>NW_026652282.1:98922840-98992063 GCF_009828535.3 Hylobates moloch | reverse complement strand
GCCCGGCTAATTTTTTGTATTTTTTGGTAGAGACGGGGTTTCACCACGTTAGCCAGGATGGTCTCGATCTCCTGACCTTATGATCTGCCCTCCTCAGCCTCCCAAAGTGCTGGGATTACAGGCATAAGCCACCGCGTCTGGCCCTTTTTAATATTTTTACTACCATGTATGTATGCACAAACAATATAAAGTACTATTTGCAAGTTTTAAAACTTTATATAATGGTATCATACTGAACCTGTCCTGCAACATCATTGTTTTTGAAATTTATCCAACCCATATATGTAGGTCTAGTTAAATAGTTTTCAAACTCCAGCATGCATCAGAATCCCCTAGAGGGCTTGTTAAAACATACCCCCAGAGTTTCTGATTCTGTAGGTCTGGATTGAAGCCCAGGAATTTGCACTGATAACAAATTTCTAAGATCACATTTTAAGAACCACTTCATTTTAGCGATGGAAGAATATTATACTGTCTGAACATGCCACCATATGTTTACCTATCATTCATCAGTTTTAGTAGTTTTTTGGTTGAGTCTAGGTTTTTCCTAATATAAGGTCATATTGTTTGCAAATAAGAATAATTTAATTTCTTCCTTTCCAATTTGGATACCCTTTATTTCTTTCTCTTGTCTAATTTCCCTGGCTAGGACTTCCAGCAGTATGTTGAACAACAGCAGTGAAAGGGGGCATCCTTCTGTTCTGGATCTAAGAGGAAAGGCTTTCAGTTTTTCCTTATCCAATATGACACTAGCTGTGGGTTTGTCATATATGCCCTTTATAATGTTGAGGCATGTTCCTTCTATACTTAGTTTTTTTAATCATGAATGGATGTTAAATTTTATTGAATGCTTTTTTGGCATCTATTGAAATGATCATATAGTTCTTGCTCTTCATTCTGTTTGTATGAGGTATCATACTGATTGATTTCCATATGTTGAACCATCCTTGCATCCCATGGATAAATCCCATTTGGTCATGATGAATAATCTTTTTAAGGTGTTGTTGAATTTGGTTTGCTAGTATTTTGTGGAGGACTTTCGCATCAATATTCATCAGACATATTGGCCTATAGTTTTACCTTTTTATGTGTCTTTGTCTAGTTTTGGTATCAGGGTAATGCTGACTGCTTAGAATGAGTTTGGAAGTATTTCATCCTCCTCTTTTTTTGGAGTGGTTTGAGTAGGATTGGTATTAATTATTCTTTAAGTGTTAGGTAGAATTCAGCAGTGAAGCCACTGGGTCCTGGGCTTTTCTTTACTGGGAGACTTTTTATTACTGCTTCTATATTGTTACTTGTTACAGCTCTATTCAGGTTTTGGATTTGTTCATGGTGCAAACTTGGTAGGTTGTATGTGTCTAAGAATTTATACATTCTAGGCCTTCCAATTTTTTGGCATTAACTTGCTAATAATAGTCTCTAATGATCCTTTGAATTTCTGTGGTACCAGTTGTAATGTCTCCTTTTTCATCTCTGATTTTATTTATTTGGGTCTTTTCTCTCTTTTTCTTAGTCTGGCTAAAGGTTTGTTGATTTATCTTTTCACTTTGTTGATCTTTTGTTTAGTCTAAATTTTATTTATTTCTGCTCTGAGCTTTACTATTTCTTTTCTCCTATTAACTTTGGGTTTGGTTTGCTATTGCTTTTCTAGTTCTTTAACATGCATCGTAAATTTGTTTATTTGAAGTTTTTCTACTTTTTTTTGACATAAATGTTTGTTTCTATCTAAAATTTTCCCTTAGTACTGCTTTTACAGTATCCCATAAGTTTTGGTGTCTTGTGCTTCCATTTTCATTTGTTTCATGTAATTTTTTTCAAATTTTCTTCTTAATTTTGTCATTGACCCAATGGTCATCCATGAGCCTGTTGTTTAATTTTTATGCGTTTGTGTAGTTTCCAAACTTTACCTTGTTATTGATTTCTAGTTTTATTCTGTTGTGGTTAGACAAGATACTTGAAGTGGTTTCAATTATTAAAGAATTTTTTAAGGCTTGTTTTGTGGTCTAACATACGGTTTTTCCTTGAGAATGTTCCTTGTGCTGAGGAGAAGAATGTGTATTCTGAAGCTCTTGGATGAACTGCTCTATGAATGGTATATTGGTCCATTTGTTCCTAATAGACATCCTATAGACAAGAGTCTATAGAGCAGATTATGTCCAATGTTTCTTCATTGATTTTCTGTCTAGATGATCTGTCCAATGCTGAAAGTAGGGTGTTAAAGTCCCTACCTATTATTGTATTGGGGTCTTTCTCTCTCTTTAGCTCTAATAATATTTGCTTTATATATCTGGGTATTCCATTGTTGGGTGCATATATATTTACAGTTTTTGTATCCTCTTGCTAAACTGACCCCTTTATCATTATATAATGACTTTTTTTTGTCTCTTTATGCTTTTTGTCTGGAAATCTATTTTGTCTGAAATAAGTATAGCTACTCCTCTTCTTTTTGGGTTCCCGTTTAAATGGAATATCTTTTTCCATCCCTTTATTTTCAGTATATGGGTGTCTTTATAAGTGAAGTGAATTTCTTATAGGTTGCATATAGTTGGGTCTTGTTTGTTTTTAATCCATTCAGCCACTCTCTGCCATTTGTCTGAAGAATTTGGTCCATTTACATTCAATGTTATTATTGATAGGTAAGGACTTCCTACTCCCATTTTATTTGTTTTCTCTTTGTTTTGTTGGTCTTCTTTCTTCTTATCATTTGTATAAAAGTGATTTTCTCTGGGATTATGTTTTAATTTCTTGTTATTTATTTTTGGTATATCTTTTTATGAGTTTTTGTTTTGTGGTAACCATGAGGCTTGCAAATAACACCTTATAGCATTTTAAACTGATGACAACTCAACTCTGACTACAAAGAAAACAAAACAAGCAAAGGGAAAACTAAACAAACTCTACACTTTAACTCCATCCTCCTCAGTCTTTTACTTTTGTTGTCTCTATTTACATCTTTTTGTACTATCTCTTAAAATGTTGTTGCAGTTATTATTTTTGATAGGTTTGTCTTTTAGTCTTCTGATTAAAGGTATGAGTGGTTTACATACTACAACTACAGTATTAGAATATTTGGTTTTGTTACTGTACTTACTATTGCCAGTTAAATTTTTGCCTTCAGATGATTTCTTGTTCATTAATGTTCCTTGCTTTCAGATTGAAGAGTTGCCTTTAGCATTTCTTGTAAGGCACGTCTAGTGTTGACAGAATCCTTCCACTTTTGTTTGTCTGGGAAAGTATTTCTCTTTCAAGTTTGTAGGTTAATTTTGTGGAATGTACTATTCTAGGTTGAAAGATTTTTCATTCAGCACTTAAAATATGTCATGCCAGTCTGTCCTGGCATGTAAGGTTTCCACTGAGAAGTCTGCTGCCAGACCTATCATAGCTCCTTTATATGTTGCTTGCTTCTTTTCTCTTGCTGCTTTTAGGATCCATTCTTTTTTTTTTTTTTTCCTATTTTTTTTTTTATTTTTTATTATTATTATTTTTTATTATACTTTAGGTTTTAGGGTACATGTGCACAATGTGCAGGTTTGTTACATATGTATCCATGTGCCATGTTGATTTCCTGCACCCATTAGCTCGTCATTTAGCATTAGGTATATCTCCTAATGCTGTCCCCGCCCCCCCCCCCCCCCCCCCCCACAACAGTACCCGGAATGTGATGTTCCCCTTCCTGTGTCCATGACTTCTCATTGTTCAATTCCCACCTATGAGTGAGAACATGCGGTGTTTGGTTTTTTGTCCTTGCGATAGTTTACTGAGAATGATGTTTTCCAGTTTCATCCATGTCCCTACAAAGGACACGAACTCATCATTTTTTATGGCTGCATAGTATTCCATGGTGTATATGTGCCACATTTTCTTAATCCAGGATCCATTCTTTATTCTTGACTTTTGAGAGTTCGATTACTATTTGCCTTAAAGTCTTATTTGGGTTGAATCTGCTTGATGTTTTATGACCTTTTTTATCTGGATATTCATAATTTCTCTAGGTTTAGAATGTCTCTGTTACTATTTCTTTGAATAAGCAAGCTTTCTATGCGGATATTTCTCTCCATCCTCTTTAAGGTCAATAACTCTTAGATTTGCCATTTTGGCACTATTTTCTAGATCCTGTAGGCATGCTTCATGTTTTTTTAAAATTCTTTCTCTCCCCTGACTGTGTATTTTCAAGTAGCCTGTCTTCAAGTTCACTAATTCTTTCTTCTGCTTGCTCAATTCTGCTATTAAGGACTCTGATGTATTCTTCAGTATGCCAGTTGCATTTTTCAGCTCTAGAATTTCTGCTTGATGCTTTTAAATTATTTCAGTCTCTTTGTTAAATTCATCCAATAGAATTCTGGCCTTCCCTCTAGGTGCCTTTAAGAATTTTTATTTTGCATTGGCCTTGAGCAGTCTGTTGACTATATGCCTTTGTGTTGTTCATTTTGTAAAGTATCTCACAGGTGTTCTCTACATTAGTTGTATCTATATGTCTACCTCTCCAAATTCATATTCTCCAAATTCATAAATTTCATATTAGAGAAATTTTGAATAATTCCCTCAAATATATTTTCCAGGTTGTTTGCTTTTTCTCCTGCTCTCTTAGGAATGCTGATAGCTTTGGTTGCTTTACATAATCCCATGTTTCTTAAAGACTTTGTTCATTTTTCTTAATTTTTTCTCTACTTTTTTACGATGGGGTTAGTCCAAAATACCAGTCTTCAAGCTCTGAAATTCTATCTTCTGCTTGGTCCAATCTGATAAAGGTTTCAATTGTGTTTTGAAATTCCTGAACTGATTTTTTTTTTTGTTTCAGAAGCTCTGATTGATTTCTTTTTAAGATGTTTCTATCTCTTCCTTCATTTCCTGGATTGCTTAGAAGTTTTTTGGTGTTTATTTTCAACATTGTTTTGGATCTCACTGAGCTTCTCTACAATCCATGCTTTGGATTCTTTACCTGTTATTCCTGAGTTTTCTGTTTGGTTAGTGATGAATGCTAGACAGCTAGTGTGATCCTTTGGTGGTGTCACTACATTCAGATTTTCCATGGTGATGATATTTCTTGCACGGGTTCCTTCTCATCTAGAGATGCTGGCACTTCTAATTTTTTTTTTTTTTTTTTTTTTTTTTTTTTTTTTTTTTTTTTGAGATGGAGTCTCGCTCTGTCACCCAGGCTGGAGTGCAGTGGCGCAATCTCGGCTCACTGCAAGCTCCGCCTCCCGGGTTCACGCCATTCTCCTGCCTCAGCCTTTCCGCGTAGCTGAGACTACAGGCGCCCGCCACCACGCCCGGCTAATTTTTTTGTATTTTTAGTAGAGACGGGGTTTCACCGTGGTTTCGATCTCCTGACCTCGTGATCCGCCCGCCTCGGCCTCCCAAAGTGCTGGGATTACAAGCGTGAGCCACCGCGCCCGGCCGGCACTTCTAATTTTTGTAATTACTTTTGTTCAAGAAGGATTTTTTCTTTTTCTTTCTCTATGATATTATCATTTTTTCTTTCCATTTCCCTTCCCCCATTCCCTATGGGGTGTGACTTTAGAGAATTCTGGGTAGCTTCTTTTGGCTTTGCTTCTGTAGTCCTATGCATTTTTTTCAGCAGGTTGTTATATTAGACGTTGCAGTTCAACCTACAAGCCAGCAGATGGCTCTTACGGGCAAGAGCTGGCTGTGGCCAATGTGGCTGGGAATATACTTGATACTTGCGTACCAGGATAAACTCTGTGTTGTCTCAGGCAATGGGCTGATCCATGGAGTGCACAGTGGTCTGATCTCCCTGCTCAGTCCCATTGGGGCAGAGGGCAAGATGAGTGAGGGCAGACTGGGCAGACCCACCTATAGGTCCCCCAAAGGCAGCTGCAAACACCAGCACTGACATAGAATTCAGTGACTGGCCACCAAGTCCCAAGAGGTGCTTAGGCATGAAGCTGGGAAACCTCCTCAGCCCCAAGCTCCCTGAACTGGGGGGTGGGAAGCCTAAACTCCTAATCCAGGAGAGTGGGTACTCAAGATGCCTGGAGATATGCCTGGGTGTGGAGTCCAGCGGGCTCCATTGCACCACAATCTCTGCACAGGGAGGATAGGGCAGCTTAGGTTGTTAATTCAGGTGAATTAGTGCTCTGACTGCCTAGAGATCTGCCTGAGCATGGGACAGAGAAGGCCCTGCTTTACTACATTCTCTTCACAGGAAGGGTGGGCCAATTCAGGCTGCTGATCCAGGTGAGTGGGTGCTCTGAATGCCTGGAGATCTACCTGGATGTGGAGGGGAGAAGACCCCACTTTACCACAATCTCTGCATGGAAAAGGTGGGGCAGCTCAGGCTGCCAGTTTATGTGAGCAGGTGCTCCAAATGCCTGAAAATTTGCTTGCTTGAGGAGCAGAGAGGGCCCCACTGTACCATGACCTGTCCCCAGGAAGGGTGTGACTTAGGCTACTGATCCTGGTGGGGGGTTGCTCCGAATGCCTGGAGATCTTCCTGGGTATGAAGCAAAGAGGGCTCTGCTTCACCACAGTCTCTGCTCAGGAAGGGTGGGATGGCTCAGACTGCTGATCTGTGCAAGTGGGTGCTCTGAATGCCTGGAGATCTGCATGTGCATGAAGCATAAAGGCCTTTCTGCACCACGATCTCTGCACAGAAATGGTGGGCAACTCAGGCTAGTCATCCATGCATGTAGGTGCTCTGAATGCCAGGATATCTGCTTGGTCATGAAATAGAGAAGGGCCTTCCTTCACCAGGATCCCTATGCAGGAAGGGTGGGGCAGTTCAGGCTACTAGTTCATGGCAGTGGGTACTCTGAATTACTAGAGATCTGCCTATGAGTGTGAAGTGGAGAGGACCCCACTATACTACAATCTCAGGGGAGCAGGCTGGGGTACCCAGGATGACACATTTAGACCAGTTCCAGGTTGCCAAGCTGGCTCTAGCTGTGTCTCATTACCTAGAAGAAATCACAGCTATAGCAGCTCTTTTTCCCAATCAGGCCTGCAACCAGGGAGAGCACAATTCCAGTACCTATTGCTGAGGTGCTTTCCACAGTTCTGGTTGTGGAGGCCCCTACTGCACTCCAGAGTTAGTGCTCTAGTCTTTGGTCTGATACTAAAATGCCTGCAGAACCACGCTGCTAGGTCACCAACGAATGACAGAATTTTTATGCTCCCACATTAAAAATGGCATCCTGCTCTAGGTCTTGAGTCTGGGGAAATGCCTAAAGCTTTTCCCAGTGTCTTTCTCTCTCAGTGTCTTCAAGCCTCTCCCCAAGTTTGCTCCAGGGCTTGGGAGAAACAAAGTGTTCTCTTTCCACTTGGGTTGCTCAGATCCACAGTGGAAAGGTGAGTCACAGAGGGAGGCTCTCTGCCTCTCTTATGTACTGAAGATTTATTCACTTTTATCAGCTGGATGCCTTCATGGGAGCTATTTATTTGTGTTCTCTCCGGGATCTGGGATGTCCTGTACCATTCTGGTGGTTGCCTCTTTTCCTTCTTGAATTAAAGCTCATAGCATTTATCTTTATGTGCTATCTTGCTATTTCCAAGGAGCAGAGGCATACTAAAAGCTTCTAATCTGCTGCCTTGGAAAAAAATTTTATTAAAGACCTTCATCAAGATGTAATTTATACACCATAAGATGCACCAATTTTAAGTGAACAATTCAGTGGTTTTTACTGTATTTATGGAGTTGTGCAACCATCAACACAATCTAATTTTAGAACATTTCCACTTCCCCCACAAGAAACCTGTTGGCCATTGGCAGTAAATCAATTTAGTTGCCCACTGCTCACTGCCCACCCCAGCCCTGGTCAACTACTAATCTGCATTCTGTTTGTATGGGTTTGCTTATTCTGGACATTTCATGTAATTGGAATTATATAATATGTGATCTTTTGTGTCTGGCTTTTTTCACCTAGCATAATATTGTCAAGGTTCAGTCATGTTGTAGCATATATCAGTACTTCTTTCTTCTATTGCAGAACAGTATTCCATTGTATGGACATAACACATTTTGTTTATCCCTTCATCAGGTGACAGGCACTCGGATTGTTTCAATATTTTGGCTATTGTGAATGGTGCTGCTAGGAACATTTATGTACATGTTTTTGTGTGGACGTACGTTTTCATTTTTGTAGATTACATACCTGTGAGTGAAATAGCTGAGTCATATAATAACTCTACGTTTAAGTTTTTCAGTAACTTCCAAACTGTTTTCCAAAGTGTCTGCCCCATTTTACATTTCCACCAGCAATGTATGAGAGTAATAATTTATCCATATCCTCACCAACACTTGCTATTGTCTGGCCTTTTTGTTGGCAGATATTCTGGTGGTATTTCATTTTTCATTTGTGTTTTCCTAATGACTAATCATGTTGAGCATATATTTAAGGGTTTATTGGCCATTCAGATATCCTCAGAGAAATATCTATTTAAATCTTTACAAGTTTTAATTGGGTTATTTTCTTATTGAGCTGTAAGAGTTCATTATATGTCCTTTACCAGGGATATTGTTTACAAATATTCTTTCCACTCTCTTGAAGACATTGCTTTCTTGATTGTATCCTTTGAAGATCAAAAGTTTTAAAATTTGGTGAAATTCTACTTAGATATTTTGTTATTTTATTGCTTGTGCACCATCTCCCATATCTAAGAAATTGTTGCCCAACTCAAGGTCATGAACATTTACTCCTATGTTTTATCATAAGAATTTTATAATTTGAGTTTTTATATTGAATTTTATATTTAGGCCTGTGATCCATTTTGAGTTTGTTTATCTGTATGGTATGAAGTAGAGGTCCAAGCTTATCATTTTACATGTGAGTATTCGGTTGTTGTAGCACAGGACTCTTGATTCTTTTCTGTTAATCTGTGTGTCTTTGCTTTCTTCAAATTCTGTGCTTTCATTATTACTGTAGATGTATAGTAAGTCTTATATATGAGGTCTCCAACATTGTTTTTATTTTTTTAAAAGATTGTATTCGGTATTCTAGTTACTTTGCCTTTCCATACAAATTTTATAGTCATATTTTTATGAATGCTTATTAATTATATTAGTTTGTAGCTTCTTTTGTATTTAGATACTCATATGCAAATATAAATTGTTTTGTTTCATCCTTTCCAAACTTTAGACTTTTTTATTTTCTTGTCTTATTGCACTGGTAGGATTCTCCAGCACAATGTTTAACAGGAGCATAGATAGCAGACATCCATTTCTTATTTCTAACTTTAAAATGAATGCTTCTAATGTTAGCCTACTAAGTGTAATGTTTTCTATCAGTTTTTTGGAGACATACTTTATCAGATTGAAGTTTTCTTCTATTTCTATTTAATAAGAATTTTTTATATTTTAATAAACTATTATGTTTCATCTTTCTGTGCCTACATGCAGATTTTTTCTTGTGTACCCATTTAATGAAAGCATAGTCTTTTAGGAAGTTCTAGTTTTATCCTGAGATCTCATTTCCAAACTCTTGCCTTGAGCTACGACCTTGTCATGTGTACATGTGTGAGCATTCCAATACAAGATTCTAGCTAAAGGAGATCCATGGATATCCCCAAGGCTATTCTAATATCAGGTCGTGTGCTTACTGCCCTGGTTTTCAGGTATCATTTCGTTTTTTGTCTCTGGTGATTTTCTTTACCTTCATGAGAGTTCAGCTGAGCATTTAAAAGTCCATCTTTAAAGAAATTCCTCATCTTTTGATATTTCGAGCAGGAAGGGTTTGGGGGTTCCTGGACCACTATATTATTGGTAACTGCAGATTATGACTGTACATGGAAAAAATGGAAACAGTTCAACTAGTTTTCTAATGTCTAGCCAAGTGGTTTACAAATGTTAGGCACTCAATAAATATTTGCTGAATGAATGAAATCTCATCTGAACATTTCATGACTGACAGCTTGTAGAGGAAGAAGAAAAGAATGGAGTAAAAAAATGTACCAAGGTTTTGAGCCTGCCTGCGAGAATGTTGGTGTCACTCATAGACAAGGGAGATGGCTAGAAGGGGTGCTAATTTATAGGAAGAAATAGGAGTTTGATTTCACTCATATTGAGTTAGAAGTGGCAGACAGATTCGCTGGTTATCTTTGACTGGGAATGTGGGATTAAAGCTCTGGAGAAAGGTCAGGACTGAATGTACAACTTAGAGAATTAATTATTTGCAATAAGGTGACGGTTGAAACTATGGCATTAGCTGCTGTCCCTGAGGCAGAGAGTATAGGGTAAGAAAAGTAGTGGGTCTAAAATTCAGCCTTGATTGAAGTGGAAAGAAAAGCACAGCCTATGTAAGTATATATAAAGATATGGTCGAAGAGATTGGATGAAAAAGACAGTATAGTATCACAAAAAGCATAGAAGGAGATATATTTTAAAGAAGAGCTGGTTGTTTAAGGAGAGGATGGTGAATAGATTCAGATACTGTTTAGAGTTCAAGACCCCAGGATTTACCTGCTATTCCAGTCCCATTTATGAACCCATGAGAATATGCATGTTATATTGCTTCTCTTTTTATCTATAATTTTTATCTTGAGTCTAATCAATGAATCAGAAAGAATGGTTTAGATTATGATATTTTTCTGCAAGTGTTTTTTTTATATTATCTCTAAATGTAGCTGTAGAAAAGCTGCTTATAGTTTTCCTGCTGTTTAAAAGCCATATTATACTTCATTTAAATATTTTTTAAATTGGTTAGAGGAAACAGGATGTGGTGCCTTGAAAACTTAAATGGGTTTGGAAGAGACTTTAAGTCTGTTAGGAAACCAACGGTGTGCTAATGTCAGCTAAAAGTCACTGACAGCATGCTGTGAAACATGCAGGGTCTGACCATAATTTCCATCCTCCTGCTCCTTTTCTTTCTGCTAACAAGGAAAGATAATTTAGAGGCTAGAAGCTTGGAAAGGAAAATAGGGCCTTTTAAAAAAAGAGTTGTAAATTGGCTACTATAGGTCTGACCTGCCAGTGGGGATATTAACAGTTGAATAAAAGCTATTGGAGAGAGCTTTTTATGATAAGCTGTTCCAGGGCTTTGAAGTGCTAGAACCATATGCAGGAGTTACAAATATTTATACATACATATATTCCTATGAATTTCTGACTTTAAAAATACTTAGGGTGAGTTAGAGAGTCATTGTTTACTTAGGCATGAGGTGAACAACTAGAATTAGAGTAAACAACAATAGCTACTGCTTCCTCAAGGGCTACCTCATTTTAACTAGTATTAAAATCTTACTGTAGGTTATGTATAATATTTTCTTATGCTGTAATTAGAAATTATTTGTATTTTTCTTAATAGAGTTTTATTTGTATATAAAAGCTTAAATGTCTGTGTGTAACATATACCAATGTACACTGTTATTCCCTATAGTTGTTATCTATGATGGACGTGTCCCTCTGAATTGAAGGGACTAGGTAATCAATACTGTAGGGTTCAAAACTAGTATTCACAAAGCAAAGAAGTGGTTGTAAATGATGTATAGGATTTAATCTGAGTCTGTGGTCTTGGATGAAAAATGATTGAGAATACAGAATTCAAAGACAGAACAGCAGTCAATGTGAAGGGAATAGTAGGGATAGCAAAGGCAGACATATTACTTCAGAGATAAGAAGTCTTTGAGATACAGACCAAATCTGTCTGGGTCAGATAGCCTTTTATATTTTCTAGCCTGTATCACAGAATAAAAACTGGCTTCCTAGGGAGTGGCCAGGCCAGGGCTAAAGGCAGCAAGCAGCTGCACTGTTCTAATTTGCTACCTTGGCCATTCTTTAAGCTGGAGTAAATGGGACAGAATCCTTCCTGTTTGGATCGCAAGACCATAGCCTAGACAATCTGTCCAACTGATGGCAGCACACCTGATTTCTGGGCCTCACATCCTGGAGGAAAGAAAACTCTTTAGATTATTAGCACTGTAAACCCAAACCTACAAAATGATGCCAAAACAGCATAGGAACACACAATGTTTACTTCTTAAACATTGCATTTAAGGTGAAAATTTCCTGAGCAATGAATATTATGATAGGGAAAGATGGAACAGCTTGAACCAATTTAGTAGCCAGTACGTTTTTATTTTCCTGTTCCAAATGTGTTCACAAGAATGTGAAATGAGATGAAAAGGAATATATCTTTAAACATTCAAAAAATTGACTTTTTCTATGATAAAGCAAATTAAAAACCATTGTCTGAAATTCTGACTATATGTAAAAGGCATGCAATAAATAGGGAGATTTTCCATAGTTGTTTCTAAAAGCGTTAAAATAAATTAAGTTGAAGGTTTTTTCTTTTGTGCTGGAAATTTTAAAATCATTTTTTGGATACTTTGGTATGCTACAATAAATTTGATGAACCCCCTGCAACTTCCAATAACTTATTCATGGAATCTCATCCCAAGGTAAATCAAGTGTCTATGTTTTTTCCCGTGAAGCCACTTGAAATCACAAAGCAGAAGTTAAATATTTAACTATGATTATCCAGAAGTGTGTTTATATTATGTTTTTTGTTGCTTGTCTTTAGATGGGAATTATTTCATCAGTAGGACCTGTTACATATTTTTCTTCATACCTTTTACCACTCAAGTAAAAGGTCAGTGGGTTGGGTTTTTGGTAGATCCAAGGCCGGCTGTGATGGAAGAAAGGAATGAATTGCTTCTTCTAAAACTGCGAGCTGCGTAGGTCTCATGATAGCCAGTAGCCAAAGCCTGGATTGTTTATAGGAGCCAGCTGGAGCAAAGCCATGATGCCATTGCTTCCTGGCCTCAACCTGGCTCCCTTCTGTGGGGCAAACACTCCTGACCCATTCTTGAGAGGTTCCCTGATTTCTGTTGCCTCATTTGCTTGTTCTACAAATGCTCAGGCTGCAGTTTTTCCCCCAGAGTTTTCCTTCTATCCAAGGGAGTGTGTGTGAGCAAATGCAAGGCTCTTCATTAATTCTTTACACCCACTTGTGCTCAAAACCGGCATTCCCTGATCTATTGGAGGAGAAGATCAGTGAAAGACTTAGGGTGGTATAGGTAAAATTTACTATGATCAGAGATTGGATTACATAGTCCAAACCAGCCTTAGGCATGGATAAAACCGGTGGCCAGTTACATGTTATGATTTGGACGTGGTCACACTCCATCTTACCCTCAAGATATCCTCTTCATGAGCCTGTCTTAATGCTCGATCTTCCACCATTAAAGATGGAATCCTCTAGTTTATGGCCTTCTCCTTTACAACATACAAATCCTGGTGCCTACCACAGTGCTCAGGCACTTAGTAGATCCCAACTAGTAGTTGAATAAATAAGTGAATTGAAGGAATTATCTATTAAATGAATTAATAGGGACTATTAGGTTACTAGATGATGCCACTTAAAATAATGCTTCTCAAACTTTAATATGCATAATGATCACCTGGGGATTTTGTTAAAAGACAGATTCTAGAGCTGGCCAATGCCTGAGAATCTGTGTTTCTAACAAGTTAGATGATATCAATGCTACATCACACTTTGAGTAGGAAGGATATAGAAAACCTTAGGGCAAAGGTTTTCCAACTTGCCTGATCAAAGAATTGCTTGGCGGTATTTGTTAAACATTTGGAATCAGAATCTCTAGGGGGTAGACCTGGGAATCCGTATTTTTAACAAGTGCTTCAGGTTATTTTCATGATTGGAAAAATAAACTTTATGTGGGAATGAGGCACAGGCTTAAAAACATGTGGGGACATTGCCATGGTGCACAGGCCTCTTGGGAGTAAAGGAGCGACTCAGAGAATACTGGGATAGGTTAGAAGACATGTTCCTATGATTTTGCTTCAGAGCCATTCTTATATATAACCAGAAGTTGGAGGTAGAGGAAAAATGAGGAACTATTTGACATTTGTTTCAGTGGGTAGAAGTAGTATCAGTTTTTACTAGTACAAAGCATTATTTGGCTTTCTGGATTTTTGTCTTGCTCCTTGCATATGTTTGGTATCTTGAAATAGGCAAATTGATAAACAAATCTGGAGTATTATATTTAACTTCAAAAATTTTCCTTACATTTGTCTTCTCTGCAAGTTTTTAAATCTTAGCCCTTTCTTCGTCATAGATTCTGTAAAACATTGGGAAACCTGATTTTCTTAGACTAATAAGGCAGAGATGTGAGGGAATGGTCTATTAAGCAGGGCTGCCGGAGTGACTGTCATTTCTTTAATATCCATCCACCGAGCCATGGAGCAGTGTGAGGCCTAGCAGTAGGATGTAGTCAGCGATGCACTTCAGTCTGCAGCTATTCTGGCATGATATTATTTCAGGCATCATCAATGACCAAGGTGAAAGTTTCTCAAATAAGACATTCTGTTGCAAGCTTGAGAGGCTGCTGGGAATTGGCGGGCAGTGTAAGTGGCAGATTTGAGCTAGGAAACTTGGGGCAGAGTGAAAATATCACTGACTTGCCAGAGGCCACATTACAAGTTGGTGGCGTGTCTCATATTTGTATTAAGTTTTTCTTATTTCCATTTCTGTGCTGCAGCCTTTGGGCTATTGATGTCCCCAGTCTTTGAACTATTCTTTGGAAAGATCTGATTCTCATGCTCATATACTTTTGAATTCTGTCTCTCTCCATCTCCCTTTCTCATCTCTATAATTGGGATCAACATTGGGATTTGCAGCCAAACACATGGGAAGAGTTTTCAAATTATTCAAGGCAATAAAGGTGCTTCTTTGTGAGTAGACATTAGACTTGTGTTTTGTCAAACAGAATTCCAATATGGAAAACTAGACGGAACCCAGACTTTATTCCTATCCCTTATTTGTTCTCCTATGTCATCTTGGACCTTGAGACATTTTGGCAAAGACTGTCATGGAGCCTCTGGTGAAGACACCTGTGATTAATCAGGATCACTTTAAAGGATCAGAGGTTGTAAGTTTAAACACTTGCAGAGTTGGCTTCATTTCCACCAGATGCTAGGCTTGAACTTCAGGGGGCTGCCTCTAATGAACAATGATGCCTATTTCAGTATATGTCTGCAGTTGTTTAGCTGCCTTTACATGTGAATAACTGAGAGGCCTAAGTATATGATACACATTCTGTTTATTATTTATATATAAAACAATAATTAGTTAACTCATTTTGATTTATAACTCTTACTTATGAATAAAATGTTATGCATGTGGTCAGATGGCATTGCAGGACTCAGGAATAACCTTTCTTCTCTGATGCCTGAAAAAAGGTACCAGAGATATCCATTCTGGTTTCAAGGGAACATTGAGTTCCAGGAGTGTCAGAGGGCCTAGTATGCTCCAAGGTTTAGGGACATCTGAAGATATGGTGTTAGTGAGGCTAGGAGGTATATTGAGGTCTAGGATATTAAAAAGTTCAAGGATTCTCAGCAAGTCCAATATTATTTCCTAATGTGGATGCTGCAACTAAGCATGTTAAGTACCAGAGAGAGGCTCAGGCTAAATTTTCCAAAGCTATTTAAAAGCCTGTGGGAGGAGGGGGAGGAGGCAGCAAATCCTCCATACTTTCTACCTTTTTTTTCTCTTTAATATTTTATCCCCAACACAATAAAAAGATTGGCACTACCAGCATCCTTTTTTCTGAAGTCATGTAAGTGGGCCATTTTTGTCTATACAGAGGCTTCTAAGGATGTTTTATGTTAGGAAGCAAAGGTATGTAGACGTATGACCATAGCAAAAAAGGAAGCATCTTAGAACTCTCCAGTATGGTTGCAGAAATTCACAGCTCCTGCACTGGGAAAATTCCACTGTACAATGAAAAATATACCCCCAAATTCCAATCAAATTCATTCTCATTTTTTCCCCATAACTTTGCAGGGAAGATTAGCTTCCCATAGTCTCTGAAGCCTTTGTATTAATACTAGTAAATGTTAAAAAAAATCTCCCTCAACTGCTTTGGTACCTGTTTGAAATGCTAATTGATTGGCATGTGTACAATCAACCCAGGGTTCATACCAATTTAACCCCTCCCTAGGCAGGTTTGCATATTTGATGAAATTATGCTCTATATCAAGAAAATATGAACCTAAGTGAGATGAAAACTAAACCCAAATGTGATAACACATGAAAAAATGGGATGCTCTTGGGTTTCTTGCCTCAATTTCCTCCCAAAGATCTCTCAGATAAGACCACCCCATAAACACGCAACAGTAAATTTTAGGAAAATTAACCTTCCAATGAGATGGGAATGACAGCAGATTTGCCTATTCTTGTAAAAGCGTATATTTCTAATGTTTTACAAAAAGCTGTGATGGATGACTAAAGCCAGATTTCTAATACTATTCTTCTTCAAAGAATAATAACTCTCTAGCCTATGTTTAAGTGAGTATGGCGTTCAGTGGAGACACAGCAAGAGATAACATGGCAGAGCTACTTAAGAAGAAGGGACAGGGAAGAAGACATAGATAAGGAAGGGACAGTAGTATGGAGCATTAAACTTTGGCCTGGGATTCTATCACCTTCAAATGAATTACAATCTTGGAAGTAAGAATACATATGAAACTTTGCAATGTGAATTTTCTGTAGACCATGACTGGAGGTGGCACCCTGCTTAGACCTGAGGGTGGGCATGGGAGAGACCTGATATATTTTTGCCTGGATGGGGCTGACTCTGGTATGGAGAAGTGGGTATTAAATGAAGATTTGAGCAAGAGGACAGGACTAAAAAAGCAAAAGACAAGAGATGTAAAGATAGATGATCTTAATTTAATGGAGAAGACTACCACAAGCTTAAAGTATTTATTTAACTATAATGATAAATATAAAATAGTGCTGAACATTCAGAAATATTTATCCTGATGTGTTTTCTAGTGCTGTTGTTACAAATTATCACAAATTTAGTGAATTAAAATGACATAAATTTATTATCACACAGTTCTGTAAGTTAGAAGTGTGGGCAGAATGTGGCTTGTATGGTTCCACTGCTTAGGGTCTCACAAGCCAGAATCAAGGGGATAGCCAGGTTGCATTCCTTCTGGGAGACGCTAATGCTAGATTCAATCAGGTTGTTGGCCAAATTTCTTTCTATAATGTAGGACTGAGGTCCTTGTATCCTTGCTTTCTGTGGGCTGGGGATTGTTCTCAGCTCCTAGAGGCTGCCCACATTCACTGGTTTGTGGCCTTCTTCAAAGCCAGCAATAGCTACTTAAGTCCTTCTCATGCCTCAAATTTTCCTGACTTGCATTTTTCCCTTCCCTCTCCTACCTCTGCTAAATTCAGCTAGGCAATATTTCCTATTTTAGAGCTTGTGTAATTAGATTGGGCCTACCTGGATTAGCTTCTATCTTAAGTTTTGTAAGCTAAATTACATCTGCAAAGTCCCTTCACACTAGAACCTAGATTAGTGTTTGATAGGATAACCAGGGAATGGGAATCCTGGGTGGTAGGAGAGAGACATATTTAGGATTTTGCCTACCACACCTGGGATCTTAGAAATATGCGCGAATCTTAAAAGGGCATGACGGGGCAATAAATCCAAAGAGCCCCATGGAAACATTCAGTTGTTAATGGAGAAGAAAGAGGACTGAAAATATGAAATGGATATACATTTGCTATTTTACATTGATGGAATGGAGCGGGGCACAATCTGAGATTATAAGGGGGAAAAAGAGAAGGAAGACCCTATGGAGCGATGCTATTTACAATATTTAACAATCTGCATGGCATGGTCATAAGCCAATCAGAACAATCACAATGCATGCTGGCCAGCACACTACACTGGTGCATACCCAATGCATCACTACTAATGTGTCCAAGATAGCACTGTATTCACCATCACTGTCTCTAGTCTTCCCATGAAACTCCTGGTAAGGGGACTCAGTCCCTGTTTCCCACTAAGAGCTCAGCCTCAATGTGAATGTCTTTGTGCATCAGGGAAACCACCCCAGAAGCAAGGGCTTAGCCTCCGAGCAGGGATTAGAAAAGTCTGAAAACATGTAGGAATGGGAGCCTGGCCAGTGGTATGATGGGGAAAGCTGCGACCATGAGTCCAGACAGACCATGGAGACAGGGGATATGACATAGGAAAAGTCTTTGAGGTAGACAGTTCTGAACATGTGTCTGAGGGAGTTCTGAATATAGCACGTCATCATTCTAGGATGGAGAATGGAAAACATTGTTAAGTATAGTTAGCCAAAAGCCCAATCAACAAACCAACCAATAAACAAACACAATAAATCCAGGACCTAGAATGTCTATTCAGTCTGGTGTGTAGCAGGTGATCAGTGGAGATTGAGGTAGCTAGCTCCTGGTGTGGGGAAGTTAGAAGGATAGCAGATGGAGTAGTCAGCATAAAAATTGAGGATCTACTCATGGAGACTGGGGATCAGGTGGCCAGATATTAAATCACTGTGTGAGAATTAGATTTCTAGATAATGATTTGGATATAGACAAACAAGATACACACACAGTTACTGGAATATTGCGGTCTCAAAGTCATAATGAAATCAAAATACACCAAAGAAGATGCTAAGTTGTGGGTTTAGGGCTGTTTATTTAGCATGTGATAACCTGCAAAAAACTATCATTTTCTTCAATCCCTCTCATGTCATAGAAAACAGTTTCCGGGAAGAAGTAATTTGCCTAAGGTCACATGGCTAAATTTTAGTAGAACTGGTATTAAGACTCAGGTCCCAGATGCTTAATCTAGTTGGTGTTGTTCCCATCACATTACACTGCCTTTCTGCCTTGAGCCAGGGCTGGTCTTGGGGTATGGGTTTCAGCTGACTGTGCAGGTAGGAGGGAACGTTCACCCAGTTGATGGTTCAGTGGGCTGTTGGTTTGATGCCCAACTATGGTCTCTTCGTCCAATCTTATGCCCCGGATCAGGCCCCAGCTTCAGTACCCTCCTGTTCTGGATTCCAGTGGCATAAGCATAGCTTCTTTCTCAGCTTTTGATGGACACGTTGGGGGGTATGTTGCTTTGAACTTAAATAAGAGGAGAGTCAGTACTAGACTCCTGTCTGCTAAAAATAGTTTCACGTGGAATGCTGTTATAGGGAAGCACAAAGCCACTACTAAAACAAACTAATAGATATCATGGGTTTTCATGACATTGGAAAAAAGGATGTTTCGGCCGGGCGCGGTGGCTTACACCTGTAATCCCAGCACTTTGGGAAGCTGAGGTGGGTGGATCACGAGGTCAGGAGATAGAGACCATCGTGGCTAACATGGTGAAACCCTGTCTCTACTAAAAATACAAAAAAATAAGCCAGGCGTGGTGGCAGGTGCCTGTAGTCCCAGCTACTCGGGAGGCTGAGGCAGGACAATGGTGTGAACCCGGGAGGTGGAGCTTGCAGTGAGCTGAGATCATGCCACTGTGCTCCAGCCTGGGCAACAGAGCAAGACTCCATCTCAAAAAAAAAAAAAAAAAAAAGGATGTTTCACAAGAGTGAAAAATAAAGGTTAAATAAGAGCCTTCTCACATTCATAATGCTACCAATTTTGTCAGATATGGTCTCAACTGATTGGGACCAAGAGTAGGTAGTATTTTAATAAATTACAAATGGAAAGTTGGAAGGCAAGAAAATGGGTGAGTTTGTTCAAAGAAAAGGGCTGCGGGCTTCTCCTAGTCTGGCATCTTATAACCTGCCTGCTAATCAATCACTGAAGAACATGCCTACTGCCCTCAGGGACGTTCTTGCAAAAAAGGGATGCTTTTCACACAATCCAGCTCATCCAACCTGCAAGTATAAAGGGACTTGGTTAGAAAAGTTTATAAAGTATTTTATGGTAACTGAGAAATTCATTTAAAAGGCTCCTTCAGCCCCAGTGCATTTGGGAGCTCTGAGTTAGTGCAGCTGAAGTGGCCACTGCACAATTTAAAGGAAAGTAACTGAGACCTCCTTGTTCTTTTTCAGCCAGGAGGCAAGAGCACTCCAGCTCTTGTTGTCTGAGGCCTTGCTCATTTTGAATACACCATGAGTACAGGCCTTAATGATTGTTTGGGGATATGACTTGGGCCTTTTTGAGCTTATTGAAAGCATTTCTAAGGTCACATGCCTTCTTCTTGGCCAGGGTTTTTAATACTGCATATAATTTCTTTTAAAATAAATTCTCCCAAATAATTGACCATACCCAACATGCCTTCTTAATTAAAAACTCGCTTTCAAGGAACATGCCTAATGTGGCTTATAAAGAAGCTTAGACATAACATATTCAGTGATTTCATTTGATTTTCTTTTCTATGCATTTAAGAACAGGAAATAAGAGGTGATTTTTAGAACAGATTTTGAATTTCATGCTTGGGTACCCATTGATGATGTCTAGCTTATCACTGGATATAAATAAATTAATTGCTGCTTTAATCACTGGGAGGTTGACTGCTTTATGGTTGTTATATTTATACTCAGAATTCTACATGTTGTACATTGAAACATTTTTGACCTGGGGTTAAAATACCTTGTTTTTGAGTCCTAGATCCATTATTCCAGGACACCTTTGAGCAAGTCACATAATATTGTTTCTCAATTTTCTGATTGGCAATTATAAAATAGGGATAATGATAATAGCTACTATTTATTAAATGTGTACTGTATGGAAGGCTCTGCTCTCTGCGATTTTCATGTTTTAACTCAATTAGTGTTTACAATGTGTTCATGATATAGATACAACCATCATCCTCATTTTACAGATGAGGCAGCTGAGGCACAGAGAGCTAGCAGAGGTGGGATTCCTTCCCAGGCAGCCCGGTTCCAGAGCCTATGCTTTTAACTCTGACTTTCTTACCTGGAAGGAGTTTCAAGGCTCAAATCAAATGTAATCATGTGTGTGAAAGTGCTTTGAAAACTATAAAATGCTAG
The DNA here is from genome assembly GCF_009828535.3 of Hylobates moloch. Lineage (NCBI taxonomy): Eukaryota > Metazoa > Chordata > Mammalia > Primates > Hylobatidae > Hylobates > Hylobates moloch. The sequence continues at coordinate 98,971,323 of NW_026652282.1, read as the reverse complement.
ATAAATAGGAGGTATTATAAAAGGTACTGAGCCTAGCTTTAGTTTCCTTTGAGAAACATTTTCTTGGCAGTAGGAAAGTGTTGGTGTGATGGGAAAGAAATTATAATGTAGTAGAAATGATGCCTTGGTTTGAAATGCCTTCAAAGCTTAGTGTAGCAGAAAGCTCACTGGGCTGAGGGGAAACAAACAAAGAGTTCTAGTGCCAGTTGAGCTACTAATAAACTAGTCAACCTTGGATAAGTTGTCTAAAGCTCATTTCTTTAAACCTGTGTTCAAGTGTGAAGAAAGATGATTGGTGTGTAAACAATGGTTCTTAACCTTTCAGTGGCCATCAACCTTTTATATATTAGATTATATACTCTAATAACAACTATGGCACCTCTTCACAAAATTTTGCATACAACTTTAGGGTTTCAGCGACCCTAGGTTTAAAACTCCAGGTCAAGATGTTGGAAGATGTTTGTAGCTCTCACATTCTAAGATTGGAACCACACTTTATAAATACGTGCTTTAAAAATCTTCTTTACAGGAAAATGTCCTTCATAAATCATGGAAAGTGTATAAGAAACTATTGTGCTGAGACGGTCACAATAGCATGATTTAGAGTTTAGGAACGGATCACCATTGATAGCAGTGAGTTATAGCTATAATAGCTCACAAAAGAACTCTGCATTTCAATTTTATTTTGCTGAGAATGTTTTTGAAAGGGAGGACAGTCATAGCAGCAATATCCTACTTGATATTGGGACATATATAATTAATCAGGGCTTCACTCTCTAAAGCCAACAAGGATTAGACAGGAAAAAAAGATATTACTACCCTTTTTGTACAATCTTGCTGGGCCTACTCCCAAGAATGGGCTTCTCTTTGACCTTTCATCAGTCTGTTTGTTTTCCCTTGGCTGGTGATAACTAACAAAACTAAATGTTGGTAGGAGAGGTGATAAAAACATTTTGACAGGACATATATATATATTAATCATACATTTAGCTTTACAGTGCATTTACTAAAGTGCTGGGATTACTGCTTTTAATTCTAGTATCAGCAAAAGATAGCAGCATTGTTTCATGCTGGTCCACAGGGAGCAGCAGTATTTTTTATAAGAAGCAAGCTTTGGCATGGAAGCAATAAAGAATTTTATATCTATAAAAGTAGACAATGTCAACCCCAACTGAGTGCAAGATTTGTGGGTGGTCTGTTTGTGAAACATTTCTAATTACTGTGATGAGTCCTGCTGAGATTGTTAAAATTAAGCATCTGTCATACCCATTTTCTGTTGTTTTGAAACAGCTGTAGGAATTGTTGAAGAATCCCAAAGTCCATGGCATGGTAGAGCAAACAGGAAGTGTTTTTAGCAAGTATCCGATCCACCCTCTCATTTTACACACAAGAACTACTGAGGTTCTGTTTCAATCTAGTCCTATGAAAATAGACTGAGACAGGTTTGTGTGTGGGAAATTTATTGGGAAGTATTCTCAGGAACAAAACTGTAAGGGAATGAAGCAGAATTGGGCAGAAGGAACAGATGAACTGCGATGCAGTCATAACAAAGGTCTTAGCCTGTTCCACAGCAAGCTTATGAACCGAGGTGGTACTTCAGAGTTGTCTAAAATTGAGGTATGGGTCAGACATGGGCCTTTGAATGCCTACATTCCTCAGTTGATGGATGTTTGCTGCCCATGGAGAGAGACCGTATCATTGAACAAGTCAGCTTCCTTTGGCTGATGGAAATTTCTGGAGAGGAACTCATCTATGAGGCTTCCGTAGCCAATATTCCCGGCAACTAGGGGGATAAATGCCTTGGTCCTAAAGTGGGGTTCTGGGTGGTGTACCATTGCATTCACTACAATATTCAGAGTTTCATATGGAGCACCATCATCTCTTGCCTAAATCACTGCAGTAGCCTTCAAACTGGTCCCTTGCCTTGAATAATGCCTTAATTCAATCTATTTTCTGCACTGCAACTGGTGTTATCATTATAAAATCCAATTCCTATCATGTTACTATGGCTTACAACTCTTATAGTTTCTCATACCTTCTACAGAGTCTAAACACCTCAGTACAGCTTCTAAGAACCTTCACGATCTCACTTCTATCTTTGGTCACAGTTCTTGCAATTCTTCTCTTGACTTCCACAGATCAGCCATGGAATTTCTTGCAGTTCCATAAATGCATTATGTTCTACCTCTGAGCCTCTGTACATGCTATCTCCTCTGTCTGGGACACTCCACAATACACACATGCACATAGGTAACTTTTACTTTAGATTGCCCCTCTTTTAAGAAGTCTCCTCTATTTCCATAGTGTCCTGTAATTACTGCTGTTGTAATTATTTCCTGTTAGATTTTATTGAAATTATCTGTTTACATGTCTCTAGACAGCAGGAAGCTCCTTGAGGGCAGGAAGAGTATCCTTATTATGCATCGTCTGATCTATGCACAGTGACTAGAACTTGATAGGTACACAGTAAGTACTTGTCTAATGTACAAGTGACTTACACAAGGTCACACCCTGTGCATGCTCAGGGATAAATTATTTTCAATGTTTTGTTCAATTATCATTGTGAGGACATACCATCTGACCACCAAGTTCCTATGCCTGTGTCCACACAATTATATGAGACCAGGCCATTGCAAATATAAAGTAGAATCACATGATAGATGAAAAAAACTCTATCTGAGATGATAAATGTAACATCTTTAAAATGGATGTGACCTATGTGTCAGATTCTTACAGCTCCTCTGAAAGGAGATTTAAAAGACACTGTAATCCTCTGAGGGATGTATAGTGACAGGTGGAATCGTGACATAGCATTCAGAACTGAGAGGCTGGAGTACGGAAGTGTTAATGATGGTCAATAGGATTAGTCATTGATTATAGACATGTCTCCTTGCCAGCAATTTGTAGACTTTGCAGGGATTTGCCTGTAGGAGATTTTAGCAGATGTGCTGCAGAAGTAGGGTCAGGTTAAACTTGTAGTACTTGAAAACTATTGCCAAGACACTTTAAAATTTTAGTAAGATTTTCAGGAAGCCACCAGCTTCTGGGTAAAGTGTACATTCCAGACAAGTATTATTCTATTTTCATGTCTGATAGTAATCTCTCTAATATATAGCTAGTCCTGGTACCTCCATTTCATAAGCTGGACTTTAAAAATGGTATAAAAAGGCATTAATCAGGGCTTCACTCTCTAAAGCCAACAAGGATTAGACAGGAAAAAAAGATATTACTACCCTTTTTGTACAATCTTGCTGGGCCTACTCCCAAGAATGGGCTTCTCTTTGACCTTTCATCAGTCTCTTTGTTTTCCCTTGGCTGGTGATAACTAACAAAACTAAATGTTGGTAGGAGAGGTGATAAAAACATTTTGACAGGACATATATAATTTGTTGAAATCAGTTGCCATGATCAATACAGCCATATCACATATCTGGAATTGATTGATTAATAAAATACTTCTTAAACAGTGAGTGTTAAACATTTGGGTCAGTTGTGGACCTCTGGAAACCTGATAAAGACGAAGAGTCTTGATAAAATGAGAGTTCACAAAATTTTACATTCAATTTCATAGAGATAATAGATTCCCCCAAATCCATCAATAGACCAGTGCTGAAAAACCATTGATTTAGAGATAGGAAAAAAATGGCTTCCATTTATTGAGTGCTGAGTACGTCTCAGGCCCTGTGCTAAACACTTCATGTACATTATCTCATTTAATCCACACAATGACCCTATGGGGCAAATGCACATTAATTATAGATGAAGAAATGAAGGTTCAAAAAATTAACTACCTGCCCTGAGAACACAGCTTAGAAGTAGCAGAACTAGGATTCAAATACAGGATTCTGGTAGGCTTCAGGGCCTATACAACTTTATACCATTCAGCCTCTAGTGAGTCTTATAAAGTTCTATCTAATTGGAACTTTGTGCTTTAGTAGTATTGGCCATCAATCTTGTCTTTGCTTCTTGTTTTCAGAAGCACCCATCTTTAAATAGTTGTTTATGGACTCTGAGTTTTAATATTCTGCCTTTTAAATTCTATTGATTGTCAGCATAGCTGAACACACCACTGGCCTAGTTAAACTAGTTAAACTAGATCAGTTTAGATAAACAGAATTAGAGAAATAGAATGTCCCATTTTTCAGTCTGTTGAATATCTGCACAGAAATAGAAATGGTGGAATATTTATTGCAAGCTAATTCAAAAGTATCATTATGCCCTTCATTCAGTGCCTCTTAGGAGTGTGTAAGGATCATTTGTATAGCAAAGCTCAAGTCATGATCTCTTGTCCATATTGGAAATATCTGGCCAAATTTTGGATCATTTTTATTGTTCTTAAGCACAGGTAGAATAGGTAATAATCAGTATGGTATAATTTCAGGATCTTGTTTTATGATGAAGCACACAGAGACAATAGCATTCTAACCCTAAATATTTTGGTATGCATCTCTAAAAATAAGAATATTTTTCTCTTTAGAGTTAAAATAACACTAGCACATCTAAAAATTAATAATTCTTAAATATTGTTCAATACCCATGCATATTCAAATTTTGATGATCCTCAAAATATTCCTTACATTTCTGTTTGCTTGCCCAAACCAGGATTTTATCCAGGACCATATGTTGGATCTGATCATTGTGATAACTATTTTTTAATCTAGAACAATTTCCTCTCCACTACAAGAACTTTCTGAAGAGACTAGACCAGTCATTTTCTAGGTTTCTTGGAAGTGCTGTTTAGCTGGTTTCTCTATCCCCTTTATTTCATGTAAACTGAAAATTGGAGTAAAGGCTTGCTTAGATTCAAGCCAAACATTTTTGACAAGATTATATTATAGGCAATGTTGGATACTCTATGTTATGTTGCATCAGGAAAGTGTCCTACCATTAGTGAAGTAGTGAAGCTCAGATTGACCATTAGATTAAGGTGATGACTGTCTAATTTCAGAAAATTTGGGCAAGTTTTCTATCTATCTAAATCCTTATTTTTATCCCTAATTCCCCTTCCAGCAATTCCCTAATGCCTTACATATCTTCAATAGGCATCAAGTTCTATTATTATTTCACAATCAGATATAAGTTCTATTATTATTCCACAATCAGATATAAAGACAAGTAGATGACTGCCTCCAGAGCCTTTAAATCCTTTCTTAAGAGTTCAAATAAAGAGAAAAAAATAGAACTGCCTAGGTGAGAGAGCCCAGAACAGGGCTGATGGAGAAACTTATAAAATCATGAGCAGCTTTACAACTTTTTTGAGGGATGGCCTTGGCCTAAGCTCTATCAAGCATGGGAGACTCATTTCAGAAAGAGATTTGCTGTTTTCCCAGAGAAGACATTGCTATGTGACAAACATACTTGTATTTGTCTGTTCTCACACTGCTATGAAGAAATACCTGAGACTGGGCAATTTATAAGGAAAAGAGGTTTAATTGACTCACAGTTCCACATGGCTGGGGAGGCCTCAGGAAACTTACAATAATGGCAGAAGGCACCTCTTCACAGGGCAGGAGGGGAGAGAATGAGTGCAAGCAGAGGAAATGCCAGACCCTTATAAAATCATCAGATCTTGTCAGACTCACTCATTATCACGAGAAAAGCATGGGGGAAACCGCCTCCGTGATTCAGTTACCTCCACCTGTTGACACAGGGGGATTATAATTCAAGGTGAGATTTGGGTGGGGACACAGAGCCAAGCCATATCAATATTCATGAGAGGAAATATTTAAGTCTGGTGTTCTTAGGGCAGGTTGAAATTAGGCAAGTTTACCTGCAGTGATACCTTACCCTCACTGCAGAAAACCCTCCCACCTCAATATTTACTTCTCTTATTGGATGTTGTGTGCAACTCAGATTCCCCCCATCCCAATGATATACAAAAACACTCACACATTTCTTCCAACTCTTATGTTTTCTTTTGTTTCTTCTATATAAAGTCTGTTTCAAATCAAGAATCATATCACCTTATTCATAGTTAAGGACTACAGCTTCCTTTTTCAGATATTTGAATTTTAACTGGATGGTGTGTGTATGGCTGTAATCTAGGGGAGTGATTGTTAACTGGTAAACTTGCCACTAGTACTAACAGTGGGAGAGATATTTTTGAGGGCAAGTCTTCACAATGTTCCTTAAATCACACTATATGATGCTATGTATCTTGCCTTCTTATGAGGCTAGCTTTGGTTGAGGAAAAACAAACTCCGAAGAGTTACCTATCTAAAACACTTAGGTGTGTTTGCGTTATAAAGCAGCCTCAAAAGGAACATGTTTCTGACTAGGATTTTCTAATTAGTAGATATGAACACTTTATCTGTGGCAACCCATTAGTTACCAGACCAATATACTCAATGAAAGTCACGCAATATGCAATATGGGTGTTTGCTCAGCATATTGATTTTACCACTGAAATTGAAAACATCTTCTCTGATGAGTTTTGGGAAACAAAGTCATCAATCTCAATAGGGAGGCTATGGATTTGGTCACTTTTGATGCACAGAAAGGCTACTAATTATTTTCAAGTAAATGCCTCCAATATACAGTGACAAGTTGTATTACAAGTTGGCAACTTTTCAGAGCTGTGTGCCAGGACTCCATTTATTCACTCTCTTGGGAGTGAGCAGCTGTTTCAGTGAGATGAGGCCTGGCTATTCCTATTAGCAAGTGTGGGGTTGGGTACTGTGATTTGAGAGAGGGTGGCTGGACCTGATTTCTGGGATCCTTTGCTGCAAGTCTCTTTCTGCAATTTTCAACAGCTATGGTTAGGATCAGCTCTGCAACTAGATCCCATTCTCCCAGATACTAATTAAGTTAATCAAACATGCATTCAGCGACGTATTTATTACCTAAATTCCTATTAATAGCCCACACTGACGGCAGGCACTGTGGCAGATACTATAGATACCATGATATACAGGGCTGACATGTCCTCAAACTTAATCTGGTGGGGAAGACAGTCAATACAGAATTACAAGTTGTTGTAAGAAAGAAACACAGACTGTGACTGAAAATACAATAAGAAGAATCTCACTTAGACATGGTGATCAGAGAAATATCTACCATATGTCAGACACTCAGCTAGATGGTTTGTTAAAAAGATGTAGGTGGACAGGATCCTTGTCCCTAAGAAATTATTGATTTATAATTAGTTCAATAAGAAAAGCATGTATGAATCATAATGGAAACTTAGAGAAGGAGCAATTAATTCTGCCTGGGGTAGAATGGGGTAGTAATGTCAGAGACAGTTAGAAAAAGGGTGTCACCTGAGCCGGTTCTTGAAAGATTACTGGAAGAATGCTGAGTGAACTCCAATGGCTGGGGGTAAAGGAGTCTAGATAGAGGCAACAGCAAGAGGAAAGGTGTCAAGGCATGTCTGAGGGAATGAGGCAGGTCATCCTGGAGCCCTAACCTCAAATGAAATTTTATGCAGAACTCCAGTAGGGAAAAGATATAAATGCAGAACAACCCTGTTTGAAGCAGCAGAAGGAGTGGGTAATAGGGGAATGATACTCATTTTCTATGGCTGCCATAGCAAATGACTGTGAACTTAGAGGCTTAAAACAATGCAAATTTAATATTTTCCAGTTGTGAAGGTCACTGGGATAAAATCAAGTTGTCAGCAGGCTGTGTTCTTTTCTGTAGGCTCTAAGAAACTGTTTCCTTGTTTTTTTTTCCAGATTCTAGAGTCCCCCTTCCCAAGGCAGCAACATCACATCTCTCTGGCCTTTCTTTTCTCATCATGTCTGTCTCTGATCACAGGCTGGGAAAGGTTTAAGGACCCATGCGATTCAGTTGGGACCACTGGGATAATCCAGGTAAACTCCTCAAGATACTTAACTTTAATCATATTTGCAAAGTACTTTTTGCTATGTAACTGTAAACCAAAAACTAGCTGAGACAAGTCTCAATCAATTTAGAAGTTTATTTTGCCAATGCTAAGGACATGCCCAGAAGAAATAAACATGGAATTACAGAAACAGTCTGTGGTTTGTACCTTTCTCCAAAGATGATTTTGAGGGTTTCAATATTTAAAGGGGGAAAGTGGGCTGGAGAGAAAAGAGGGAGGATATAGTCACATTACCAAATCCACATGTTGCAAGAGAAAAGGAGCAGGTAGGGGGAGAATCAATTATGTATTCATCTGGCTCTCAGTAAATCAGCACTTTATGTAAGATAAGGTGAACATAGAGAGTAACTACCTGTGGAGATATTTAACCTTTTATCTGTAGCTATCTGCTTAGGAACAAAAGGAAAGTCAGTTTCTTGTATGACTCAGCTTTCAGCTTAGATTTTTCTTTTGGCAGAGTGAATTGGAGTCTGGAATTTTTAATTTCCTTTCACATAAGGCAACATATTCACAGATTCTAAAAATGAGGATGTGGACAGTGCTTAAACATCACTTCCTCAGATAGACCTGATAAAAGTCAGATTAAATTAGTGTTTCCTGTTAAGTACTTCCATAGCACCCTGTATTTCATGTGTCTGTGCCTGTTTGTGTATGTAGAATAAACCAGAAAGGTCAGGGGAAGCCAAGTTGTGAGGCAACATTTAATCATTCACCAACCATTTTGTGAGCAAGGCACAATATATACCCCAAATTTAGCATTATTCTTCTAGTGAGAAAGACAGACACTGAACAAATAGTTTAAAATGCATAGCAAATGTTTTAGAATAGGACCTGGAGTGGTAAGCAGCCATCAGTTTTCCTATAGGCCACTGAGAGCATGCAGACCTGGAGGGGCCTGTCAATCATTACAAAGGGACACCAGGATGGAAAGAAGCTTGAACCACATGACCGGATGAGGTCAGATGGAAAGATTTCTTTTTTTTCCCCTGAGATGGAATCTTGCTATGTTGCCCAGGCTGGAGTGCAGTGGCACAATCTTGGCTCACTGAAACCTCCACCTCCTGGGTTCAAGCAATTCTCCTGCCTCAGCCTTCTGAGTAGCTGGGATTACAGGCATGCACCACCACACCCAGCTGATTTTTGTATTTTTAGTAGAGATAGGGTTTCACCATCTTTGCCAGGCTGGTCTCAAACTCCTGACTTCAGGAGATCCGCCCACTTTGGCCTCCCAAAGTGCTGGGATTGCAGGCGTGAACCACCGCGCCCAGCGCAGATGGGAAGATTTCTAAGTCAGCAGATGCTAGCATAGAGAGGGGATGACAGTTAAAAACTTGATTAGGATTATATACTCCACATTTGATAGAGGGTAGATATGTATATGGGCCTTATCTTTGCAGCCTCTATGTCATGAAGATTTGTAAGCCCCTTGGACTTAGAGTGATCATAGAACAAAGTGGAAGAGCATACAGAGGTGAAAATCCTGAATTGTGTTTAAACCTAAAATGACTGAGAAAATCCATGAGTAACTGAAATCGGCTAAATTGAGATCTTTGCTTTTTGATGGAATGTGGCCTCTTAAGAGTGATTTAGATGTTTTAAAACAACAAACTTATATTTTTACAGTCTCCAGAATGAAGACTGTTAAAATTCATACCTAGTACATATATTTGCTCTGCTGAGGGGTTCAGATTTTATTCTATCAAATGTATAGCTGCACTAGCAGAGGTTTTCAATAGGAGAGAGGCAGAATCACGTTTGCTTTTGAAAAATAAACTCAAATAGCAGTTCAAAAGAAGATGTGAAGGGTGTGGATATCAGGAAAACACTAGAAGACTACTAATCCAGGTGACAGGGAGAAGGATCTGGGCTAAGATAATGACCACTGAAAAGTGCAAATACCTCTGATATAGGTCAAACCAAAGAGTATTTCTAGGGACTAATTTTTTTTTTCCTGTGGTTTTACTTAGGCAAAGCACTCAGTTGCCTGATTGTCAACTTCTAAGCCAGGTACATTAAAGAGAGAGAAATAATTTGTCATAAAAATTACTGATAATGTTTAGATCAGGAGACAAAAACTTAGCTGTGTATGGGGACCAGGTAGAGGCTGGCAAACTGAAGAACTCATGCCCCATCAAAAGAGGGCAACTTCTTTGCAGCTCCAGACAATGTAATCCTGTGAGACCAGGGCTACAGATTCCACAAGACAATTTCCCTTGTGTTAAACATTGGCAATTACGTAAAAATTTTAAGCAATATTGTGTAAGTGTAACGAAAACAAAAGATGACTGTGGGCTGATTTGCCCTATGGGTTGCACCTTTATAATCCCTGGTTTAGATTTATTAGGCATTGAGAAACTGGTGAGCGGAATGTGGGATGGTTGTGTGTATGTATGTATATATATAAACAAACTTTCATATCCCAAGACTTATAATAAACATCACATCCTTGGAAATGGTAGATACTCAATAAAAAGATACCAAGTTTACTGAGTACTTATTACTTGCCAAATACTGGTAGAAATGAAATAGAATATTATAATTGTAAGTTATTTATAATTTTTCTTGGTATATGCTATAATATATTAAGACATATAGCACATGACATTTTACAAAAAGCTTTCTTCAAAATGCAATTGACTTACCCACCACCAGGTATATTAACTTATTCTCACTGCTCATCTGCCTACTCTTTTAGCTGTTGATGGTGTTCACCCTGGGCACATTTCTGCTACTTCTCACTAAAAGAGGAAATATTAATATCAGAGCAAGAGGCCGGGCGCAGTGGCTCATGCTTGTAATCCCAGTGCCTTGGGAGGCCGAGGTGGGCGGATCATTAGAGGTCAGGAGTTCAAGACCAGTCTGGGCAACATGGTGAAACCCCGTCTGTACTAAAAATACAAAAATTAGCCAGGCGTGGTGGTGCGTGCCTGTAGTCACAGCTACTCGGGATGCTGAGGCAGGAGAGTTGCTTGAATCCGGGAGGTGGAGGTTGCAGTGAGCCAAGATCATGCCACTGCACTCCAGCCTGGGTGACAGAGTAAGACTCTGTGTCCAAAAGAAAAAAAAATAGAGCAAGAAAAGAAGATCAATGGTCTTTAACAACCCAAACTTGCTATATAAGTGATAGTAGCAAACTAGCAGCCAAAGGCAGAAATTTGGGCCTATTATTAGTCAAAACGATTGACAAACATGAGGCTTGGGATAAACTGGGATAAACTTTGTAGATTCCTTCAGTTTTTCCTAAAAGCTTGACACATGGTATTTCCTGGAACTCTACTTTCATTCACTTATAGCTTAACTTGGTAATGGGAACTTACAGATGATGGGTACAGGTTTCCTTCCTGGGGATGGGTGTCTTCCATGAAAGCGGTTTACATTATCATCTATTCCTAGAAAAAAAGAAACTTTTTTTTTTTTTGAGGGAGATGGGGAGACATATGTATTTCATTACATCTTTGGAAATTATATTTTTATATTATGTGGAAAATTTTGAAAATATACTTTTCAGGGTAGAGCAACACACACACACACACACACACACACACACACCAAAATCTAACAGGACAAAGTCCTGGAGTCAATACCAGATGCTTTGAACCTAGACGTGACCTTGTGCACAAAGCTCTTCTGCAAGTAAGGGATACTTGTAATTGCACTTGTTGTCTTTCTCATCACCAAAACATTGAGTAAATAAATATTATGCACCTATTTGGAGAAATCACTGCAAAACTATTTTAAAACATAGTTGTCTTTTGTCTTATTATACTCTTCCATACTTTAGAGTTGGAAGGGACCTCAGATCATTTGGTTCCATGTACTCCTTTTGGGGCAGGTAACAACATTCTAATTTTCCAGGTGAGGCAACTGAAGCTCAGATATAAAATGAATTTCAAATGACTAAGATTCAGGAATAATTATTTTATTAATATCAGGATGATATCCTTCAAGGACTAGATTAAACATTCATATTTTTTTGCAGTGTTGCTCTAACTTTATCACTTGGTACATTGGGTAACTAGAGTTTGTTACAGTTACAAAGTATAATAATTAACTTGTATGTCTTATGTAAAGACATAAGTAAATTGCAGTCTCAGGTTCATTCGTCATTCCTATGAGGATCCTTGACCATAAATAAGCCCAGCCAACCATTAACCTCCTGGTAGTGACCTGAATTGCATACAAAGAATTCAGAGGGAAATAAAGAGAGTCTGGACATTGAACCTTGATGACCTAAGCCTACCATGAAACAGTTTCTTTTTCCACTTTGCCCAGCACTGAGCTGGAAGGCCAATAATAGGGAGAATGAGTGTGGGGGTGTGGTTGTCAGTAAATTTTTTAAAAATCCCATTGGTTACTACTTGAATTTACCAAAGAATTACCATGTGGTAAATAAAAATTGATGTCAGGTATAAGCAGGTTTTGAGAGGCAGGGATAGGAAGGCAAAACCAACACTGCACTGAAGGGGAGTCTGGAGGCAGGCAGTCGCTAGAGAGATACTCAGGTGAATGGGTCCTTGGGGGGTTAGCTGGCAAATATTCGCCATTTAAATCTATTTCTCCATCATTTCGCAGAGCTAAGTGTATAGTTCAAGCTCCATAAAATTTTTTTTTTTTGGGACGGAGTCTCGCTCTGTCGCCCAGGCTGGAGTGCAGTGGCGCGATCTCGGCTCACTGCAAGCTCTGCCTCCTGGGTTCACGCCATTCTCCTGCCTCAGCCTCCCGAGTAGCTGGGACTACAGGCACCTGCTACCACGTCCAGCTAAGTTTTTGTATTTTTAGTAGAGATGGGGTTTCACCGTGTTAGCCAGGATGGTCTGGATCTCCCGACCTCGTGATCCACCCGCCTCGGCCTCTCAAAGTGCTGGGATTACAGGTGTGAGCCACTGCGCCTGGCTAAGCTCCATAAATATTTTTAATTGGGTAAAATTTCCCAGGGATTTGAAAAACTTTTGTTTTTCTTTTATGTTCTCAATATCTTAAGTGCTGCAGTTTTGATAGGAATAAAATAGATTTAGTCTCTAGATATAGTCAACATAATGATTTAGATGCAACTTTAGATGTACTTTTCTATAAATTGCCTCTCTGAGCTTAATGACCTTTAGTACTTCTTTTTTATTTGGGGGTGTTGCCTCTTTCTCTCTTTAAATAGTAAACACATGATGCGAGTGACAATATATAAATTTTAAAAAGGATAAAAACATTGTCCTGAGTCCAAGCACTTTAAAATTTAAAATAATTTTACTCTCATATATCCTTTCTCATCCTTTTTCCACATGCATATACCTTTCTACAGTTGTGATCATAACAACTATATATCCTGCTTTTTCACTTAATATCATGTGTTATATAAGTTTCCACATTTCTATATAGTCATTATAATCATTTTAAAGACTGAGGTACTTTTCAAGGTTTCACAACTACCTCTAGTTTTTTAGTTCCTACTCTCATTGAGTATTTTAAAATGTCTTTACTGTCTCCTGGTTTTTGTTTTCCTTTTGCTTCAATCTAAAGTTTCAGGGCTAGATTTTCTTCTGCCTGCTGGGTTTATGCTGCTTAGCTCAACTTATCAGAGACAACCTTTAGCTTTGAATTTTGATCAGGCCTCTTTCAAAGGGTTGTGTCACTGTAGCTGAATTTCAATGGCATCAATTTCAGTTACTAGGTGGGGATTTGTATTAGGGAATTTTAGAAATGCTGGTTTCCAGTTCTTTTGTGTTGGAGAAGTGCCAGATAACACAGCTTTTGCTGTAATAGGTCTGCACAGACTGCAGCTGGCATGCCACGTGGGGCTGGAGAATTGTGAATTCAGGCACTTTTCTCCATCCCTTTGATTGCCACAGACAGAGCTTGTCCCTGGGAGTTATCAGCAAATTCTGGCAGGAAAGCAGGCAGGATAAGAGTCAGGAAAGAGGCTGTCTGAGGGATGTAGGGTGAGGAAGTGCCTTAGGAGTTGGACCAGAGTTGTGGTAGAGACTGAAAAATACAGTAGGGGGAATGCTGTGTATATGACAAGAATTCTAGTTAAGATTTAAACATTAATTTAAACAAAAAGATGCTTACCTTTTTATGACATAGGCCCCTTTTTTAAGCTGGTGAAAGCTATGTACTTTACTTACCCCCCTCCAGAAAAAAAAAAATACAGATGCTTATTACTTTCAATCACAAAAATTGCAATTACTTTTGTAGCAACCTAATAACTACATGGTTGCACTTGATTCTTCACAAACCATCCATAGCACCCTTAGGGTGAAGAACCTCATTCCACAGGAAAGATCTGGAGGACAGGAAATGGTTGTAACAGTATTTCCCAACATTTTCCGCCTCATTTTTAAATTCCTTCTTAAGAGTAATTTTATATTTTATTTAAATAAGGTTGCAGATCTCTAATAAGTGGTGGTGGAGGTTGGATCATAACGACAGCCGGGGAAAGCGAGGAATCGACGAGGATGAGTGTCTTGGAAAATAGCATGGATCCTAGAATTGGGGCTGAGTGGAGCATGGTGAGGGAATGAGCTAGACAAAAAAGGCGGCAGGGGTTGGGGGGGGGGGGGCCAGCAGAGAGAGAGTGAGAGAGAGAGAGAGATTGAAGTTTGCCTTTTCAGCTGTCCTTTTCAATGTGGTGTCTAGTCTGTGTACAAAGAGCAACTCCTCTCATGTGTGATCATCAGAAAATTACTAAGTGCAGGCTCTGTGCTAAGTCCTTTACAAGTGCTTGCCAATGCCTTCAGTGGTTAAGACTCTGGGCTCTATATTCTGACTTCTTGGGTTCAGATCCAGATTACTGGGAAAGTTACTTCATCTTTCTAAATTTCAGTTTTCCAATCTAACAAATGGGGATACTAAATTCTTAACTGTGAGGATTAAATGGGATTACACTTAAAAAGTACATTGCACAATGCCTGACACACATTATGTGTTCAATAATTGTAGCCATTATTATAATATGTATTATGATTACAAGATAGATTCTGCCTAATCAGTTTCATGGACCAGATAGCCAAATATATATATTTCCATATATAGCAACCAAAATGGGCATTTCAAGCCTCTAAATGAAATTAGAAAGGGAGTTTTATCATTACAGTAGATTTTTCAGATATTATCAAAGATAATCATCTATGTTACCCTTGTCTTTTTGAAGGTTCCTGTGATTTTACTAACATTTATGAAATTTAATTTGATAATTCAGATAATAAATACATTCAGGTTCATATGCATATTTCACTAGTGTTATATATATAACATTACTAGGATTTTCTAAGAGAGGAAATAGTTACCAAAGCCTGCATTCATTAATCATATATTGTAGGAACTGTCTAGCAGGAGGACGGTTTCCAGAGTCATCCTGAGGGACAGGCAAATGTTAATTATCTAATGAAAAATAGAGTTAAGAAAACCCTCCCCTGTGTTTGTGATTATTATTTGTTGAAAGAAGGAATAAATGAATGAATAAACCTGATATCACTGAAAATTCTACTTGGTGATGTTACAAGAACGTCGTGTTTATATTACACATTTGCATATAAGTTGTACATTCAGCTCCATAACATCACCTGCCCAAAATACCAGTTTAATTCATTAAGTCAGTTGCTATAGAAATTGATGCATACACAAAATTGAGGCAGGTTTATCCAACCAAGAGGTGAGTTTTGCTGCTGAATCTCCATTTAAAAGGGATTTGCTCTGTGATCTCCCACAACCTCTTAATTCACCATCATAACAGTTATCACACTGTTATTGCTTGTTTAATTGTCTTCAGTGCTACTGTATAAGCACCATGAGGGAGGTTCTATCTTGCCCACTATTTTATTTCCACACGTAGCACAGTATCCAGCACTTAGTATTCAATGAACACTTATGGAAAGAATAACAGTCCAACACCAGTGTGCTATTGAACAATGTAACATAAAGGATAAGGGCTTGGACTTTGCAGTCAGTGAGGCTGGGATTTGTGTCCCAGCTCTGTTGCTCATGAGCTATGAATACCTTGAGCAAGTTGTTTAACCTTCCTGAGCTTCATTTGCTCGTCTGTAAAATGATGATAGTGATAGCTAATTTATAGGATCACTGTGAGCATTAAATAAAACGATGTATCTAAAATGCTCAGAAACATATGGATTGTAAATACTTTATGAATATTTGTAATAATTTGGTAAATGATTGTAATAATCAAAATTGTAATAACTTTGATTATTACTAATTAAGATGTTTACTGTTATTGTAGTTGACTATGAATTGTCATTTGAGGGAGGAAAGTAAAGTTTGAAGAAGTAGTTTTTGACTATACAAAAGTATTTTCAGACTGAGGATGGATTGAAAAATTCCACAGGAATAATTTAGAGGCATCTGAGGGAACATTTAATTGGATTAAATAAAATATTACTCTTTTGAACTATATGGTGCCCCTGGGTTTTAAAGTGTTAACTAAATATTACTAAGGAAGTACCTAATTTTATACAAGACATATTCATCTTAATCAAGTGGCAGAACCTCACCCCATATGCTTTAGGGAAGACTCCTCTCCTTAATTCATTATACCTTTTGGTCGGGGAGCTATTTTTCACGTATAGTCGATGTGTGACTGAATTTTGATAGACATAACTTGAGTCCCCATAGAAATTCCTTTTTAAGTACAAGTGCTTGCATTTCAATTATGAACATGTTTAGACTCTTTCTCTGTGTTCATTCACTAAGGCCCTTTCTACTTTGTGGGGAGAAACATTGTCTATAGTTTTTATTATATTTAGATGCTCCTTTGCCCCTTCATTCAAAAGGTTTTGTCCAGCATCCATGATGTCCTCATAGACCTTATGCAATCTTAAAGCCAAATGTGGCATCATGGGGCCTCTGGCTCTACATACATATTTTACAGGTTGGGAAATGATAGCACAGAGAGGGAAAGTGACCTGTCTGGGGTTAGAGTGCTATTTAGTGACAGAGTTAGGGCTAGAACCTAGGTCTTTTGATGTCCTGTCTAGTCAGTGCATCTTCTGATAATGCTAGAATTTGACAAATGGTCCATTAGTTTCCACTACACTGCCTTGGTTTTCAGTCACTTGTTTCAGATAGAAAATGCTACACTATGCCTCTGGAAGGAAGGAACAGTCTTATGTCTCTAGAAAGACACTGCTGATTCAGATCAGCCTTGAGAAACTGCTGAGTACAGGGTTGGCTCAAAATGATTTGTATCAACATGTGTAAAATTATAGGCAGGACTTAGAAAACAATTCAGTTGGATTAGCTGGCATTTGTACAGGTTACTTTTCCAGTCAGAATTTCAACAAGTTTGGGCAGGTGATGTTATGAAGATGAATGTACAACTTATATGCAAGTATGTAATATAAACACAATGTCATCATAACGTCACCAAGCAGAATTTCCATGATATCAGGTTTATCCATTCATTTATTCCTTCTTTCAAGAAATAATTATGGGACACCTAATATGAGCTGGACACTCTATATACTGAGAGTATAAAGATGAATGAGGCAAGCCTCTCATTATTAAGGAATTTAGAATCAAGATTTCAGGATGGGATCTAATTAGTAGATAGTGTAGGCTTGTGTTTGTGTTTTATGTCATACTGGGGAAAGATTGTTGGTGGGTGAGCATGGTGTGGTGTGCATGTGAAGACCTGAAACGAATGCCGTTCTTTATCCCTCTTGGAAACATATCTGTTTCAACTAGCCTTACAAATGAGACAGCCCTCTTTGTGTTTTTAAGGGTTAAAGAATAATGGAACTGGCCAGGCGCGGTGGCTCATGCCTGTAATCCCAGCACTTTGGGAGGCCGAGGCGGGCAGATCACGAGGTCAGGAGATCGAGACCAGCCTGGCTAACAAGGTGAAACCCCATCTCCACTAAAAATACAAAAAAATTAGCCAGGTGTGGTGGCGGACGCCTGTAGTCCCAGCTACTTGGGAGGCTGAGGCAGGAGAATGGCGTGAACCCGAGAGGTGGAGTTTGCAGTGAGCCGAGATTGTGCCACTGCACTCCAGCCTGGGTGAAAGGGAGAGAATCTGTCTCAAAAAAAGAAAAAAATAATGGAACCATTAGGCTAGATTGTGATGATTGTCAATAAAGCAAATTGTACCGTCTATAGAGCAACTGTTGTTCTTCCACTGCATTAGTGGCTTGGCTTGGGACAGAGGGTTATCATGCTTCTCATGAGTTTGGTGAGGATTGATTCCTTCTATTTCTGCCATATTTTCCTATGCCACCACTTGCCTGCTGAGGCCTCTGCCTATTGCCATATTCCTCTAAAACTGAGGAACACTATTTTGTTAGCAAATCTTGCCTGCCACTGAATATTCTCCATGCTCAAGCCTTAACTTCTGCTTGTTGTTTGTTGTCAGGCTCCCAGAATGTTTTGCTCTCTTATCAGGATCCCTTTCTGTAGTAACCGTTGAGTTCTTCCCCAATGGTCTGCCATACCCTAGGAAGTCTGCATGGTCTCAGGACCTGGGCTTTCCTTGGACTGACCTGTCTTACCATCCAGTGTTCACCCCTTCTTAGCAGGGTACCTGCAGTTGTGATTCTGGTGGCAGTTACCTCAACTACCAAATGGCTACAATTATTTGGCACTGTATTTTTGTCAGTTGGCTTCAGGGGCTGAGTTTTTAATTAAGTACCCTGCCCCACCCTACCCCCAAATAAAACAATTTTTTTTGGTACCAATGGAAACAAATCATCAACTAGTACAGAAATATATGAAAAAGAAACTGAAGATCACTTATAACTCTAAAACTCATAGATATTAACTGTTAATATTTTGAATATTTTATTAGTATCTATTGATGTGCATATATACAAAGCCTGTCAGTTCTACATTCAAAAATTTTATCAAATCTAACCAGTTCTCACTGTCTTCAACATTACTACCATCCTTGTCCAAACCATTATGATAATCCTGCCTGGAGCATATCAATAACGTCTAGCTGGTCTACGGTCTATTCTTCACCCAACCTCCAGAGTGATCCTTTTAGAATGTTGATCTGGTCATGCTTTTTACCTATTCAAAAATGTCCAATGACTTCCCATCAGACTTCTAATAAATCCACCCTCTTTTACATGGTCTATTAAGTCCATTTGATTCCTGCCTCTGTTTATTGTCTCATCAGTTATCATTCTTCCTCTTATGCCATTTTAGTCATATTGGCCTCTTTGCTATTTCTCAAACTAAAGCATGATTCAGCTTTGGGGACTTCAGCTTGTTCCCTCTATTAGCAATGTTCTACCCATAGATAGTCACAGAATTTGCTCTTTCACTTCATTGAGGTATCTGCATAAATGTCACTCACTATTGTATTTTAAAAAGCACTTTCTCTTGATACTGCCTGTTTGTCTACTTGCTTTATTTTTCCTTCTAGCACTTATCCTTACCTGTCACTTATCCTCAATATACTATATGTATATTTTAATATCTGCCTCCACCACTAGACCATAAGCTTTATAAAGACAAGGATGTTGTTTTATTTATTGCTTAAACAATAAACAGTGCCTGGCACATAGTAAGTTGTTCAATAAATATCTGTTGAATAAAAATTTGGAAATCTATATGTAAATATCATACTATACATGGCATTTATTAAATGACTTTTAAAACTTAATATATAATGAGATTCTCCCATATCTATAAATACTAATATGCATTATTAAGTTTATGTTTTCATCCTTTAAATCTTAACAGTGGTCAATTATTCTCCTTGGTAGAGTGGGAAATTTGGCTGACAAATAGTAAAAAGGTTTTGAAGGAGTGTCTTTCCATTAAACTGGAGTCAAAAAATAAAGGGGGACTATAAAATATTCCAATGGCCTTCTTCAAGTGTCAGAGGTAGTATTTAAAAAGGAGTTTCAAGCAGGGTTTCAGCAATGAAGGAAATCTGTAGCATCTTAAAATGATTCATTTAAAAGAAGAGGTGCTCATTAGGAGAAAAGTGGTATATAGTATGTTAGATTAAAATAGTCACACTACTTTATAATCACACTTCTTAAAAACAAGAGATGACATTAAAAGTAAGAAAACACTTGACAACTACTCTGAAGGGATATTGTTGTAATATATAACAGATGCTAACAGTCCAAGCCTCAGTAATGTGTTAATGTTATTTCACTTAATAATTTGATTTTTACTCTGTTTTACATCTTAATAATTGTTTTTGAAATATTTGTATGATATATGCCTTCCTAACTTCAGAAGGCAAGCTACATAAACCACATTATTTGGTTCTTGCTGTCAGATTTTAGAAGCCCAAGAGGTTCTGAGTCTTGGGCTTCTAAAATTTTTATTCTTTTTTTGAGTTTATGTGCGGACTCTAAAGAAAGGTTCTATACCATAACCAAAGAAGTCTTAATGAAGAAATCATCTCGTTGAACCAGATCCATTGTAAAATTTACCATGCTGCAAAGTTAAATAAGAGTTTTGCTTTAACAAAAGCTTGCACATTTGTTTAGAAGCTGTGTTGTCTTTGATGTGTTGTATAATTTAATAGCCTTACGAACAGGCTTTTCAGCACACTCAAATATACAGTGTGTTTCAATAAAATGCATACATACTTTCAAAACCAATATTTATTTGCAAGGTAACTCATGATGCTAACTTGTTGCAGCATGTAGCATAAGGAAACATGTTCACCATCAGTTTCTCCTACTTTTTGAATATGACTTATACTCACATGTTTTTCTCATCTTTACCCTACCTTATCTTTGATGGGAATAGAGATATGAACAATCTCCTCCTCTAATTTATGTCATGTTGAAATGGCTACATAGATTAGTTCAGTTTTAAATTCATGTCTGCATTCCGTTAACATATTAATAACAATTCCGAAGACAATTTTCTTTTTTCCTTTTCCTTTTTTTGTTTTTGATTTATTATTAAAGCATTCCATGTTAATTATAGAAATATTAGTTGGAAATGCAAAGACTATTAAACCTGAAATGTTCTAAAACTGAATGTTTTCTTGGAAAAGAATTTGAAATTTATGGGGTTTTCTTAAGTTGCAGAAAAATGGCCTATATCACTGAGCTTTTGATTAGTTACTAGGCATGGTAAATATATTTTTTCTATTTTTAAGAGGGCTGTATGATACTAATTTTGAGGAGATTAGAAAATATAGAAATGTTTAGAGAAAAGGATAGTGATTTTTCAAAAATCCTTCAGAGAGAAACATTGCTAATATTTGACCTCTGTACTAATAGCCATTTCTCGAAAAAGTTGAGAATGCAGTGTGGGTGTGTTTGTGTGTGTGTGTGTGTGTGCGCGCGCGTGCATGCACATGCGCATAAAGGAAATACATTAGGTTTATAGTAATTGTGTGTATTTATATACACATTATGTATCTATATATACACTTTGATATCTTTTTCCTTTACCATTTTATCATAAGCATTGCCTACATTATCAAAAATTATTCTTAAATATAATATTTAAAGGCTGCATAGTATTTTATGTTAATGAAAGTGACACAGTTAAGTGTTCACTGAACACTTTGGTTTAGTAAACTTATCATTGTAGTTGACTTTGCAATGAATATCTTTACACATAAAAATGGAAAAACTACAGAAAAGTACAAAGAATAAAACTTAAAACATCTGTAATAAACATTACTATAAACCTAATATATTTCCTTTTAGTATTATATATTTTCCCTTTTTAATACAATTTAAAATCATAATGTATATGTACAAACGTTATATCTGTGTGTATATATATGTATATACACACAATTGATTATTGTTATTGATAGGTTTCATATTTGCAAATTCCCCTACTCACTAAAATTTATTTGTAAACCCAAAATTAATACTTCCATTTCTTTCATGGTCATTCACAGACATGCAGAGTTGCAAAAAATCTGAGTCACCCAATACATATTCCAAGCTGAGCCTGAACAACGCAATGCCCTTCCTTCTCGTTTCAGTCTTATACTATAAACACATGTCATTTTGCAGTGTATTATGTGCCATGTTTTTAAAATTTTGTGCCTCTTCTTGGAGATTTTGTTGTTTAAAATAGCCCACAAGTGCTGAAACACTGTCGCGTTTTCGTAAGTGCAAGAAGGCTGTGATGTGCCTTGAGGAGAAAATATGTGTGTTAGATAAAGTTTGTTCAGGTATGATTTATGGAGCTGTTGGTCATGAGTTTTACTTGAATGAATCAACAGTATATATTAAATAAGGTGTCTTTAAACAGAAACACACATAAAACAAGATCATGTATTGATTGGTTGATGAAAATGTGACTAGAAGCTCACAGGAATCTAATTCTTTAGTTTCCCTAAGAGTTCTGCTGAGTATTTGCTGATTCTGTGTTTGTGGTGACCTTATAGAACATAACTACTGTGAATAATGATAACTTAATACATATATATGTGCATGTATAACTATGTATACACACACAACGTTGTATTTATGTGTTTTATATACACACAGGGTACACTTCTCTTTTCATTTTTATTATAAATTAGTGTTTTTCCATGTTGTAAAATATTTTTGAAAACCTGATTAATGGCTTCCTGAGATAAAATAACTTCATCAACATTACACTATCATGGGACATTAGGTTTTACAATTTTTGCCAACAGTTCATCACACCAATAGGAAGAAAATTCAAGTGATCATATCAATAGATGGAGAAATAACATTTGACAAAATACAACATTCATTAATGATAAAAACTCTCAGCAAACTAGGAATAGATGGGAACTTCCTCAACTTTATAAAGAACATCTAGAAAAACCTACAGCTAACATCATATGTAATGGTCAGAAACTAGATGCTTTTCTGCTAAGATCAGGAACAAGGTAAGGCTATCACCTCTTACCGCTCATATTCCACATTGTACTGGAACTCCTCACTTGCAGCAAGACAAGAAAAGGAAATAAAATTTATAAAGATTAGGAAGGAAGAACTGAACCTGTATATGTTTGATGATGACCATAATTGTTTATACTGAAAGTCTCAAAATCTCCTGGAACTAGTAAGTGATTATGTCAAGGTTGTGGGATGCAAAGTTAATGTACAAAAATCAATTGCTTTTCTGTGTACCAGCAATGAACTAGCGAATTTGAAATTAAAATAAAACATAATTTCTGGTCTATTGTGGGTAAAGCTGCAATGAATATGAAAGGGCAGATATTTCTTTGACATACTAATTTTAATTCCCTTGAATATATACCCAGAAGTGAGATTGCTGAATCATACAATAATTCTATTTTTAATTTTATGAGGAAACTCCATACTGTTTTCCATAATGGCTCTACTAATATACATTCCTATCAGAGGGGTATGAGGGTTCCCTCTTCTCCACATCCTCACCAACACTTTTTTATCTTTCATCTTTTTTATAATAGCCATCCCAATAAGTATGAGATGATACATCATTGTGATTTTTTTAAAAATCATATGTTTTTAAAAAACTGTGGGCACATAGTATGTATATATATTTATGGGGTATATGACATGTTCTGATACAGGCATGTAATATGAAATAAGCACATCATGGAGAATGGGGTTATTTAAAAATACACAATTAATTATTATTGACTATAGTCATCCTATTGTGCTATCAAATAGTAGGTCTCATTCATTGTTTCTATTTTTTGGTACCCATTAACCATCCTCAACTCCCTTTCAATCCCCCATTACCCATATCAGCCTCCAGTAACCATCCTTCTACTCTCTATGTTCATTAGTGCAATTGTTTTTGTTTTCAGATCCCACAAATAAGTGAGAATATGTAATGTTTGTCTTTATTTGCCTGGCTTATTTGACTCAACATAATGTTCTCCAGTTCTATCCATGTTGTTGCAAATGACTGGATCTCATTCTTTTTTAAGGCTGAATAATACTGCGTTGTGTATATGCACTCCATTTTCTTTATCCATTCATCTGTTGATGGACACTTAGGTCGCTTCTAAATCTTAGCTATTGTAAACAATACTGCAAAAAATATAGGACTGCAGATATATCTTGGATATACTGATTAACTTTCTTTTGGTTATATATTCAGCAGTGGGATGGCTGAATCATATGGTAGCTCAATTTTTAGTTTTAGGAGGAAACTCCAAACTGTTCTCCAAATGGTTGTACTAATTTATTTTCCCACTAACGGTGTACAAGGCTTTCTTTTCTCCATATCCTTGCCAGCGTTTGTTATTGCCTGTCTTTTGGATATGAGCCATTTTAACTGGGGTAAGATGATATCTTATTGTAGCTTTCATTTGCATTTATCTGATGATCAATGATGTTGGGCACTTTTGCATATTTTTGTTTGCCATTTGTATGTCTTCTTTTAAAAAATGTCTTCAAATATGTTGCCAATTTTTAAGTCAGATTATTAGATTTTTTTCCTATAGAGTTGTTTGAGCTACTTATATTTTCTGATATATATTATTACTCCTGACAATGGGTTATTAATCCCTTGTCAGATAAGTAGCTTGCAAATGTTTTCTCCCATTCTGTGGGTTGTCATTTAACTTTGTTGATTTTATCCTTTGCTGGGCAGATGCTTTTTAACTTGATAAGATTCCATTTGTCCATGTTTGCTTTGGTTGCCTGTGCTTGTGGGGTATTGCTCAAGAAGTCTTTGCCCAGACCAATGTGCTAGAGATTTTTCCAATGTTTTCTTGTAGTAGTTTAATAGTTTCACGTCTTCAATTTAAGTCTTTAATCCATGTTGATTTGATTTTTGTATATGGTGAGAGATAGGTGTCTAGTTTTATTCTTTTGCATATGGATATCCAGTTTTCCCAGCACCATTTATTGAAAAGAATACTATGCAGCTATAAAAAATGATGAGTTCATGTCCTTTGTAGGGACATGGATGAAACTGGAAACCATCCTTCTCAGCAAACTGTCGCAAGGACAAAAAACCAAACACGGCATGTTCTCACTCACAGGTGGGAATTGAACAATGAGAACACATGGACACAGGAAGGGGAATATCACACTCCGAGGACTGTTGTGGAGTGTGGGGAGGGGGGAGGGATAGCATTAGGAGATATACCTAATGCTAAATGACGAGTTAATGGGTGCAGCACACCAACATGGCACATGTATACATATGTAACAAATCTGCACATTGTGCACATGTACCCTAAAACTTTAAGTATAATAATAATAAATAAAAAAAAGAAAAGACTATATTTTTCCCAGTGTATATTATTGACACTTTTGTCAAAAATGAGTTCACTGTAGGTATGTGGATTTGTTTCTGAATTCTCCATTCTGTTCCCTTGGTCTATTTTTCTGTTGTTATGCCAGTACCACGCTGTTTTGGTTACTACAGCCCTGTAGTAAAATTCGAAATCACGGAATCAGATTCCTCCAGTTTTGTTACTTTTGATTAGGATAACTGTGGCTATTTTGTGTCTTTTGTGATTCCATATAAAATGTAAGATGGTTTTTTCTATTTCTTTGAAGTATGTCATTGGTGTTTTGATAGGGACTGCATTGAATCTGTAGATTGCTTTGGGTACTATGGATATTTTCACAATATTGATTTTTCCAATCCATGTACATGGACTATTTTTCCATTTGTTGATGTTCTCTTAAATTTCCTTCATCAATGTTTTACAGTTTTCATTATAGAGATCTTTCACTTCATTGGTTAAATTAATTCCTAATTATTTATTGTAATTTTATGGGTGGCTATTATAAATGTGATTACTTTTCCATTTCTTTTTCACATTGTTCACTGTTGGCATATAGAAACGCTACTGATTTTTGTATGTTGATTTTATATCCTGCAGCTTTACTGAATTCGTTTATGAGTTCTAATAATTTTCTTGTTGGGTCTTTAGGTTTTCCCAAATATAAGATCATATCATCAGCAAACAATGATAATTTGTCTTATTCTTTTCCAATTTTAATACCCTTTATATATTTCTCTTGTCTGATTGCTCTAGCTAGGACTTCCAGGACTATGTTGAATAACAGTGGTGACAGTGGTCATCCTTGTTGTTTTCCAGATCTTACAGGAAAGACGTTGTTTTTTCCCATTCAGTATGATACTAGCTGTGGGTCTGTCATATATGGATTTTATTATGTTGAAATATGTTACTTCTATCTCCAGTTTTTTTGAGGGTTTTTTAATGAAGGATGTTGAATTTTATCAAATGCTTTTTCAGCATTAATTGAAATAATCATATAGTTTTTATCCTTCATTGTGTTGATATGATATATCACATTGCTTGATATACATATGTTGAACCATCCTTGCATGCCAGGGATAATTTCCACCTGGTCATGATGAACGATCTTTTTAATATATTCTTGAATTTGGTTTGCTAGTATTTTGTTGAGCATTTTTTTCATCAGTATTTATCAGAGATATTGACTTGTAGTTTTCTTTTTTTGATGTGTCTTTGTCTGGTTTTGGTATCAGGGTCATACTGGCCTCGCATAATGAGTTTGGAAGTATTCACTGCTCTATTTTTTGGAATAGTTTGAGTAGGAATGATATTAGTTCTTCATTAAATTCTTCATTAAATGGTAGAATTCAGCAGTGAAACCATCAGGTCTTGGGCTTTTTTTTTTTTTTTTTCTGGGACGCTTTTACAACTTTGATGTCATTGCTTGTTATTGGTCTGTTTGTTTTTTACTTCTTCCTGATGAAATGTTAGTAGGTTGTTTGTAATTAGAAATTTGTCCATTTATTCTCTGTTTTCTAATTTATTGGTATATAGTTGCTCATATTAACCACTAATGATCCTTTGAATTTCTGCAATGACAATTGTAGTGTCTCCTTTTTTATTTTTTATTTTATTTATTTGGACCTTCTCTCTTTTCTTGTTAGTCTGGCTAAAGGTTTGTCAATTTTGTATAAGTTTTCTAAAAACCAACTGTTTGCTTAATTGATCTTTTGTATTTTTTATTTCAATTTTATTTATTTCTGCTGTGATGTTTATTATTTCATCTCTTCTCTTGCATTTCTTGTTCTTCAAGATGCAATGTTAGAGTGTTTATTTGAAGTTTTTCTTCTTTTTTGATGTAGGCACTTATAGCTATAAACTTCCCTCTTAGTACTGTTCTTGCTGTGTCTCATAGGTTTTGTTATGTTATGTTGTATTTCCACTATCATTTGTTTTAATAATTTAAAAAATTTCCTTCTTAATTTTTTCATTCACTCACTGGTCATTCAGGAGCATGTTGTTTAATGTATTTGTGTACATTTCCATGTATTTGTATAGTTTATAAAATTCCTCTTATTAATTTATAGTTTTATGCCATTGTGGTCACATAAGATGCTTGATTTTATTTCAATTTCTTGAATGTTTTGAGACTTATTTTGTGACATAACATATGGTCTGTCTTTGAGACTCATCCATGCACTAAAGAAAAGAATCCATATTCTCAGGCTGTTAGATGAAATGTCCTGTAAATATCTATTAGATCCATTTGGTCTATAGTGCAGATTAAGTGTGATGTTTCTTTGCTGATTTTCGGTCTATAAAATCTATTTAATGCTGAGTGTGAGATGTTGAAATCTCTGGCTATGATTTTATCAGTGCTTATCCCTTTCTTTAGCTCAAATAATATTTGCTTTATGTATTTGTGTGCTCCACTGTTGGGTGCATATGTATTTATAATTGTTATGTCTTCTTGCTGAATTGACCGCTTTGTCATTACATATTGGCCTTCTTTGTCTCTTCTTTCAGTTTTGGTCTTGAAATCTATTTTGTCTTATATAAGTATAGCAAATCTTGCTATTTTTTGGTTTCTATTGGCATGGAATATTTTTTTCCATTCCTTGATTTTCAGTCTACTTGTGTCCTTATAAGTCAAATGTGTTTCTTGTCGGCAACAGATCAATTGGTCTTGTTTTTTGATCCATTTAGCCAGTCTATGTCTTTTGATTTGAGAGTTTAGTCCATTTGCATTCAATGTTATTATTGATAAGTAAAGACTTACTCTTTCCATTTTGTTGTCTGTTTTCTGGTTGTTTTATGGTCTTCTCTTCCTTTTTTCTTTCCTGTCCATTTTTCTCTAGTGAAGGCAATTTTCTCTGGTGATACTATTTTTTTGCTTTTTATTTTTTGTGTATACATTGTAATTTTTTGGTTTGAGTTACCGTGAGGCTTTCAAATACTCTTATAACCCATTTTTTTTAACCTGAAACAACTTAACACTATTTGCATGAACAAACAAGCAAAAGAAAACTAATAAAAACTCTACACCTAAACTTTTCTCCCCTAGTTTTTAACTTATTGTTGTTTCTATTTATATCTTATTGTTTTGAATATGTCTTGAAAAGTTGTAGTCATTATTTTGTATTGGTTTATTGGTTAATTTTTCTTTTCTTTTTTTTTTTTTTTGAGACAGAGTCTTGCTCTGTCGCCCAGGCTGGAGTGCAGTGGCGCGATCTCGGCTCACTGCAAGCTCCGCCTCCCGGGTTCACGCCATTCTTCTGCCTCAGCCTCTCCGAGTAGCTGGGACTACAGGTGCCTGCCACCATGCCCGGCTAATTTTTTGTAATTTTAGTAGACATGGGGTTTCACCGTGGTCTGGATCTCCTGACCTCGTGATCCACCCGCCTCGGCCTCCCAAAGTTATTGTTTAATTTTTCTATGTAGGATAAGAGTAGTTTACACACCAAAGTTACAGTATAATGATATTCTGTGTACTTACTATTACTAGTTAGTTTTGTACTTTCAGGTGATTATTTCTTGCTTATTAATGTCCTTTCCTTTCTGACTGAAGTACTCCCTTTAGCATTTCTTGTAGGACAGGGCTGATGTTGATTAAATTCCTCAGCTTTTGTTTCAGAAACTCTTTATTTCTCTTTCATGTTTGAAGGATATTTTTGCCAGATACACTATTATATGGTAAAAGGTGTTTTCTTCAGCACTTAATAATGTTATGCCACTATTCTGGCCTGTAAGGATTCCACTGAAAGTCTGCTGCAAGACATATTGGAGCTCCATTGTATGCCATTTGTTTCTTTCCTCTTGTAGCTTTTGGAATCGTTTCTTTATCTTTGATCTTTGGGAGTTTGATTATTAAATGCTTTGAGGTAATCTTTGGATTAAATCTGCTTGGTGTTCTATAACCTGTTGTACTTGGATATTGATGTCTTTCTCTAGGTTTGGGAAGTTCTCTGTTACTAATCCTTTGAATAAGATTTCTACCCCATCTCTTTCTCTGCATCCTCTTTAAAACCAATTACTCTTTGATTTGCTGTTTTGAGGCTATTTTCTAGATCTTTTAGGTGTGCTTCATTATTTTTTATTCTTTTTTCTTTTGTCTCCTCTGACTGTGTATTTTCAATTAGCCTGTCTTCAAGCCCACCAATTATTTCATCTCCTTGTTCATTTCTGCTATTAAAGGACTCTGATGCATTTTTCAGCATGCCAGTTGTATTTTTAGCTCAAAAATTTATGCTTGATTCTTTTTAATTATTTCAATCTCTTTGTTAAATTTATCTGACAGAATTCTGAATTATTTCTTTGTGTTATCTTACTTTTTTGTGTTTCTTCAACACAGCTATTTTGAATTCTCTGTCTGAAAGGTCACATATCTCTGTTTTTCCAAGATCAATCCCTAGTGCCTTATTTAGTTTATTTGGTATGGTCATGTTTTCCTGCATGATATTAACATGTTAACATGTTCCTTGGTGTCTGGGCATTGAATGGTTAGGTATTTATTGTAGTCTTCACTGTCTGGGCTTATTTGTAGCTGTCCTTCTTGGAAAGGCTTTTCGGATATTTGAAAGGACTTGAACGTTGTGACCTAAACTGTATCTGCTTCAGTGGGCACCCCAAGCCCAGTAACACCGTGTTTCTCAAAGGCTTATAGAGGTACCACCTCAATGGTCTTGGACAGGATCCAGAAGAATTCTCTGGATTACCAGGCAAAGACACTGTTTCCTTCTCTTACTTTCTCCCAAACATTCAGAGTTTCTCTGTTCTGAACCACCTAAAGCTGAGGGTGGAGTGAGAGAAGCACCCTGTGGCCACCACCACTATAACTCCATTGTGTCAGACCTGAAGCCACCAGAGTGCTGAGTTTCACCCAAGGCCTGCTGTAACCACTCCCTAGCTACTGCCTATGTTTGCTGAAGGCCCTGGGGCTCTGCAATCAGCCAGTGGCAAAGACAGTCAGGCCCATATCCTTCCCTTTAGGGCAGCGAGGTACCCCAAACTTCAGGATCCATAAGTGCCACGTGGGAATTAGGGACTAGAGTCAAAAACCTTAGAAGTCTACCTGGTGTTCTATTGTGTAGTGGCTGAGCTGGCACTCAAACCACAGGACACAGCCTTTTCCACTTTTCTCTCCTCTTTTCAAAGGCAGAGAAGCCTCACCCCATAGCCATCACCACCCCAGGCCACAAGGAGTGCTGCCAGACTACCACTGATGTTTCCTTAAGGCTGAAGGTCTCTTAAGTCAGCTTGTTGTTAATGCTGCCTAGTTTGGGACTGACTCTTCAGGGAAATAGGCTCCTCTGTGGCCTAAGGCAGGCCCAGAAATGCCATTCAAGAGTACAATTCTGGAATCTGGAACCCCAAGAACCAGTTTGGTGTTCTACCATCCTGTGGCCCTGCTGGAACCTAAGGTGCAAGACACAGTCTCCTTCACTTTTCCCTCTGCTTTTCTCAAATAGGAGGAGTTTTGTCCCCATAGCCACACAGCTGTTATGTGCCAAGTTTATCTGAAGTCAGAAAGTCTCAGAGACTCACCCAAGGCCCTTGAGGCAGTACCTGGATATTGCTGCTGGTTATTCAGGGCCCAAGGTCTCTTTAGTTAGCAAGTGATTAATGCTGGCAGGACTGGGTTCTTTCCTTCAAGGCAGTGGGTTCCCTTCTGGCCCAAGGTGTGTCTAGAAATATCTGGGAGCTAGGGACTAGAATGGGGGCCTCATGACTCTAACTTGTCACCTATTCTGCTATGGCTGGGCTGGTTTCCTAAGTGTAAGACAAAGTTCTCCCCACTCTTCCCTCTCTTCACCTCAAGTGGAAGGAAGGGGTCTCTTTTAGAGCCATGATATGTGCAGCCTAGCTTTAGGGGAGGGGTGATGCCTGCACTCTCTTGGCTGTACCAGCTGGTGTCCCAGTATGTCCCATACCTTCCTAGTCCAATGTCTCTAGGCCTAATTGAGCACTAGGACTTGCCTAACAGTTGTAGCTCTTATGACCTAGACTGTCTTTCAAGTTTACTTGGAGATATGGAGTGCTGCATCCCGTGGTGGAGAAGTTTATGGGAACTCAAGTTCCAATTGCTGGGATTGGTGATTCCCCTCTGGTTTGGACTAGTTTAAATGCTCCCACCCTGGTTGAGTATCAGCTGAGTTTGTCTGGATTTCCTTTCTGCTGTAACAGGACAGCAATGGTTCATTGCCTCACAATTGCTGTGTTCTCCCTTCCCCAGCATACACAGAAGCTCACTGTACCATGCTTCCGCTGCCTGGGGTGGAAGAGTGGTGGTGTTGGTGATTCAGGACTTTTTTTTTCCTCTTCAGTGCCTATTTCAGTGATATGAAATTAAAACCAGGTGCTATGATTACTCACCTGATTTTGGGTTCTTATGAAGATGTATTTTCTGTGTAGGTAGTTGTTAACTTGGTGACCTTGCAGTGGTGTGTGTGTAGGGGGGAGTACACAACAGAAGCAGTGGAGCCTTCTATTCCACCATTTTGACCCACCCTCTAGGTTCCTCATTGTGGTTTTAATTTGCATTTCCTTGATGATTCATGACCTAAGTGTCCATCAACAGATGAACAAACATAGAAAATGTGGTATATATACACATGGAATACTATTCAGCCTTAAAAATAAGGAAATTCTGTCCTTTGTGACAACATAAATGAACCTGGAGGATATTATGCTAATGAAACAAGCCAAGCACTGAAAGACATATACCACACTATTTCACTTATATATGGGATATAAAAAGTCAAACACATAGATGTAGTGAGTAGAGTGGTGGTTGCCCAAGTCTGTAGAGGGGAATGGACAGGGAATGGGAAGATGTTGGTCATAAGACACTAAGTTTCAGTGAGAAATGAGGACTATATTTTAGTGATCTATTGAAAGCATGATGACGATAGTTAATAATATTGTATATTTAAAAATTGTCAAAAGAGTCAATTTTAAATATTTTAAATGTCACTGCAAAGAAGTGATAAATATGTGATATGATGGATGTTTTAATTAGTTTGGTTTAATAATTTCACAATGGATACACATCTCATAACTTCACATTGTACCACATAAATATATGCAACCACTGTCATTTAAAAATTAAATTAAAAACACACACAATACCATTTACATTAACACCAAAAATAAAATAATTAGGTAATAAATCTAACAAAATATGCACAAGAATTATATGTGAAAAACTACAAAATTCTGATGAAGGAAATTAAAGAAGATCTAAATAAATGGAGAGAGATATCATATACTTGGATAAGGAGACTTAATATTGTGAATATGTCAGTCTTCCCAACTTGATCTGTAGTGTTAATGCAACCTCAAAAAAAATCCCAGCACATTATTTTGTGGGTATTGATAAACTGATTCTAAAATTATATTTGGAGGAAAATACCCCAAATAGTCAACATAATATTGAAGGAGGGAAAATATGGAGAACTCACACTATCCAATTCTAAGGTTTACTATACAGCTACAGTAATCAAGACTCTGTTGCATTGGTAAAAGAACAGACAAATAGGTTAATGAGACAACAGAGAGCCCAGAAATAGACCCACACAAATACAGTCAACTGAACTTTGACAAGAAGCAAAGGCAAGTCAATAGAGAAAATATGGTCTTTTCAACAAATGGTCCTGGAACAATGAGACACGCACAAGCAAAAAGTAAATAAATAAATACATAAATAAATACACTATAAATCTAAACACATACCTAATGCCTTTCACAAAAATTAACTCAAAGTAGATCATAGATTTAAATGTGAAATACAAAACTAAAACTTCTGAAATATAACACGAGAAAATCTAGGTGTCCTTGAGTTTAATGATGACTTTAAAAAAATATAACACCAAAAACATGATCCATTGAAGAAAAAATTGGTAAGTTGGACTTCATAAAAATTAAAAACTTATCTGCCAAAGACACTGTTATACAATGAAAAGACAAGGCACAGATTGGGAGAAGATTCTTTGCTAACCACATATCTGATAGAGAACTGGTATTTGAAATATATAAAACCTCTTAAAATTCAACAATAACAGAATAAACAACCCAATTAAAAATGGCCTAAAGATCTGTACATACACCTCACCAAAGAAAATATACAGATGGCAAGCAAGCATATGAAAAGATGTTCTACATCATATGATATCAGGGAATTGTAAATTTAAACAAGAGCGATATACCACTACCTATTAGAATAGCTGAAATCCAAAGCACTGACAACACCAGGTGCTGGTGAGCATGTGGAACAACCGGAACGCTCATTGATTGCTGGTAGGAACACAAAATGATACAGCCATTTTGGAAGATAGTTTGGCAATTTTTAAATAAAACGAACACTTACTATATGAACCAGCAATTGCGCAACTTGATATTAACCCAAATGAATTGAAAACTTAAGTACGCAAAAACCAACACACAAATGTTTATAGCAGTTTTATTCACAAGTGCCAAGACTTGGAAGCAACCAAAATGTCCTTCAATTGGTGAATGGATAAATTGTGGCACACTCATAAAAATGAATATTATTCAGCATTAACAAGAAATTAAATGTTATGTGATGAAAAGACATACAGCAACCCTAAATGCATATTGCTAAGTGAAAGAAGACAATTTGAAAGAGGCACACAATTTATGAGTCCTACTATTCTGGTAAAAGCAAAACTATGGAGACAGTAAAAAGCTCAATGGTTACTTGGGACCTGGGAGGAAGGAGGGAGGGATTAAGTGGAGAACAGATTATGTTTAGGGAAGTGAAACTATTCTGTATGGTACTACAATGGTGGATACCTGTCACGATACATTTGTTTAAACCCACAGAATGTACAACAGAAAGAGTAAATCCCAGTGTAATTATAGATGTTAGTGAAAATGGTGTGTCAATATTAGCTCATTAATTGTAACAAATTACCATACTAACAGAAGACGTTAATAACAGGGGAAATTGTGTGTATGGCGAGGAGGGATTGAGAAGGCATTTAGAACTCTTGGTAATATCAATTCAATTTTTCCATATACCTAATCTCTAAAAATACTTAGTTTTTAAAAATTGTTGTGGAAGTATCAGACAACCCTACCATTTTGAAGTTCTGTTTTTGTTATTCATACTGCAAATGGCACATCACTTACATAGGCAGAGCCTTATTGTATATTTTAATATGTTTGTGAATATCTGAATAACCAAGCTGTACATGAATTTTACTAAAATATTCTGGGTATGCAATGGTCATTTCTCAAGTTCTCCCAAAGTGTTTGAGGTGATGTGGTAAAACCAAAATTCCCTACCCTTTTTCTCTGGCCTTTGATGAAGCAGAAGAGGCAGTCTCAGGCTTTTTGGAGGGTAGGTAATCAAAGGCATACCTGGCCTAAGGACTTCAAGCTTTCTAAAGGACAGAAGCTTTCTGAGATGCAGCACTTGAACTTTAATCAGACAACCATGAGTGCTTTCGCTGTTTCTTATTCTCCAGGGCTGAGTGGGCTTTTGGTGTTGAAATTACTTTGGCACTGCGAGCAGCTGGGGAATTGGTATGCAGGGCTTTGTCTGTTGGCTTAAGTAGAGGAACAAGAGGGATCATAAAGAAAGTCCTTTGTGGGTTAGTTTTGTTCTGTGTCACCTTGAGTCCCGAAGGTATTCCAACTGCTTGAAGCTGTGAATGACAGGTTCTTTCTTTTTTTTTCACACTCCTACCTTTCTCAGACAGAGGGTGGTAAAATAAGGATTCTCTGATTTGGTACCACTCTGTGTTTTAAAATTGTGTTTATAACAAATAATCTATGAGAGGTAATGAAAAGCCACAGTAATGTAGAGGTGTTATAGAAAAAACAAGACTTTATTGTTTTTCTTCTTCACCCTTCAAAGACAAAGTGAATGCAGCAGTGCCTAGGATAACTGTACTCTGCTGTTAAAAATTGCTCCTAATTTTTGGTATGTTTTATCTGCATTAGTTCTGACTTTTGAGATATGTAATGCACGTGGAAAAGCTAATTAACAGATGAACTGTTAGATTATAACAGATAACCCAACAACAAAACGTAAAGCATCTAAATTAAGGATGCAGGTAGGGCCAGCCTAACAGCAGTTCAATTTAGCAAACATGTGTTAAACATCTGCGAGGTATTCACCTTTGGAGATGGTGACTTTGTGCTACCTGATCTGGCCCCAGTTGTCATTTTGGTTTAGTGCTCTGAGTTGCTATAATTAGTTTTCCATCAAGTATCCAAAATGTACTATAGGCAAAATGGTGATATAGGTAGTTTGTTTTTGTGTCTCTCCTACTATGCTTCCTGAACCCCTTGAAAGTCACAAAATTGTTTCTCATAGTCTCAAGACCAGACTCTGTACCGTCTTAATGTGGCAGTTGGCTAATCTGAAAAATTAACATGTGGCAGTCTTTTAATAGTAGAATTCTAAGAGTGGAGTTTCACCTTTCCCTTCCCTGGTAGTATGTATTCCCTTAACTAATGACGTTCAGGAGAAAGTTTATTTTCATTATCTATTTCATTCTTTTCTTTCTTCCTGAATCTCAGGGATAACTCTGATGTAGGAATTTAGGGCAGGTAGGAGGAGAAAATGGTCAGCATCATGACAGGCCTCAGAAGGAGAGATTTTGAGAGCAACAGGACTTTTTAAGTATTCCTTTCATCATCCCTCATGGGTGGACCAATTCTGCTTACGTTGGAGTCTGCTCTCCAGACTCAGTGTCCAAGAAGGTTAGTGAAGTGGTAAATTTAAGGCAGGAGTGACATTAGCAATAAATGGCACACTTGGTTAATCCTAATAAATAAATCCCATGGCCAATCAAATGATTAAAGAAGACTACAGAAAAGTATAAAATGTGAGGCCAGAAGACATTCTTATGTGTCATTACTCTGACTTGTGCCCTCCCCTGAATTTATATATTAGAGCCCTAATCTTTAATGTGATAATATTTGGAGATGGGGCCTTTGGGAAGTAATTAGGATTAAATAAATCATAAAGGTGGGGCCTGAATTCGATGAGATTGGTGTTTTTATAAAAGAAAGAGAAGACATGAGAGAGCTCTCTGTCCTCCTGCACAGAGGAGAGGTCATGTGAGGACACTGTGATGGCAGCTGTCTACAAGCCAATGAGAAAGTTCTCACCAGGAACAGACTTTTCTTGGCACCTTGATCATGGACTTCTGGACTCCAAAACTGTGAGAAAATTAATTTCTGTTGTTTAAGCCACCCAGACTGTGGTATTTTGTTATGACAGTCTGAGCAGGCTAACATTTCATATCATGAAACAATTGTAAATCATTATTAACCTGCTTAAAGCAGTGTTTTCAGTATTGTTTTCAGTCCCGCAAGGATTCATTGTATTCCAAGATACTAGGCATTGATAGCTGTCTCGAGTTAGGCATTGATAGCTGTCTCTTTTTCTTTTGGATCTATCAGACATCAAAACCTCATACAGACATGGTTAATGCAGGCAAACGAAACCAAAGGTCAGGCATTGGCCAGGTCTCTACACTGACATGGGGTTGAATGTGACACAAATAGTCATTCATCTCGCAACTTTTGACAAATAGCCTGCAATTATGATGTCAACAGTTATATGGGTTTTGAGGAATTAATTTTAGAATGTAGAGATTATTTTAATGTGTACACTATTTCTCTAGACTGATGAGCCCTACTAAAGTTAACCAATTGCTTGGAAAAGACAGCTTGGTATAGGGGAGAAAAGCTGCCCGGTTGGGTTTTACAGTATCATGTCATGTTTAATATATGATAGAACAATGATCAAAATGGAAAAATCTATCAAAAATATACATGGATCACAAAATGTGGATGGAGATATATAGATAGATACAGATATATTTTTTCAAGCAATTATTTGCAGCTGTGAAAGCTTTTGGTAACACCTCAGAACCTGAATTTATAAAAAAAAGATAGAAATGAAGCAGTTTTAATGAAAGGTAGAGTTGGGTACTTGAGCAGCAATAACTTCTGAGACACCCTGTAGAACCCTAAGGGACTGAAGAACTCACTCTAAAAACCATTACATTATTACATTCTTAAAGTACGTTGCTGTTTATAAGATTTGATTATTTGGAAGAAGATTGAATTCTTATGCTGAAACAGGATGTAAATGGTGTTAAAGCTGTTGCTAAGAGATTTACAAAATTATTTTTAAAATCAGGCAAGTTTTAACCAGAAAAAGGAAGGAAAGGTGCTGAAAGATACTTGAAATACAAGGTTTGCATACTTACCCATGTCACATGTTTCAAAGAATAAGAACCAGAGAGTTGTGGCTTTCTTCGACAAGCCCCCTTCCCCACCTATCCAATTTTAGGTATAAGTTTTGGCCCATATCAAGGAAACGCTGCTCAGGAAACAACATCAAACATTCCAGTATTTAGATATAGCCTCTCTCTTGGCAAGTAGGTAGGTGAGATCTGAGAGAAGACTGATAGTATTAGTGGAATGGGCCAGATCCAAACCCTTTGATTTTTGAAATAGTCTCACTCTGTCGCCCAAGCTGGAATGCAGTCACATGATCATGGCTCACTGTATCCTCGAACTCCTGGGCTTCGAGTGATCCTCCTGCCTGAGTGATCCTCCTGCCTAAGCCTCCCAAGTAGCTGGGACTACAGACATGTGCCACCACGCCTGACTAATTTTACAATTTTTCTTTCATAGAGACAGGGCCTTGCTATGTTGATCAGGCTGGTTTTGAACTCCTGGCTTCAAGTGATCCTCCTGCCTCTGCCTTTCAAAGTGCTGAGATTACAGGCGTGAGCCCCCATGCCCAGTCCTTTATAAATAATGTTCAAAGTATTATTACGTGAATGCCCGGTGGTTGTCTTTTAAGCAGTATTCCTCCTATTCCCCTACTCCCAACTAAATTTTAAGTAGGAACTAGGAACCCTTTAGCCACGCCTACTAGAAACTACTGTTAGTCCTATTTGAAAGTTCTGTGGTTTGATCTATTCTTATCTCGTTATATAAATTTACTTTACTATTTCATTTTTCTGGCTGGGTTTGCAAAAGTAATGTAGATAAGTGAGGGAAAATGCAACTTACTGTGAAATCTAGACCTTCTAGCACAAAGGTAGAGCTAGCCTTTTTGTAGGGGGAAACTGACTAACACAAAGAATTTCAGAGTAGACTGTATAGATTCTTCAATCCTCTGACCCATCTAGGATTCTACTCCCAGTCCTGATACTGGGATGAAAATGGGTGGAGTTACAGTAAACTTCCTGCAAATTACATTGCTTCCATTATTAAAAATGGATATATTTGGCTCTCAGATGTTTTTCTGCCTTTCAAAGTCTTCAAAGAAATGCAAATGACTCCAGGAAATAAATAGCAGAATTTATCATCAATTGATATCTTGGGAGAAATAATGATAGCCATCTGAGAGTAAAGGCCAGGGGAAAGAGAATACTCAGATTCTCGAAGTATCTGAGAATTGGCACCTGGGTAGAGGGAACAGAATTGGCACTGATGGGGAGATGAGAGGACAGCTCTGTTTCTGTCCACTTTGTTGAAAAGCATGGATTCAGGAATGGAAATGAGTTACTGTGTTATTGACTAAAATCTTATAGAAGGCACAAATTTACCTTGCACTGAATACATTTTCTAAATTGATGAGTTATTGTTCAGAAATGCATTCCTTAAGATGTCAAAGATTTAAGGACTGATTTGAATAGTCCTTTGAGGACAAGGCAATGACCATTTATGTTATCAGCTGATGATCCTACTATGTGCTTTATATTTACAATTCTCATTACATCTTTGATGACTACCTTGCTAGGTAGTTATTATTTTCCACAGTTTATGCATGTAAAATGCTGTATTCATTTATTCTATCAGTCTAGGTGCAAACTTATCAATTTGAAAAAATCTCATCCAACTTCTCATGAGTGTTTTGTGTATAGAATCATTTATGTAAATGACGTATTGTGAATCTAATTTACATTATGTAATATAAACGCAAACAGTTTTGAGTTTTGGCATTAGTTCACTGTTTAAAGAGGAACATATTTTAGTTCATAACCATAGCAGTCTTGGGTACCGTTTGGGTCTTTTATTCTTCTGTTATTGCTAATCCTGAAATTAACTTTATGAAGGTGATTCACATAGGCATTTAGACTCTCTATGACAAGATGAATAT
The DNA here is from genome assembly GCF_009828535.3 of Hylobates moloch. Lineage (NCBI taxonomy): Eukaryota > Metazoa > Chordata > Mammalia > Primates > Hylobatidae > Hylobates > Hylobates moloch. Next base: position 98,932,188 of record NW_026652282.1, on the reverse strand, counting down.
GATTATTTCCTCAATACTTAATTATAAAAACAAAATATGTCTTTTATTTCAAATCAATCAATAAACTCATGTAATCTCTCTCTCTCTCTCTGTCTCACACACACACACACACACACACACACACCTCTTTCCTCCCAATAGACTTGTCCACTTGCATACATCCATAGATGTATTTTGTGAAGTTTATCATATTCAATCACTGCAGGAAAAAAATGAACCCACAGGGAAAGGTTACTATTTTTTTAATCACTGTTATTGTAAACCCAGTTTCTTATTGAATTGAGATGTTACTTTTGCTTTTTCTCCCTTGAATACTTAAATGCAGTTCCAGCAAGAGCCCTAGAAATTCAATGAGATCTTGGAAAGAATTAGTGATTGTTCTGACTGGTTGCTGCAGTCAGCTTGTAACAAATTTCAACTTTAATCATTGTGAAATTAAATAAATAGCCAAAGTCATGACAAAGTTTTCTTAACCAGCTACGGAAAGAAGCTCACAGAACTACTGAAACTCTGAAAATACTCTCTTATGTTTCAGAGTAAAATGTAGAGGAGAGAGGCGATGTGGTATAGTGGAAAGTGCATCGTTCTGTGAGTGTGAATATGAACAGGGTAACACAAGCCCTGTTTGTGAGTGTCTTTCATTTGGTTTCTTTATCTTTAAAAGAGAGAATTGGATTAGCAGATCTTTGGGGATATTTCTAAATTTTCAAGATATATACAAAATGGAAGTTCTAATTATGTGTACTTGGAAGTTCATAGATGAAGGTGAGGCTGTTGTATGAGTCTAGTCCTTCAAATGGTGATCTTGGATTCTCTCTATTCAGACCTAAAAACAACACCCAGCAATGATAATTCTTTAGAACAACAGTCCCCAACCTCTAGGGCACCAGGGACCAGTTTCATGGAAGACAATTTCCCCATGGACATTCAGGGGCAGGTATTAAGTTCTCATAAGGAGTGTGTAACCTACATCCCTCACATGCACAGTTCACAACAGGGTTCATACTCCTATGAGAATCTAATGCCTTTGCTGATCTGATTTGACAGGAGGCAGAGCTCAGCTTCTAACCTCCTGCCATGTGGCCAGGTTCCTAACAGGCCACGAACTGGTGGCAGTCTGTGGTCCCGGGGCTGGGGACCCCTGCTTTAGGAGATGGACAGTATTGTAATCAAGTGTTATTTTTACTTCCAGTATAACCCTTTTCGTCTGTGAATTTCAGGGACCATACTTGGCTATCTCAGAGAGTTATTTATCGTTATATCATTGGGAAACATTGTCTTGCTAAAGGAAATGGGTAAAAAAAACAGTGGGAGAAGCAGATGACAGCCAGGTGGAGAGAAAGGTACAGAGAGTGTACAGGTTTTCCCTAGAGTGAGAAAAGAAGACAAAAACCTTGATGGTGTTGGAGAGATTCACAGTGTTGTTTTCTGCCCATGGTATTTGCCATCATTAGGACTGGAAGGCTTTGTCATCATGCAGGTCCCAAGCATTCTGCATCAGTAGTGACATGAGTTAATGAATGTAGACTCACGTTTCCAGAAATAGGTTTGAACTACCTTTAAGTACAAGGGCATGACCATTTATTTTCTATTACCAGCTGGTGATCCTAGTATGTGTTTTATGTTTATTATTCCAAATGAAACTTCTTGGCCACCCTTGTAGGTAGTTATTATTTCCACTGGTTAATAAATGAGGAGACCGATGTTTAGCAATTGTACCGAAATTTTTTCATGTTTGAAAACTTGAAATCCTTCCAACTTTTCTTCATTTAATTCTAAAGTTTCAACTTCATCATCAATCCAATCCTGTCTCTGATTGTTTGGACTTGTCGTTTGCACCTAATTCCCAGGGTTTAACTCTGCTCACCTAAGAATTTTGGATTTATATTTTTTTCTGGCATTTCCAGTTACAGATGCCTTGAATAGGCTACCATGTCTCTGGTTCTAGTCCCTCAGTAACATATCTTTACCTCTTGACTCTAAGCTATAACCCTACCTGGGTACTGCTTTGCTTCCATTTAGGCCTTTCTATGCCTCTCCTAGAGAAACAATAATCCCTTACCCATGCTAACCTGGCAGTCTTCAAATGAACATGGGTTTTCACCGTGTTAGCCAGGATGGTCTCGATCTCCTGACCTTGTGATCTGCCCGCCTCAGCCTCCCAAAGTGCTGGGATTACAGGTGTGAGCCACCATGCCCATCCGCAGGCAGGGTTCTTATAAAGACCCTTTCATGGACTTGTAAAAGGTCTCGCAATTATAGGTGATAGAGCCAGGATTCAAGTTCAGGTTTGTCTGACTCCAAACTGTTGTTTATCTTCATTCTGTCATCATACTTTCTAACTGAAAATCAGCAGTACTGTAAAATCCTATCTGCCCATCTAACTGTGGCTTTCCTATTTGTCTGGTCATGTGGTCTCCTACATCCCATTAATATGGTTTTACGGACTCCAGGTCATGTATAATTTAGCTAGTTGCTTGGAGTAGGCAGGATACTCTTTTGCTATTTAATACTCTGTCTGAAGAGTGTCATATATCCAGACTGTCACCAATTCAATGTGTTAGGAATAGGAAAATGAGAGCTACGTGCTATATTCTGTACTATACTTTTCATGTATTAACTCATGTGACCCCTCACATTGGTGCTTTAAGGTAGGTACTATTATATACTTCATCTTACAAATAGGGAAAATACAGCATAGAGAGGTCAAGTGACTTGGTCAGGGTTAAAAACCTAGAAGGAACTGTGCTAGAGATACTAACTGCTCATCAGATTCATATGCTTCCCACATTGTTCAGACCATTTGCAGTTAGGCAGGACAATGCAATTAATTGTGGTTTATGGGTTGTTAATAGAAGCTTGAGGGCTTCAGAACTGGGGAAAGCTCATCCCCGTCTGAGGCACAACTGCTGATCTAAAACAACTGTTATGGCTGCAGATTTTTCAATGGATTACCCACCTCCTCCCCAAAATGTGAGGTTAAAGGGGAAAAGATCTACTTAGTATATATTCATATTTTAGATTAAAAATATGTTATAGTTTCAAGCATTTTGTTTTTACATTGCAAATATATTTGGACTGTTGTACATTCATATATATGTATATATATATTTATTTAAAATTTGCTGTATTATGGAAAACATTGGCCTTAACAGCTTTAGGAAACCCCTCTTCATGCATTTTGCTAGCTCCTTTCCACTAGGTCTAAAATAATCAATGATTGGATTGGGTGTTGCTGATCAAAAAGGAAGAAAATATCCTTGATCGTTAGAATGCATCTTGGTGCATTTCTAAGCTGTATTTAGACATTGCCCTGGCTCTGTCAATTGTTCAGAACCTCTTCATAGTACTAACTGATTAGTAGAAAACATTATTCAGAGTGAAACTAAGATGTGCATTTGTATAATTTGTAGATCTGTGTTTGTTATTTACTCAACTGTATGTTGGCTTTATCACAAAGTTGTTAAGCTATTTTTAGGAAGTATTTGAGAGCTGTCTTTATGGTGTGTAGCTCAATTTTATTCTGAAGAAATTCAGTTACGCAGTTTTATGACCATTAAAACATAACATAATCCAAAGTGTCCATCATTGGTTGACAAAACAATCTTGTTTTATTCCTTGCTGGTGAGTTTATAATTTGTTGGTCAGCTAATTGAAATCTCATGAATAACCTTATCTGGGAATAGTAGTGAAATGTGAGACTGAGTTCTTTGTCTTGATGAATATTCAATTTAAGGAAATTTGTAGAATTTAATAATAATGCTTTCGGCTTGTGTTATCTACTGGGATGTTCCTCGAGTTGAAAGGTGAGAGTCATTTTAAAGGAACCGGAGGGTTGCAGTGAGCCGAATGGGCCACCCACCGCCTGGGTGAAAAGAGATCCGTCTCAAAAAAAAAAAAAAAAAAAAGGTTTTGGAAACAGAGCCATAGTTTTACCTTCCATGGTGGAAAAGATTTTGGAGAGTCTTCCTCTCCTGGACCTTTTGAGTACATAAAAATTGTTTGTTGGAACCTCCGTGATAATTTAGGTAATTGAAAAAATCCAATTGAAGCACATATTCTCAAGGTCCAAGTACCGACCTGATATAATAATATAAAATCTTTCTATTTAGCATCTCTTATCCTCTTACTGTGCCACCTGTAGAGTCTTAGGCAAATATATTCATGGAAGTGTATTAGCTAACTTTACTATAACAAGGATTCCTAACTGATATATTTCTGACTTCTTTAAGACATGTTGAAAGAAAATTCAAATGTAGATTTAAAACTTCTCTTGTTTTTTTCTGTGATGTGAACCAAGTTATGTGACCAGATCAATGAAAACTTGAGCTTAGAACTACACTTAGACCTTGCTCAGTCACTAGCTACCTGTGTCAACTTGGGTAAGTCTTCCTGGGTCTCAGTTTTCTCATTTGAAACATCAGAGGATAAGAGATGATTTCTAGGATCACTTACAGCTCTAAAATGCTGGAATTCTCAGAAACACTAGTAGATAATCATGCATTATAGTTTAACTGTCCCTGTACAGAGATGCGAAGACTTTAGTTATATTCAGTTTTAAAACTGAACTTGGTAATTGGAAACTTATTAATCAATAATTAAATTCTCTCTTCTGTCTTTCAAATTCTTTTATGCGTGTTGTTTTGGTTTTTGTTAAAGCTTTGTTTTTCCTAGAGATGTTTTCTTTATCTTAAAATCGTCTCACTAGTGATGTCTTTATAAACCCAGATTTATGGCAGAAAATGCACAGATTTTTGAAAAAGGAAGTAATGATAGGAAAAGGAAAAAGTTTAATGTAGCCACGGTTGAAACAGGCGCTATTAATAGTTTTGATTTCTATTGGGCCTACTCTCAGAGAAGTTCATAGCTCAGTATATCTGTTAAACCACATCCTCTCAGAGTTCGATAGAGGAAGTAGAACAAAAAGAAAGGGAAAGATGAATAAAGGGTAGATAGTTGTGTAAAAATAGCAGACATAGGTTGGAAATAAACATAAAAGGAGCTGAAAGGCAATTTCTGGCATCAGGTAAGAAGCTGGCCCTTGGCTTACAGTCCCTGCCACTGCGCAGATATTACACTAAACAATAGCATTACATTGTCACTGCCTAAGTACACAAACGGGTCTTGGGTTTTAATGTGACAGGGAACAATTCGTATGGGATGTGTGTTTTTTCACTAGACATTGAAAAATGATAAAAACTTGATACTTTATATGAAAACTTTTGTGGTCTTTCAAAATCTGTCCCAGATAGATGTGCTATTATCACATACAGTTTTACAAATTAATATCATGATTAACTTTGGAGAAGGTGGGCTTTCTCATGACTCGCAGTTACCTGTAGGGGAAAAAGGCTGTATTTTCTGGCCAAAAAATTATCCACCAGTCTTTCAATCAATATCATTATTCTTTTAAAATCTTGAGCCCAATTTTGATTTACTATTAATATTATTATTGTGATTTTCTTTCCACTTTTTATTTTAGTTTCGGCGGTGCATTTGCAGGTTTTACATGGCTAAATTTTATGTCATGGGGGGTTGGTGTACAGGTTATTTAGTCACCCAGGTAATGAGCGTAACATATGATACATAGTTTTTCAATCCTTACCCTCTTTCTACCTTCCATCCTCAAGTGGTCCCTGGTGTCTATTGTTTTCTTCTTTGTGTCCGTGTGTACTCAATATTTAGCTCCTACTGATAAGTGAGAACATGTGGTATTTGGTTTTCTGTTTCTGCATTGAGTGGCTTAGTAAATGGCCTCCAGCTGCACCCATGTTGCTGCAAAGAACATGGTTTTATTCTTTTTTTATAGCTATGTACTATTCAATGGTGTATATGTGCCACATTTTCTTTACCCAGTTCACTATTGTTGGGCACCTTGGTTGATTTCATGTCTTTGCTATTGTGAATAGTGCTGCAATGAACACATGCATGCATGTGTCTTTATGGTAGAATGATTTATATTATTTTGAGTATATATCCAGTAATGGGATTGCTGGGTCAAACAGTTCTGTTTTAAGTTCTTTGAGGAATTGCCACACTACTTTCCACAGTGGCTGAGCTAATTTACATTCCAACCAGCAGTATATAAGTGTTCCCTTTTCTCTGCAACCTTGCCAACATCTGTTATGTTTTGACTTTTTTAATAATAGTCATCCTGACTGGTGTGAGGTGATATCTCATTGTGGTTTTGATTTGCATTTCTCTAATGATTAATGGTGTTGAAAATTTTTTCATATACTTGTTGGCCACAGGTATGTCTTCTTTTGAGAAGTGTCTGTTTATGTCCTTTGCCCATTTTTAATGGAGTTGTTCGGTTTTTTTGCTTATTGATTTAAATTCCATATATTAATGTATTCTGGATGTTAGATTTTTTTCAGATGCATAGATTGTGAATATTTTCTCCCATTCTGTAGGTTGTCTGTTTACTCTGTTGATAGTTTCTTTTGTTGTGCAGAAGCTCTATAGTTTGATTAGGTCCCACTTTTCAATTTTGTTTTTGTTGCCATTGCTTTTGGAATCTTCATCATGAAATCCTTGCCAGGGCCTATGTGCAGAATGGTATTCCTAGGTTTTATTCTAGGGTATTTATAGTTTAGGGTTATGGTGAAAGGAAGGGATCCATTTTCAATCTTCTGCACATAGCTAGACAGTTAACCCTGCACTATTTATTGCATAGGGAGTCCTTTCCCCATTGCTTGTTTTTATTGACTTTGTTGAAGACCAGATGGTTGTAGGTGTGCTGCTTTATTTCTGGGTTCTCTAACACGTAGCATGGATTTATGTGTCAATTTTTCTATTGGACAATGCTGTTTTGTTATTGTATCCCTGTAGTATATTTTGAAGTTGGGTAGTGTGATTCCACCAGCTTTGTTCTTTTTGCTTCTTGGGATTGCTTTGGCTATTTGTGCTCTTTTTTAGTTCCATATGAATTTCTGAATATTTTTCCAAATTCTGTGAAAAATGTCATCAGTAGTTTGATAGGAATAACATTAAATCTGTAAATTGCATTGGGCAGTATGGCCATTTTAACAATGTTGATTCTTTTTGTCCATGAATGTGAAATACTTTTTCATTTGTTTGTACTGTCTCTGATTTCTTTCAGCAGTGTTTTGTAATTCCTATCATAGAGATCTGTCACTGCCCTGGTTAGCTGAGTTCCTAGGTATTTTATTCTTTTTGTGGCAATTGTGAATGGAATTGCCTTCTTGATTTGGCTCTTAGCTTGGATGTTATTGGTGTAAAAAATGCTACTGATTTTTGTATATTGATTTTGTATCCTGAAACTATAGAAGTTGTTTATCAGCTCCAGGAGCCTTTGGGCATAAACTATGGTGTTTTCTAAGCATAAAATCATATAGTCTGTGAAGGGAGATAGATTTACTTCTCTTCCTATCCAAATGCCTTTTATTTTTTTTCTCTTGCCTGATTGCTCTGGCTAGCACTTCCAGTACTACATTGAACAGGAATGGTGAGAGTGGGCATCCTTGTTTTATTCTGCTTCTCAAGGGGAATGATTTCAGCTTTTGCCCATTCAATATGATGTTGGCTGTGGGTTTGTCATAGATGGCTCTTATTTTTTTGAGGTATGCCCCTTCAGTGTCTGGTTTGTTGAGGGTTTTTATTATGAAGGGATGTTGAATTTTATTGAAAGCCTTTTCTGCATCTATTGAGATGATCTTGTGGTTTCTGTTTTTAGTTCTGCTTACATGATGAATCACATTTATTGATTTGTATATGTTGAACCAACCTTGCATCCCAGAGATAAAGCCTACTTGATTGTGGTGGATTAGCTTTTTGATTTGCTGCTGGTTTTGGTTTGCTACTATTTTGATTAGGATTTTTGCATCTATATTCATCAGGGATATTGGGCGGAGGTGTTCTTTTTTTGTTGTGTTTCTGCCAGGTTTTGATACTAGAATGATGTTGCCCTAATGGAATGAGTTAGGAAGGAGTCCCTCCTCCTTGATTTTTTGGAATAATTTCAATAGGAATGGTATCAGCTCTTCTTTATGTATCTGGTTGAATTTAGTTGTGAATCTATCTGGTCAAGGCATTTTTATGGTTGTAGGCCTTTTATTACTGATTCAAATTTGGAACTCACTACTGGTCTGTTAAGGGCTGCAATTTTTCCCTCCTTCAATCTTAAGAGGTTTTCTTCTAGGTTTTCTAGTTTGTGTACGTGGAGGTGTTCATAATACTCTCTGGGTTTTCTTTGCATTTCTGTGGGTTGGTGGTAATGTCCCCTTTGTCATTTCTGATTGTGTTTATTTGGGTCTTCTCTCATCTTTCTTTTTTTTTTTAAATCTATGTTAAATTTTTTTATTTTCATAGTTCTGGAAATGGATAGTGGTGATGACTTCACTATATTCTGAATATACTTAATGCTACTAAATTGTACACAAAAATGATTAAAATGGTAAATTTTATGTTATGTGTATTTTTCATTATTATTATACTTTAAGTTTTAGGGTACTAGAGAACAGTTTATCAATCTTATTTATTCTTTCAAAAAACAAACTTTGATTTTGTTGATCTTTTGTATGTTTTTTCACATCTCCAAATTGTTCAGTTCAGCTCTGGTTTTGGTTATGTCTTGTCTTCTGCTATCTTTAATGTTGGTTTCTTCTTGCTTTTCTAGTTCCTCTAGGTGTGATGTTATGTTGTTAATTTGAGGTCTTTGTAACTTTGTGATGTGGCATTTAGTGCTATAAAGTTTCCTGTTAACACTTCTTTAGCTGTGTCCCAGAGATTCTGGTATGTTGTATCTTTTTTTTTTTTTTTTTTTTGCCGGTTTTAAAGAATTTCTTGATTTCTGCCTTAATTTCATTGTTTAAACAAAAGTCATTCAGGAGCCAGTTTAATTTTTATGTAATTGTATGCTTTTGAGAGACCTTTTTGGTATTAATTTCTATTTTTAGAGTGCTTTGGTCAGAGAGTATGGTTGGTATCATTTCATTTTTTTGAATTTTTTGAGAATTGCTTTATGGCCGATTGTGTGGTCAATTTTAGAGCATGTGCCATGTGCAGGTAAAGACACATGCACACGTATGTTTATTGCGGCACTATTCACAATAGCAAAGACTTGGAACCAACCCAAATGTCCAGCAACGATAGACTGGATTAAGAAAATGTGGCACATATACACCATGGAATACTACGCAGCCATAAAAAATGATGAGTTCGTGTCCTTTGTAGGGACATGGATGAAACTGGAAAACATCATTCTCAGTAAACTATCGCAAGGACAAAAAACCAAACACCGCATGTTCTCACTCATAGGTGGGAATTGAACAATGAGAACTCATGGACACAGGCAGGGGAACATCACACTCCGGGGACTGTTGTGGG
>NW_026652282.1:98922206-98922740 GCF_009828535.3 Hylobates moloch | reverse complement strand
GGGGGGAGGGACAGCATTAGGAGGTATACCTAATGCTAAATGACAAGTTAATGGGTACAGGAAATCAACATGGCACATGGATACATATGTAACAAACCTGCACATTGTGCACATGTACCCTAAAACCTAAATTATAACAAAAAAAAAGAAAAAAAAAAAAGAAAAATGTAAATTTTTTTGTTGGGTATGAGTGTTCTGTAAATGTTTGTTAGTTCCAGTTGATCAAGTGTCAAGTTTAGCTTTTGAATATCTGTTGATGATCTATCTGATACTGTCAGTGGGGTGTTGAAGTCTCTCACTATTATGATGTGGTTATCGATCTAAGTCTCTTTGTAGGTCTGTAAGAACTTGTTTCATGAATCTTGTTGCTCCTGTGTTGGGTACATATATATGCAGATAGTTGAGTCTTCTTGTTGAATTGAACCCTTTATCATTATGTAATACCCTTCTTTGTCCTTTTTGATCATTGTTGGTTTAGTTTGTTTTGTCTGAAATTAGAATAGCAACCTCGGCTCTTTTTTTTTTTTTTTTTTT
>NW_026652282.1:98860072-98892251 GCF_009828535.3 Hylobates moloch | reverse complement strand
ATATATGAATTTATTAAGGAGTATTAACTCACACGATCACAAGGTCCCACAATAGGCCATCTGCAAGCTGAAGAGCAAGGACGCCAGTCGGAGTCCCATAGCTGAAGAACTTGGAGTCCGATGTTCTAGGGCAGAAAGCATCCAGCATGGGAGAAAGATGTAGGCTGAGAGGCTAAGCCAGTCAAGGCTTTTCACGTTCTGCCTGCTTTTTATTCTGGCTGACCTGGCAGCTGATTCGATTTTGCCCACCCAGATTAAGGGAGGGTCTGCCTTTCCCAGTCCACTGACTCAAATGTTAATCTCCTTTGGCAACACTCTGTCAGACACACCCAGGAACAATACTTTGTATCCTTCAATCCAATCAAGTTGACACTCAGTATTAACCATCACAAGTCCACCCCTTGTCAACTTGAACCCATACACATCTCCTGAGATTATACATAATCTTTAAATAAAGACAATAGTAAGGTCATAATTATGCCTAACATAATACAACTATCCTTTGTACAACCAAAAACACACCAATTCCCAACCCAAATACTATTACATAAAGTTAACAATACTTACGTGCTGATGTGAAGTCAATAAATCTTATGTCACGTGATAAAGGAGAAAGTAGATAAAATGAAGATTTTTTTTTTTTTTAGTACAAGTGTATACATGCACAAAATGTTTATAATAAAAGGAGGAGGAAATCCTCATGACAATTACAGTCCTCATTTCTGCAGCTGGTCAAGTGGTCCTAGTGAATATTCATGACTACCGTCTTCTACTACCCATTGTGTATTCCCTTTGCCTTCAGCAAGCACCTCAGCAGGTTGTGGTGTTTTTCCTGGTGGAGTGACCCAAACCTTCATTCCTTAAGGGTCTGGGCCATTTGTAGTCCTGCCTGTATTGGGCTATTGTAGTTTCCCATTGATCTTAATCACAGGGCGTGGTAATACTAAGAAATGCCCTAATGGATCTCTTGTATTCCATGCATATTCTTCCTTACTTGCATTGTGGAGTTGTAGACTGATTTCATCTTGATAGTCTGGGTCAATCACCCCAGCCAACACTGTAACTCCCTTTTTAGCCTGTTGACTTAAAGATAGAAGGAGCCCAAAGTATCCAGGTGGCAATCTTAACTTCCAGTTTAATGGAATTGTTGTGCCTCCTGGTAGCAGCATTCCTTCCTCTGGAACTAAGACCGCTAGGCCAGTAGAACATAGTGTCACGGGAACAGGAAGCAAAAATTTTGCTAGTGGGTCACTAGAAGTGATGGTGAGTGTTGCCACTTCCACTGGGTAACATATAGGTCTATGATCCATTTTAAGTAAATTTTTATATGGTATGATGGTTGAAGGCACTGATCAAAGTTCTTTTTGCATATGAATGTTCAATTGTTTCAACACTATTCATTGATGAGGCTTTTCTTTATCCATTGAATTACTTTGACACCTTTGTGGAAAATCAACTGATCATATATGTATCGGCCTATTTCTGGACTCAAGTATGTTCCTTTGGTCTATGTGTCTTCTTTCAGCAATATATCAAAGTGTAGTAATTACTATAGTTTTATAGCAAGTCATCGGATCAGGTGGTGTGAGGCCTCCAACTTTGTTCTTTTTCAAAATTGTTTTGGCTCTTAGGTCCTTTGCTTTTCATGTTAATTTTAGAATTAACTTGTTTATCTCTATTTTTAAAAAAGTTTGCTGGTATTTAAAAAATTTTTAATTTTGTGGGTACATAGTAGTGGTATATATTTATGGGGTACATGAGATACTTTGATACAGGAATACAATGTGTAATAATCACATCAGAGTAAATGGTGTATCCATTACCTTAGGAATTGATCCTTTGTGTTAAAAATATTCCAATTATACTCTTTTAGTTATTTTTAAATGTACAATTAAATTTTTATTGACTCTAGTCACCCTGTTGTGCTATCAAATACTACATCTTATTCATTCTTTCTATTTTTAGTACTGATTGACCATCCCCACTTCACCCCTGCCCACTCCTCACTACCCTTCTCAGGCTTGGTAACCATCTTTCTACTCTCTATCTCCATGATTTTGATTGTTTTAAGTTTTAACTCCTGTAAATAAGTGAGAACATGTGATATTTGTCTTTCTGTGCCCTACTTATTTCACTTAACATAATGACCTCCAGTTCCATTCATGTTGTTGCAAATGACTGAATCTCATTATTTTTTATGGATGAATAGTCCTCCATTGTGTATAAGTACTGGATTTTCTTTGTCCATGCATCTGTTGTTGGACACTTAGGTTGCTTCAAAATCTTAGCTATTGTAAACAGTGCTGCAAAAAACATAGGAGTGCAGATATATTAATATCTTGAATATACTGAATAACTTTCTTTTGGGCATATATTCAGCAGTGGGATGGCTGAATCATATGGTAGCTCAATTTTTAGTTTCTTGAAGAACTTCTAGACTGTTCTTCATAATGGTTGTATTAATTTACTTTCCCTCCAACAGTGTACAAAAACCCTATAACTGAATATTCAAAAATAAAAGTATTACTTTATAGATTGTTTATTCTGTTGCTGTGCAACTTTTTTTTTTTTTTTGCTGTGCAGAAGCTCTTAAGTTTAATTAGACCTAATTTGTCAGTTTTTGCTTTTGTTGATTTTCATATGTTGACCTTGTATCTTGTGTACTTGCTAAACTTTATTCATTAATTCTAGGACCTATTTTTGTGGATTTTTTCAGATTTTCTAAATAGAAAGTCATGACATCAGTGAGTAAGGACAGTTTTATAAGTTTCTTTCCAGTTTGTATGTATTTTGTTTCCTTTTATTGCCTTATTACACTGATCAGAACCTCTAGCATGATGTTAAATGTGATTGGAAACAGTGGACATCCTTGCCTTATTACTTATTAGGAAAACATTCAACCTTTCACTATTATGGATAATGCTATCTGTAAGACGTTTTTCTATAGACACCATTTATCTACAAAATTCTCATTTATTTCTAGATTGCTGAGAGTTTTTATCATAAATGATTTTTAATTTTGACAGCATTTCTTATATCTGTTGGTATGGTTAATTACATTGATTTTTAAATTCATTGGATTAGCATAATAAAAATATAAGAATGAATGATAATGATAATTATTTATTGTTTCATTACCATATGTTAAATACTCTATAGTGAGGAAATGTTAATTACTTATCCTACCTGATTCATTTCTGCTTCCATGGAAAGTGAACCTCCTATGATATAGGGATGAAGGGTAGGTAAAAGCATGTTCCAGTCTAAAATATAAAATATAAAGGAAGAGCAACTTTTCATAGCTTCTCTTACATCTCCATTTTTATCTTTGATCAACACAAATATTTTGAGCGCCTTTCTATACAACAAGTACTGTGCTATAGGTATCTAGAGTACCTCTACTGAGTATAGAGCAATGAACAAAACTGACAAGGCCCTCACCCTTATGAGTGTTGTGGGGAAGAGAAAACCTAATCAAGTAATCACATAAATGTCAAAAATATAACTGTCATGAGTGTAAAGTATGAAAGCTACATGGTCCTATAACCTTGTTACAAAGGTCAAAAAAGGTTTCCCTGAGAAAGAGATAAAGGGAAGAAATTGGGACTTTTCTCAGGGTGTACATTTTACAACTGCAAGAGGTTCCATTCTTATGGACTACACCATGAAGAACATCCCCAGGAGTTGTGCAATGTGGTGGAACTGGAGGAATTGATGATTGAGGTAAGATCAGAAAGATGAGTAGGAGTGACTTAAGTTAATATGATGGGGTTTTCTTTCTAAGAAAAACATGTACAAAGTTCTTGATGCAGAAGAAAGAAAGCATGGCAAGTTGGTTTCTAAAAAGGCTAGTGAGAACTGAGTAGAAAGAGAGTGAGAGCAAGAATGTGCAAGATAAACTGGAGAAATAGGCAAGAGGAGCCAGAACAGTCATAATCTCAGAGATTTTATCGGGTAATTTAATTTTTATCCTAAGAGTTATGGGAAGCCAGTGAAGACTTAAGCAAGAGGGCCAGGAGGGCATGATTTAAAACATTTTTCTGCTGCATATACAAATAATTTAGAATTGGGAAGTGGATGTTGGTACACAAATTAGAGCCTTCTAGAGTGTTTTGGGTATTAGTATTTAAGGAGTATAATGGTTATCCTGGTAGGAATAAAAAGGTATAGAAGGATTTGAATGCATTTAGGAGGTATATATGATTTCAATTGTATATGGGAGAAGAGGAGAGATCTGTGGATGACACCTAGATTTCTATCTTGCATAACTGGATGATTAGTGCTTCCATTCATTAAGAGAGCACTGAAAGTGGACCAGGTAGGAGTGGGTTTGGGGACTGTTACCATCAATTCAGTTTTAGAGGTGTCAAATTTGAAAGATCTAAGAGATATCATATAGGCAGTTTGTTTTACAAATTCGAATAAAAATGTTAATAGCTTGGGCTAGAACATTGCCAGTGGAACTGGAGAAAAGTGCATATGCATTCAAAAAATTTAGAAGATGCAATCAATACGTCTTAGAAACTGATTAAATATTGGGAATGAAGGAGATGGAAGTGTGTCAAGGATGACTTTAGTTTTAGACTTATGCAACTACATGGATAACCAAGATGAGTGATTGATGCTTGAATTAAAAGAGTATATATTTGGCTATAGTTTTCTTTGTGCTGTGCCTCCAAGGAAGCTAAGTGAAATAAGGGATGCATGAGGTGGGGAGGAACTCTATGCATATGTGATAGAAATGTGCATGTAGTTTTGATTTTTTTCAGCATTAAATAGGCCCAAGAAAGATTCTCAATTGTTCATTATTTGTTCCCCTATCCCTTTGGTTGAATAAGCAATCATTTTCAAGGCAAGCACTTAAAAATGAAAAGTCATCACTTTGCTAGGAGGTGTTCATATACATTCTTTAAGCATAGATACACATACTTCAGGGGCAATTTTGTGATTGGAATGTCTTTCAGTGGGTAATATTTTTATTTGCATTTCTGGGACTGTGGTTCTGCTTTATCAGAAGCAAAAGGAAGATCAGTCCTGAAGTTTGGAAATTACTTTGACTAAGCACCTGTTACAGCTTTTGCTTCGTATGCTAGTCTACCATAAAACTTGAGTTATCCTCATTAATTTTGCATCACTGGCAATTATACAGTGATTCTTTCTTCATAATAAAAATCCACTTGGTTTTGCTATGTAGACCATGGAGATAATTAAAGTGGATTAATCAAAGACCCACATGATTAATGGTTTTTGACATACCCTCAAATCTACTGTAAGTATCAGGTGATGACTACTGGCAGAGATTCTGTTTCCAGGACTGTTACCTTTTGAATATCAATGAAAGGAGGTTTAAAATCATTCTTTGTGAAGGGGTATCTTAAGAAAATCTTTATATTTAAGTGGAGCCTTTTTAATGGGATGGAGTAATACCTTTAACCCCTCATAATGTCTTCAGCCAATTATGAAATGAGTAGTTTCCTCCTGCATCCATTTTTCAAATCTCTCCGAAGATCTTTCAATACTTTTCAACAAGCTATATGGGAAATGTGTGTGCATGTGGGTGGGGGTGGGGCGAATATGGTCATTTAGAGGACTTACTTGAATAGAGGCAGATAGGGCAGCTGACTAAGGTGATTTTATTTTTGTCTCAGTATAGTCCCTTTACTTGGCAGTATTTCATACCTTCAAAGAACAATTCCTACGACTTGTAAATCCATTTTCTTAAGGTAGTGATCATTTTATAACACAAGCGTGAGAAATGAACACAACCTTGGGAGACTTGCACACTGCAGGGATTGCTTAGAGAGAGTGTCTGATATCATTAAATTTTTGTGATGTGTACCTGGTGTTCAGTTTTGTTGGCTTTCTGAAAATATGCCAGTATAAGGTAGCCAAGAAATCTGATTTTAGGGAATGGGTTGGATCTTTTGGAATAGGAACATGACATTTTGATATAAGAACAAACCATTACATTTTCATCTTTTTAAAACAGGAACTTGGGGCTGAGTGTGGTGGCTCACGCCTGTAATCCCAGCACTTTGGGAGGCCAAGGCAGGTGGATCACCTGAGGTTGGGAGTTTGAGACCAGCCTCATCAACATGGAGAAACCCTGTCTCTACTAAAAATACAAAATTAGCCGGGCGTGGTGGCGCATGCCTGTAATCCCAGCTACTCGAGAGGCTAAGGCAGGAGAATCGCTTGAACTTGGGAGGCAGAAGTTGTGGTGAGCCGAGATTGTGCCATTGCGCTCCAGCCTGGGCAACAAGAGCGAAATTCTGTCTCAAGGGGGGGCGTGGGGAGAAAGGAACTTGGTACAATGTGCCAGAGACAGCCTCAATTTATGTCTGAACTCTGCCCCATCTCTGAAGCTTATCTCACCTTATTTCATCCAATTATCCAATTCCTAGGTTTCACTTTATTTCTCACTTTATCCCTGATTCCTAACTCAAAAATTGTCCTTGTCAAAATGTCCTGGATTGTTTCTGCTTCTAGTTTTGGCTTATCTGTTCTGGCAATCTTTCAGAAAAAAAAAAAAAAAAGTAGTCTCAGGACTTACTCCCATCTCTTCTCCACCATCTGGCTTATCCAGCCCAGTGGCGATTGCCTTTTGCCAAAGCCAGGAGCCAAGAAGGCAGTTAAAATACTTTTATTGATTAAGTAAAATGATAAACTCACACGTATATTACAAATAATAGAGTACACAAAATTACCCGTAATCACACCACCCAGGGAATCATTGTTCACATCTGTTGGACATTGTTTAGTATTAAGTGCAAGGATGAATATAACTTTGTATGCATGAGATTACACAAACATGCCATTTTATCACCTATTTTAACCTAAAATATAGAGTATGTCTTTCTATGTCAATGTATAGAGAGTTGTACAATTAATTAATTTATTTATTTATTTTAGTAGAGATAGTGTCTTGTTATGTTGTCCAAGGTGGTCTGGAACTCCTGGCCTCAAGCAATCCTCCCAACTCAGCCTTCAAAAGTGCTGGGATTACAGGCATGAGCCACCATGCCCAGCCTATGGAATCATTTTAATGCTTGTGTAGTGATGCGTTGTGTATATTGACATTGTTTATTTCATTGGGTTGGCATTTTGAACAAGAAAATTTGAAGTAGTTAAAGCATGTCTTTACCGTCTTATTCTTCTTTCAAATTTTTTCCTATCTCCCCTGATTATTGGTTCCTTCTTTCATTCCTGCTCTGTTTAGAATACTCTAGGCTAAGGAAAGCTCAAGCGCTTACTCCACTGGGACTGTTTATATGTTTATCAGACCTCTTATAACCTGAAAAAGAGGCAAGACCCAAATATAGGAATTTCTAGTGATGTCTGTCAGATGGGAGGAAGGGCATATTGTTCAGCATTCACTTTTCTTTTCCTTTTTCCTTTCATTACTGAGTTTCTAGAATGATTAATCTTTATGAAAGGTCCTTTCCCATTTTTTAAAATTGCTTTCTATGTTTTCCACTTCTCTAATATAAAACTGCATTCTCAAAGGCTACCAGTGATTTTCTGATTACTACATTCAAAGCCATGTTTTATTCCTTACCTCTATGCCATGTCACAAGGCTTAGCTTCTCCTTAGAACAGTTTCCTTGTAGATTTGTCACCCTACATTTCTGATTATGCATCCTCTGTTCCCTTTGATGGCTTTTCTTTCTGCTTTCTTACTATGGGGAGCCTAGAGACTCAGTCTTTGGCCTTTTGTCCTTTTATCTTTACTCTTTTTTCCTTTTGAACCATGCTTCCCTCAAACTTCCCTGTGTCTGTCAAAGGTGACACCATTCTTTAAATCACTCAGACCTCAGAGTTTGAAGTTATCTTTGACTCTGCTTTTCCTTCCTAATCCAATGAGTCTTCACATCCTGTCAGCTATTTCTTCAAAATAACCTTCCATGTACTTTCATGCACTGTAAATTGGTACAACCTCTTTGGAAGGCACGTAGACACTATCTGTTGAAATCTAAAATGCATATACTTTGACCTACCATTTACAATTTTGTGAAACTATCCTATGGGAATACTCAAGTGTGTCAACATATTTAAACAAAGATATTCTTTGCAGCACTATTTAAAATAGCCCAAAACAGGAAACTACCTATGAGGCAACAGGGAACTGGTTAATTGTACATCTATTCTATGAACACAGCTATTAGTAATTGTAACGTGGATCCATAAGTAGTGACAACAAAAAATGTCCATGGTACATTGTTAAGATAAAAATATAAATTGCAGGCCAGCATGTATAGCATGTATAATATGGTCCCATTTTGGTTACACACCTATACAAAGATACATACATCCACATATATATTACTTGTACACAAAAAAAAGACAAGAGATATGTACTAAATTATTGAGAATAATTACCCATAGGAAAAGGGATTTGGAGGAAGGGTGGAATTTGCTTTAACTTTCTAATGTATACACTTGTAAATTGTTTGGAAGTTTAAAAAATATACATGCATTGCTTTTATAATGATTAAAAATATTTTATATTTTCTCATTTTTTCTGACTCAACACTATTTTAAATTTGCATCACCTGATATCTGACTATCTCTCTCTCTATATATATATATATCTACAACAGTCTCCTAAGGGCCTTCCACCAGCTCCAATTACTTTACTAGCTGTCTGACATTAGACTTTGAGAGCCTGTTTGAAATGAGAATACCTACCTCGACTATTTCTCAGAGTCTTAAGTTTAAAAACAATTAATGCATGTGGGTAAGCTTTGAGAAACTGTTAATCACAATGCTAATATAAGGCATCACATCTAACAGTGGCTGGTAGTATAGCCTAAGCCTGAGGACTGGGTAAGGTCTGTGAGATCTCACAAGTAGCACCACTGAGATAACAGAACTAAAGCTCTAACTGTGAAATGACCAAGTTATTCAACTGGGTTCTTCAGCTACAATGTATAAACCTCCCCAAACTAACTTTAACATTCACATCACCATTGATTTTAACTAGATTGGCTGAGAGAGCAGCCTCCTAAAGCTATTCATCTTTGCAATGATAAACAATGCAAGAGGTTTGTTGGAGCTCAGCCATTAAAATTACACTTATCTGTAAGCCTGATTGGTACTATTAACATTCCAAGGACAAAGGAGCCTAAATAATAATGTGGAAACAGAGCTAGAAATGTATTCTAAATATTTAGAAGTACATTCATTTCCCTTTAAATATGCTACTTTAATAAAAGCACATGGCCTACCTAATGGAAAATTTCATTATTTGCATTGAGCTGTAGCAAAGAAATTGCATCTAGCATGTATGTGGTGCAGGTATAAAATCTGTTTAGTACTGCTCCTGTCACTTATTGTGTCAATGAAGACATCAAAACATTTGTATTGGTATTAGTTTTTACTTGATACAAAGCCAAATTGAAGAATTAACTGGGAGGTTTGTTATACTATTATAGTCTAGTACTTCTATTATTTTTTGAGTCCTTGAGCAATATTTTATTTTTTATTTTTATTTATTATTATTATTTTGAATAGGGTCTCACTCTGTTGCCCAGGCTGGAGTACAATGGCATGAGCTCAGCTCACTGCAACTTCCGCCTCCCGTTTTTAAGCAATTCTCCCACCTTGGCCTCCCGAGTAGCTGGGACTACAGGCACATACCACCACGTCTGGCTAATTTTGGTAGTTTTTGGTAGAGACAGGGTTTCACCATGTTGGCTAGGCTGGTCTTGAACTCCTGACCTCAAGTGATCAACCCACCTTGGCCTCCCAAAGTGCTGCAATTATAGGCACAGGTATGAGCCACCATGCCCAGCTACCTTGAGCAATAATTTCACAAGCTCTTGTTTCATGTGGCTATTTTTGCACAGCGATTGGACTTTGCAGTGCAGTGTGGTTACTACTGCTGATGACTGAAACTGGCCCCAAGGTCAAATAATGTTCTCAAAAGAATTTCAAGGTTTGTCAGCCACCCCAACCCCCATTCTCACTCACTGGGACAAGAATTAGAGGAGGGGCAAAGACATTCAATAAATATTTTCCTGCTATAAATCAGTAAGTCATAATTATTAGGGATATAGAGGTGGACAAAACCCTCAAGAATCTTATAGTCCATTAAATGCTTTGGGTATTCCTGTCCAAGGAATATGCTTATTTTGGTTGCAGTTGGCAACTAAACTAAGAGGACAGAAATGCCACTGTACTTTCCATACAAACGAGATACATTTCAGACAGTAACGATTAAAGAAGGTAAGAGGTTGTGAAATACACTGTGTATTTATGGGTAGGCCACATTCTATTTCAATGTTGTCAACACCAGTCCTTTGTATGTACTTCAAAATATATCTTATGTGTTTTACTGTTGGCGAAGTAGGAGATGCATATTTTCTTACAGAAGACTTCACATTCTTTTAAATACAGATCTTTTAGAAATAACCCAGCATATTTCACATTTCATAAGCCAAGCAGATATTTTGTGTGGTAAGGTGATATTTTAAATCATTAATCAGTGTGATCTAATGCTCACACATGAATACCCAATTATTCTCCTTAGTTTGACATTCACTGTGGCCTGTAACTCACAAATTTTGAGACTTGCTTCTGGGTATTTGCAATTCAATTTAACAAGGATTTTTTGTTTCCTACTATGTGCTTCAGGAATCATTCTAGGCACTGGCTGGGATTACAAGGATAAATAAAGGACAGTCCTCTCTCTTATGGAGCTTATAGATTCACCAGATAGATTGGTAGGGTCAGTGTCTGGAGTTGCTAAAATTCGGGATGTGCCCTCAGATTATCTTTATGCCAACAAGAAGAAACCACTTGTATTTTGGGAAGGTGATAGGTCAAAAGCAGTTGGAAGGTCGGGGAAGGCTAGTGGGGAGGTTGATATAACAAAAGCCAAATGATGACTAGGGGCTTATTTAGCAATACATGAAAGTTGGAGACTGGTCAATTCAAAACTGAACTTCCAACTGTCTTGATTTTTCTGTCACTTTCTATTTCACAATTTAAAAAAGCAAAGTTTGTTTGTACCTTGCTTAAGAAAGTGAAGTGCTTTAAATGACCCAAGGATATGTATTATGAAAAACAATAACAACTGGATTAGTGAAATAGCTGTTTGAAAGTGTCTTGTTTACATTTGTCACCTTATTTCACAGAAAGACCTCAATAACCTTTTAAAATAACACCTAGGAAATGACAGAGCTACTGAATTTGGATCCAAGAAATGACATACTTTAAGATAGTGGATGATGAGTTCCACAGCAATAAAATATCAAGGTGCCCGTAGACATTGAGTTTCTGGGTAATTACACCATAAAGCCATATTTCAAAATGTCACCTAACTTTGCATGTGGTTGAGAGGTTTGCAAAGCATGTTCAGGGTCCCAGATGGAGGCCACCAGCTCATGGTATGTGCCAGGGCCACACAATGACAGCTGTCAGCTTCTACCCTGTTGAACCAAGGGCACAAAAAAAATCGCTTAATCAGCAGACTGTTTTACCAGAGGATCATGAGAGCCCAAAGGAGCTTTGATAACATATTGAGAAAGCCTCCAGTTGATTTGGTCTAAAAGACAGTGTAAGAAATCCATTTTTAAAATTATTGTATTCAAGTGAGTGTTTTAGTATTTGTGGAATGCTGGCAAGAGCAAAACCAACAAAAAACAGTACTGATAGATGCCCCATTGACCCTCAGTTAATGTGTAGAATGTATGGAAGAAGCTCTGGAATTTGAGGCTTACATTATACATTTAGTAGGTAAATATTTTCCAGAATTTCTCAAAAGATGCTTAAGGTTGCACATTTACAAATTTACACAAATAGTATGCAGCTATAGAAATGATTCTTATAAAGAATTTTGAATAGTACAAGGAACTGCTTAGAATAAATGAATAAAAGCAAACAGTAGTAGTGTGTATTCAGTATGATCTCAATGACAAGGAGACAGATAGGGGACCAAAAATATATAATAGAAAGAACGATGCTAAAATATTAATGGAGGTTTCCTTTAGGAAGGCAATGGGATTGTGGATGACTTTTTTCATTTTAATATTTTGATGTGCTTTCCAAATATCCCATAATGAATGCATTGTTAAAAAATAATGTGACTACATGTTATTGTTAATAATTTGGCAATATAGGAAAGCACAATGAACAAAATAAAAAGTACCCATAACCCCACAATCACAAAACAACTATTGTTAGCATTTTGGTATATATCCTCTAAGTCTTTAAAAAATATGCTATCCATATTAATTTGTTCAATACGTATTTTAAAATAATACTGTGCATTCTTTTAACCTATTCTTTTATTATGGAATATTTTAGGCATACAGTAAAGCACAGATAATAGAATAATAAAGTGAATACCTGTGTATCCACAACCCAGCTTTGTCAAATAGCAACATTTTTCCACAATGAGATTATTCATATTCAGATTATTTTGTGCTGTTTTAAAAAATGAAATCAAATAGATGCATTTAAATTCACCTGTTTACTCCTTTATCATATTCCATTTATTTCCTCTCTCCCTCTCTCCCCTAAGGGACACTCTTTTGATTTTGGTATTCATCATTTCCATAATATCTTTGCTACATACATACGTATTCATAAAACATACAGGTATTTGATAGATTTTCATGTTATTAAACTATATATGTATATGCACACACACACTTGCATTTTTAACCAACGTCATTATTTTTAAGCTTTGACTATATCATTAAATATAATTTGACTCATTCATTTCACTTGCTGTGTCATATTCCATTTTATGACTTTAGCACTCTTTACTTACTCTGTTGCTGATGGAGATTTAGATTATTTCCAATTTTTCACCATCATAAATATTGCTGCAGTGAATATTATTTTGCTTGTCTCCTTTCTTATGTATATATGTGATAGTTTCTCCAGGACAAGGATCAAGAAACTATATACCATGGGCTCAATTTGTCTATTTACATGATTTTTTAAATAAGGTTTTATTGGAACACCACTATATCCTATTATTTGTGGTCTATGTCTGCTTTTGTGCCACAATGACAGAGATTGTATGGACTGCAAAACCAAAAATAGTTACCATTTGGCCCTTTACAGAAAAAGCGTGATGACCTGTATCTGGAGTATTATCTGGGCATGACATTTCTGGGTACAAGGTGCAAATCTTCAACTGTAGAATATAGTCAAATTACTCTACAGTGTGTTTGGGCAAAATGATACTCTTTCACCCGTGTATATGATTTCCTGTGGCTCCATATTTTTGCGAATACTTGGCAACATGAGATTTAAAGATTTTTGCCAGTCAGTTGACTAATATTGGTATCCCTCCATAATTTTAATTTGCATTTCCATGATTATTATTGAGGTTGAGGAACTTTTCAAATGTTTATCAGCCATTTTTATAAATCTGTGAATTCTCTATTAATATCCTTTGCCTACTTTTTCTGTTGAGATGCTTGTGTTTTTATTATGATTATTTCTTTATATAATCTCAGTATTAATCCTTTGTTGATATGTATGGCTTATGTAGTTATTTTGTTGAATAGAAATTTCACATTTTAATGGAGTCAGATTTAGCAGTTTCCATTACAGTTTGTACTCCTTCATTATCTTGTTTTGGATATTGTTCCCTATCCTGAGGCTATCTTCTATTTTCAAAATTTTAAAGTTTTGTTTCTCATTCATCTCCTCAATTCACTTGGAATTTATTCTTGTGGTGTGATATAGGCATTTAATTGTAACCTGCTTTTCCATATATATCACAAGTGTCTTCCCAGGTCAACAGAGAGATCTACATCATTATTTAATGACTGTATATATTATTCTATTATAATTCATTTAATGAATCTCCATTTGTTTTATATGTAGGCTATTACAGATTTTCTCTTCATAAATAATGATTAGGTGAACATTCTTCTAAAATGAATAATTTTCACAATCAGAAAGAGAGGAAGCAGGAAACTGACAGTGTAAAAAATTACCAACACCTGGCTGGGCGCGGTGGCTCACGCCTGTAGTCCCAGCACTTTGGGAGGCTGAGGCGGGTGGATCACGAGGTCAGGAGATCGAGACCATCCCGGCTAACACGGTGAAACCCCGTCTCTACTAAAAATACAAAAAAAATTAGCCGGGCGGGGTGGCGGGCGCCTGTAGTCCCAGCTACTTGGCAGGCTGAGGCAGGAGAATGGCGTGAACCCCAGGGGGCGGAGCCTGCAGTGAGCCGAGATCGCGCCACTGCACTCCAGCCTGGGCGACAGCGAGACTCCGTCTCAAAAAAAAAAAAAAAAAAAAAAAAAATTACCAACACCTTCATGGTACTCTTATAATCAGAATTCATGAATTCAGCAAGTGTTTATCAAATACATCTTATGGACTAGGAACTATTTCCAGGTGCTAAAGATACGTGGTATGTATGGTGGTAGATTGGCACTCAGCATCTACTACTACTTCCTTCTGGTGTGCATTTCTATATTGCCAAGTTTTGAAAGCTAAAAATCCAGAGTCTCTTATAGCTAGGCTTCTGGTATATCCACCAAATAGATGCTCTGACATGGGGTTTTGAGGCAGAAATGAGGCAGTGGCCATGCCACTGGCCTAGCTGTTGCTGCCCTCAAGCACAGCTGTGGAGATGGTGGGCATTTCTGAAGCAGTTTTCTGGGGTTTAGTCAGTAGATCTGTGGGAATTTAGAGGCAGTATGATGGTGGCTATGCATGCTTCCTGGATTATATGTATAGTAGTGTGTTCTATCGCTCAATATTTCCTACAGTGGCCTCATGACTCTCTGATTTCCTGGTTGTGGCAAAGGTTCTCTGAGTCGGCCAGCTGGGTGTGCTCTTCTGGGAGTCATTCACAAAGGCCCAGCCTACAGCCTACTCCTCCATCATTTCCAATGATCCTACACACAGAGTGGTTTTTGTTTCCTGCAATCGAATCCTGACTTACAGAACTGTCTGAAGAGGGAGACAGAATATAAACAAATAATTCCTATACAGTTTGCTTAGTGCTAATCCAGTTATCTACTAGGTGCTATGAGATCCCAGAGGAAGGACTATTTTTGCCCATAAGTGTCAGGAAAAACGTCACTTAAAAGGTGATTTTTGGCCACATCTTAAAGAGTAATATGTTCTCCCATATTAGTCTTTAAGACTTGGCCAAAAATCAAAAACAGCCTGAGAAAGTTCAGAGACATGTGATTCTGGCACAAATAATTTTGTGTGGCTGAATCATAGGGTGTGTACAGTAGGAAGATCACTTTGACAGTTGTGTATAGGACAGCTTAGAGGGGCAGAAAAATGTAGCCAGGGAAAATGTTAGAAAAAGGAGTGGACAGATGCAAAAAATAAAATAAAATAAAATAAAATAAAATAAAATAAAATAAAATAATAAAATAAACATGATAGATGAAAGTCAAGGATTCCTAAGTTTTTGTCCTACGAATGGTAGTACCTCCTTCCCTCTTTTGTTACCTCCCTCCCTTCTTTCCTTCCATTCTTCCACCAAATAAAAGTTCCCTATATTAAAGTGTAAACTCATTCCTGGGCATGTTTTTACTCTTGTGTCCTGTATAACATCTAGCACAATGCCCTGCACATGATATTGCTCAATAAATATTGGCTGAATGTTTGATCTGAGCTACTTGATTGTACCTTTAAGAGTAGTTAACAGAGTTAAAAAATCAATGTGCTATTCTAAAAGTCACTGTTTGGAAAAGATTTAAACCCTTGCAGTGGATTACACTGAACTCTTTGTTTTAGTTTATTATTTATTTTACCAAAGCAAAAGTGCTTTCTCTATTTCTTCCTCAGTTGATCAGAAAAAGCATTACCTTCTATCTCTAGATTTCTCTCTCAGGTAAAATGGTCTCTATGCTCTTCTCTAAAACCTTTTGCTAAAACTTTCACCTCTGCAGTGTAAAATCTAGCTTGTCCTTGTTTATAACAATGACAATAGTCTTTAATGGTACTGATACTAACATTACTATTAATAATAATAATACTAATGAAAAAATGCCAAAAAAATCAGAGTCCCTTTACTTTAGAGCACTTCTAAGCCTTGCATTGAAGTTTCTGTAGCCAGAGCTGTGATTTTTTTTTTAGTAAAAATTACTTTTAACATTTTTAAGGAGTAGAATAAGACAAATCTTCCTGTTCCTTTTTCTCATTAAATATGAAGGCACTTGATCGCTAATGAGAATCCTTGTTTTACTTCAGAGACACTTTGAATTACAACCAGAAAGACCTTTTTAAAAGACACAGCCAAAATTTAGATACTCTTTTGAACAGACAATTAAACAAAAGAATTATCAGCTATTGGAGTTCAAGGAAGGAAAATATCACTGGTTGGGAGCAATTAGTAAAAACTCAGTTTAGCAAATATTGGACTGTGCTTTGAAGGAAGGGTAGAATTTGAGTAGGTAGAGGAAGGAGAACTACCCAGATAGGGTAGTAGTATGGAGAAAGGTGTGGAAGTGGTAGTGGGAATGAGTGAAAGAATTGAAAGGACAGAGAGTAGACTATTTTGACTTATGGGAGAAGAAAAGACTGGATAGATTGGTGGGGCAAATTATTTTGCTTCTTAATTTTTTGTATAGTAATTAGTATTTTGGGCATGTCAGGCTAGCAGTATGAGGTTGGGATCATTGTCCAGATGTTTGCCATCATTCAAACTATTTTGGATCTATCTTCCCAGTTGTTGAACTGTTATAATGTCAGAGCTTGCAGGATCTTTAGAGATTTTTAGTACAACTACTTCACTTTATAGATCTGGAAACCAGAGCCCAGAGGGAAATGACTTGTTCAAGTTCACAGAGTGAGTCACGCATTTTAATCCAAATATAGCATTGGGCCTTAATGGTGTAATTAACTTGCCAAATACTAAAAAGAGGAGGGATGTCAATTAGCTGAGTATGTTACTGTATTTCCTTTCTCGTAAAAATCCCCCGCATCTGTAAAGGTGTTCCTTTCTTCTTGTTGGATAAAGCTGCTCCTTTGTATACTCCCGAGGGATCGGGTGAGCATATTGCTTGGCTGGGCTAGTGTTTCTCTCTCTTCTCTCATGTAGATTATAGGCTCAGTTTCTTTATTAAGTGAGGAAAGGAAACAGTCATTAAGCATCTTTAAAATACTGAAAAAGGCATTGATTTTGGAGAAGGAGTGGCTAGATTTTGAGTTGCAGTTTACATATGTTGTAAGGTGGCCATTTTGTTCTATAACCAGCAGCTAGGGGAGAAAAGAAACAGTTTTAAAGGTGAAACAGTGAAATACTTTAGAGATTGGGGTCTATGCTTCCAAATATAACAATTCTTCAAGGCCTTTTGTCCAGAATATCTTCCATTCTTCTTTAAACCATAAGAATAAGATAACTTACATTGATAGCAAAGACCAGGCAAACTTTGACATTGGAATTTCTAGAGGGAGTTTCAAGAAAGGTGAGTTATGACTACTCAATCCGACCAAGGTGGTGAACTCTGCCAGAATGAGATCACTAACAAAGTTACTGACCCAGTGACCATAATTTCCAGACTCTTAAGAGAACTAAGTAGTATAAGACCTAACCTTAGGGACAGATGGCTAATGAAAAAAAAAAAAAGAATCATTTAGACACTCATGCCTAGATGAATATAAGAAGCAACTTAACATTCCCACCAACAGTGTACAAGGATTTCTTTTTCTTTGCAATCTCATCAACACTTGTTTTTCATCTTTTTAATAAGTGCCTTTTTAACTGGGGTGAGGTGATATCTCACTGTGGTTTTGATTTGCATTTCCCTGATGATTAGTGATATTGAGTACCTTTTCATTTACCTATTGGTCATTTGTATTTCTTATTTTGAGAAGTGTCTGTTGAGGTCCTACGCCCATTTTTTACTTGGGTTATTTGTTTTCTTGCTACTGAGTTGAGTTCCTTATATATTTGGGGTATTAACCCCTTATCAGACATAGTTTGGAAAGATTTTCTCCCATTTTATAGGTTGTCTCTTTACTCCATTGATTGGCTCCTTTACTTGAAGAAGCTGTTTAGTTTGATAGTGATACCTTTTTTAATGGAGGTGAATTTGGAAGAAGAGTGGGAAAATTTGGAGAACGTTTTACTTTTTACCCTACTGTACCTCTTATTGTAACAATAAATAAAAGAAAACCATTTTAAAGGGCTTCACAATGTAATTTTTTAAAATTACAATAACTACAACAAATAGAAAATAGATGTTCTTGAGATTTTAGGAAATAACAGAGTTTATGGTGAATTATGTTTAGACAGCTGTTAGAGGACTCTGACTATAGGGTTGCTGAATTTAAATATGTACAGTATATGCAAATGTCAGAGAGCTATATAGATTAAAGAGGTAAATATCAACAAATAATCCAAACTACATGTTTTTATGTCATAAATTGTAAACATGATGAGAGAAAATGATGAAAACAGATGAATACTCCACCACCCATAGCTGAGACCTTCTCTCGGGAATGGTTTCTACACAACCCCATATAGGGCAAATGGAACCCACAGTTGGAACAGGCTTTTGTGAGGGCATTTGAACCATTTACTGGGTATGTGCATAGACTGTGTACCTGGTGGGAAGCAAGAGGAATTTATTTTTTTATTTTATTTAATTATTTTTATTATACTTTAAGTTCTAGGGTACATGTGCGCAACGTGCAGGTTTGTTACATATGTATACATGTGCCACGTTGGTGTACTGCAGCCGTCAACTCGTCATTTACATTAGGTATATCTCCCAATGCTATCCCTTCCCCCTCCCCCCAACCCCATGACAGGCCCTGGTGTGTGATGTTCCCCATCCTGTGTCCAAGTGTTGAATTGAACAAGGAATTTATTTTTTATTGTATTCTGTCAGTGGTGGTGACATGCAATGTACAGTGACAGAGTGCACAGAAACAGTTATGTGAACTGGAGCCAAAAGTAGTGGGTTTGAAACAATTAGTTTTACCTCAGGTAACTGCTGCTTTCTCTACTTGCTTTCTCTCCCTGTGTCTGCTTTCATTTCTCCATGCCATTATTGGACATGTCCAACACAGAAAGCAATTAATAATGGAAGTCATAGTTAATACAAATAGCTTGGTAAATGATAGACTAGAAGTTTATTAAATCTAGTTCTGTTTTTTTGATTCTAAAATAACTGTAACTAGAAGAAACAAGGCAAATAATTTACAAATCTGATGAGTTTGCAAATTCACTGATTCGTCAAACATTTGTTGAGTGCCTGTTATGTCCCAGGCACTGTGTTCGATGTGACAGGAAAAACTAATGAGAACATCAGATATAACAGTGTCTGGTGTACAGTCAGAAATGAAGTAATCCTCAGCACTATAACTGTTGGTGATGCCAAGAAAATAGAAATATAAATCTTTCGTGTTAATTTAGCTTTCCAAATAAAAATAATAATTCGATTCTGAAAAGTAGAAATTAAGACAAATATTACTTTTTAATAGTAAAGCAAAGTGTAGGATAGCTTGGTCTGATTTGCTTAGTTAGATAAAATTCTATACAACTGATCTAAAGATTCCAAACCTGACACAGGCAGAATTTTTATCAAGCCTCTCTTTCTACTCCAGAATGTTATTTTGCCCATTATATATCACTTATGAGATGGTATGGCTGAATACCTATAACCGTATCTCATTTCAGGTGTTTACTTTTTAGAGAAACTGCTTATAGCTGTATGGTGTTTGATGTTTTAGGGTCTCCAACTGTTGACTTTCTGTAATCTTAGTGTTTGGGAAGAACAGAAAAATCTCTGCTTGTACATTGAAATGGGACTTCATTTAGGTCTCAGATCCTTTCGGTCTGGCTATTTGAACAGTTTTATGATTATTAAGTAAGATTACTTACCCAAAAAAACCACTTTAAATATTTCTAAGCACAATAAAATGAAAGGTATATAAAGCCCCATTTGAAGTCAGAGTTTAATCCAGTAACCTCAGTTCTCCAAATACTTACCATTGAATCCCAAGGTTAGTAAGAAATAATTTTAAAGGCCAGGGCTTGTTATTATGAAGCCCATGCATAAAAACTATGCACTCCACACAAGAAGGGCATAATGCCACACTCTGAGTCTTTTTGCTTCTTTTGGATACACACTTCTTAAGATCGCTTAACTGGTTGAGATGCATCAAACTAGGTAGGAAAAGAGGACTATTAGAGTCAGGTTGGGGGACAGCAATAGAATAGAAAGCAGTAAGGAGAAAGAGAAATATGGAAAGAGAGTGCTGTATTACAGCACAGCATAATAACCGTGGTTCATAATGATGGCCGTGAGTTGCTGAGAAAAAGGTAAATTATGTTCCATGTCCTTTGGGGTGACAAGAAAGTGAGTAATACGATTTCCCTCCAATGTGGTTCAGATTTCTGAGCTTGAGATGCACACTTCCATTATCTGGAAAGTGTACCAAGGTTACCAATGTGAAGCATTTCTTTTTCCTATGAAGTCAGAGAAATGAAGCATTGCTATAAATAATTACATATCTATGAATAAAAATAAGAATTTCTCTTAGAGATGATGTATTCCATCAGTTGCTTATAACTAAATGAAGTCAAATGATTACAGCCCTGATTTTATGACACCGTGCCATATTTTCGGTTATGTCAGAAGGAATAGGAGGTGTTATAAAGCTCAAACCAATAGATAAAATGCAACCATAAATTGATCATTCACCATGACATACTCTGTGTCTAATACAGTGTGCCAGGCATAAAGTAGGCACTCAAAATTTTTGTTGAAAAAGAAATATGTATGTGTGTGTGTGTGTGTGTGTGTGTGTGTGTGTGTGTGTGTGTGTATGTATGTTTATCCCACAGGACAAAAGGAAATGTTGTAAAATCAAAGATTTTAGTATGCTGTATCCTTTAAAAGTCAGTATAGAGTCAGCTATTGCTGTATGCCAAACAGCAACAAATATTAGTGGCATACAACGGTAATTTTTCTCACATGTCTGTGAGTTGGATGGGTGTCAGGTGATCTAGGCTGGGCTCAGCTGGACAGCTCTTAGCTGCAGGCTGGGTCTGAGTCTTCTCTATGTGTCTAGGACTAGTAAGCTAATCAGGACATGTTTTTCTCATGGTGACAGTAGAGATGAAAGAAAACAATAAAATGTGAGGTCCCTCTTAAGGCTCAGGCTTGAAACTGGCACATTGTCTCCTCTACCTACATTCCATTGGACAAAGCAAGTCACATGGTCAAGCCCAAGGTAAATGGGTGGGAGGTACACTCTGCCATTAGTGGGAGGAACTGTAAAGTCACATGGCAAAGGAGTGGGGATTGGCAGGAGTAATAAGTAGGATCAGTAATTCAATCTAACACACTTAGAAGTCACTGAACATAGGTTAACAAGGCTTGAGGTCAGGCACATGTGATTACTCCTGTGGTGCAACTATTTGGTCTTTTCCTTTGCTTTCAACAATAGTCTCACAGTGAGATGCAGGGCAGGTTTCCAAAATGAACTATTCATATGGAATTGACAATTTTCCTTCCAATTTTTGGTCTAATTTTTTGACAAAGGTTCTAGTAGAGCAGTAGTAATCAAGAATAAAGCATCTGCAGCCACATTTTCT
Source organism: Hylobates moloch (assembly GCF_009828535.3). NCBI lineage: Eukaryota > Metazoa > Chordata > Mammalia > Primates > Hylobatidae > Hylobates > Hylobates moloch. The sequence goes on along the minus strand of NW_026652282.1, from coordinate 98,870,701 downwards.
CTGTGATTGATGAATAGCCACAGCAAAAATGTTATTGTACCTAAGGAAATAAATGACATTAAACAGATTGCTATTTGGCTTGTGTTTATGTCTAACTTAACTTTAGTGTTCAACAGAGGATTGGTGTACTCTATTCAGTGGAAACTAGGATACTAGAAAGCACCTCTTTTGACAGCTGGAAGTGTGCCAGGTTGCATGACTGCTTGACAACTCCTCATGCTAAGGATAAATCATTATCCTGCTGTTTAACATGTATAATCTGTTGTATTACCTGGCACTGATAAGTGCATTCGTGTGAACTGGTACTTGGGGAGGAGTCAAAATGTTTACTAACATGTCTCTGAACTAAATTTAGTTATATAGATAGGTAAGATAGGTTATTTCACAGTTGAATTCCCACAAATCTCTCATTATAAACACCTAAAAACATGTAAATTAATTTACTGGTACTTCCACCACAAATTATTTTTATCCCTTTACTTCCTTTAAAAGAATCAAAATGGCACTGTGTATTTAACTCGAATATGGCAAAAATAATCAGAAATAGTAGCCCAACTATGTTCTGGATATTTCTAGATTAGCGGTTCTTAGTATGGAGTCCATAGAAGCACTTCAGGGGATTTTTGTGTAACCACTGATCATATACAAAATCTGAATATACCTTTCTCTGAAGAATGTCCATCACTTTCATCAGATTTTTTAAAAAGTCCAAGACTCAAAAGACACTAACCAAATATTGCTACATGTCTACTAGAATTTGTATTCAGTTCTTAGTAACCCCATTTAAAAAGAGCAATAATCAAATCAAAGTGTTTCCTGAGGAGGGTTACCTGAGTGTTGTGAAAACCATGCAACATGTAGAATGGTTGAGGGAATTATAGATGTTCAGTCTGGAGAAAAGACTAATTGGGAGATGTAGCTGTCCTCTACTATTCAAAGGGCAATCTCATGGGAAAGGACTCACTCTGTATTGTTCTATGACAGAGTCAGAAGAAAGGTTGTGAAGCAGCAGGCTTCAATTCAACCTAAGAGTGAACTTTGTAATTGGACATATGAATATGAACTTTTGTAATATTAACATGTGAATATGAACATATTGCAATACTGGAATATGAGCTTTTCAAGAGTGTAATGGGTAGCTTATTAATTGACTCCATATTTTTTTCTAAATATAAAGCTAAAATAACTAGATATTAGAGTATGATTAGAAAATGCAGTAGGGCAACATTGCTGTTCTCATAAGACTAACCAAGCTCTCCTATCCAAAATGCTTCAATTATTTGGATGAGGGCTTAAGTTTTATTTTGAGAAGATGAGAGATATAACAATATACTCACTTCAAGTGTGGGTGTGTGGGTTTAGATTTTGGAACCTATTATTTTTTGATCCATGAATCAGAATTTAAGCACTAAAAGTAATTTAAATATTATCTGATCAACTCTCCCATTTTACAGGTGAGGCAACTCAGGTGTCTAGAGTTTGCTTCCATATTCAAGGTTACACAATGATTAGCAGAACAAGAACTTGACTGCCCCTCTGAGTATTGTGCTTTTTCTATTACACTAAGTTGTCTCTTTTTGCCCTCACCAGTATTAAGGTAAACTAGTTCTATTAACTGTGAATGCAAAGTGAGATGATGTATGTAAAAGTTATTTTTAAACTAGGGCTAAAATACTACTACTATTAGTATTTAATATTATTTGAATATTTAATAATAAACCTCAACAGAATGTTGAAATGTAATTATATAGTTGAAACTGGGAATCATTAGGAAGACATAGACCAGTCTGTGATAGAGAAATAAGTAGATATTGTCTTCCTTATTAACTCCCCCAACCTCTTCCTTCCTGAAAATCTGGTCTTTCACCTCCCACCTTTTTTACACAATTAAGTTCTTTTCTTTTATAATGTTGCACATTTGCTGGGATTTATATGTGGTTATTTGCAGCTATAAACATATGCAAATGCAGATGCAGCATTGATGTAAGGGAGGTATCATGACGGTATCTAAGTGGTGCATCCCTGGGTCATACTTTGTGACTTTGCTAATCTTGAAAGGTTAAAATTTAAGTCAGGCTCTGAGCTTGGCAACTAATAATATTTTGGTTTTGTTTTTGTTTTTGACAAAGTGTACTTGTAAGTTCCTGTACATATCTAATGGGCCAATCTGAAATAACAGTTATTGAAAGCAGCTTATTTATAGATTCAATGGTAGCTGTAACATTACCCGCTCAATATTGTTTAATCTGCAATCCTTAAAAAGAACAATATATATTTGTGCAGCACTTTGCAGGTTTACAAATGGCCTTTCCATTCCTGAGCTTATTTGAAGATTTTTGTTAAGAAAACTTGAAAATGGAAATCAAGACACCATGTAATAGATGTTTTATGGCTTAAAAATATTCCAGGATGATTTTATCTTTGTCTGTGCTCATGAGACTGGAGGTAAGAAGATAAACATTTGAGCGACAGTTGCACAAGTTTAGGCAAAGATCAGAGGTCTCAAACTAGGGAAATGTAAATGGCCAAAGAGTATTGAAGAGGGGAAAGGTCCAGGAGATACTGAGATAGAGAGATTTGATAGTATTGGGTGAATAAAGGAGGTGGGAGGGGGGCGGGAATCTAGAATAAAACCAAGGTTTCCAACTGGTAGCTGTGTTGTTCTTATGCCTTATTATTAATTCTTTCTAGTACTTCCTTTCATGAAACACAAAGAAACATAATTTTTGCAATTGGCATGTGTCAGGACCCAAAAGAGGAGGTAGAATCTCATTGATAGAAGTGGGGAAGTTCAGATCACATTATTGAAGCAAGGCCACACAACTAGTTAGAAATACTTTGTATCCTCTCTGTCACCCTTTGGAAGGTATACTTTGCTATTCTCAGCTCGTAGCCCCTGTTTTACAGATACCTAGACATTTGTACCATTCCACCTTTCCCACCGTGGCTGCTGAAGTCTGCGTCAGTACCTCAGAGGCCTGACTTACCTCTCATTTTGGGAGCTAGTTAGACTCCACTTAAATGGAGCTTGGTCAGAAAAAGAAGGCTGCTCTTTCTAATAGCATGCTCAGAGTATCAACCCTAAGGAAAGTTGACACCATCCTAGCTATCTTATGTTCTCTTTCCATCACAGAATATATAGCCTTTATCCCTGAGCACAACCTAAGTCCTCTTTTAGGGATACTTCAAGGAGAACCAGCTCAGGAGCTTGCAAATGTCCATATCTTCTGATTCTTACCTCTGTGTCACCTAAGTCAATGAGAGGAGGGGTAGTGTCCAAGTAGCAGGGGGAGCTATGCCATCCTAAGCTGACCTCTTATGTTAAGCCCTCACCATTTTAGACATGCCCTCTATGCCAATGGTTCTCAAATATTGAAGCTGACAATCACATGTGTAACCAGGGTTAGAAGCAAGATGAAACCCCACCCTTTCTTTCCCATTCAAAAATTCACAGTTTAATGAAAGTGAATGAAATTCTTGTGATTATAGAGATAATCTTGAATCCTCTTTAATTTCTATTAAAAATAAAATTGTCTGCACACTTGAGAGTAATTTATTATTCACAAATTATGTTACCTGATGCTAACACACCTGCCTCTCAAAGTACCTTTGTTATGCTAAAGTTCTAAAATTCCAGTAATTGGGGATCTTGGTTCATAAGTTTTTGTGTTATATTTCCAGGCTTCTGGATTCCATATTCAAATCCAATAATGACATCCCCCTTTAATGTAGTTTTTATAGGCTTCAGGTTTTTTGACTTCTGTTTTACATGATATAAGACAGCCCTGTGCTATTAGGTGGCAAATTGTGTAACATAGCCTACAACTGCTCTAGGGGTTTAGCGAAGTAAGGAAGCAATATAGGCTAAGACTTTTTTAAAAGTCTATTAATAAGCCAGATACAGGCCAGGTGCAGTGGCTCATAACCTGTAATGCCGGCAGTTTGGGAGGTGGAGGTGGATGGATTGCTTGAGCCCAGGAGTTCAAGACCAGCCTAGGCAACATGGTGAGACCTTGTCTCTACCATGGTGGAGTTCTAGCTACTCAGGAGGCTGAGGTGGGTGGATGGATTGAGCCCAGGAGGTAAAGGCTGCAGTGAGCAGTGATCCTGCCACAGCATGTCAGCCTGAGTGACAGAATGAGACCCTGTGTCAAAAAAAAAAAAAAAAAAAAAAAAAAGCCAGATACGTTTCCTTATTGAAACCACACAGCAACTTTGTGATGCAGGTTCTCATTCTTCTCATTTTACAGAAGAGAAGACGGAGGCTCATCAAAGAGCAAGCTTTCTATTGGTCACAAAGATGCTAAATATTTGATTTAGAGCTAGGGCTAAAGTTTCTCTGACTCCAAAGCCAGATAATTTTTTTTTCTACACAAAGCTATTTGCCTGAAAGTAGGGGGCAATAGGGTTTGAGATTAACTTTGAAGGACAGGGCTTCAAAAAGAAGAGAGAGAAGAAAGGGAATTGCCAAAAGCAAAATAAGCAGGGGCGAAGACGTGGAAATGAAAATAACTCTGCTGGTTGGTCATGAAACCGGTCTGATCATGGTTTTAATGCAGAGTCTGGGTTAGGGACAGGAATCAAAAGTTAGAAAATAGGGGTGTTATGTCTGGAAAACCAATCCATGTAGTTGCAATTTGATGCCAAAAGCCAGAGAGAAACTTTTGTTCTCTGATGTAATAGGTGGGATAGGGCACGATGAAGAAAATTAAGTATTTAGTTAAGTAAATTACTTGAAACGGTAAGTTATTCTACACATTTAAATGTAAAGAAAGTTGATACATGACCCTTTAGGGATATTTTTTCCATGGGGAAGGTAGTAGGGTCAGATATTTTTGTGAGAGTTTGTGAGACAAATAGCCACTACTTTGAATGGAGATTCTCTCAAATGAAGGCTGATCTTATTTTGAGAAAATATATCTAATTTTGTTCCATTGTTGGATTTTAATCAAGAGAAACAGTTGAATAAACCCCTTCTAAGCTATCACTCTCTGGTAAGATGTCTGGTTTACATCTTGGCATTAAATTGGAGATAGTCTAGAGAGCAGGGGTTCTCAAACTTGAGTATACATCAGAATCACTAGGGGTTTTATTAAAACACAAATTTCTGGGTCCACCCTCAGTGGTTCAGTGAGGTAGGTCTGGAGTACGTCCTGAGAATTTTCGTTTCCAAAATATTTCCAGGTAATATTGATACTGCTATTTCATGGCCTACACTTTGAGAACCATTGTCCTAGGCTGATTTCTCAAGTTTTCATTCAAAATCAGTTAGGTGAAACAAACAACAAAACCCTTAGCCAATTTAAGGGAGAAGTGAATGGGTTCTTTCACAGAAATGTCCTGTGTTCAGTAAATTGATAGTTAGAGACTAGTAATAGAGAGATAATATCATGCATTCTTATAGAAAGCAGTTCATTATAATGAAAAGAATACAAGGCTTTGGAGTCAGACCATCTATATTCCAATCCCAGCTTTGCTTTTTTCCTAGCTATATAGCTTTGTAAGTTACTTGACATTTCTGAGCTTCAGTCTCCTACCCTCTAAAATACATTTAATAATATATATTCATGTTAGGATTGCTGGGAGGATTAAATGCAACAATCCAGGTTAAACCTGGATGTCTGCTTTGATGGATTTGATACATTTATTTACATTTAAATGTGTAGAATAACTTACTGTTTGGCAAATGTGCACTTCATTGAGGAAAACAGCACTAAGTGGTTTTTTGGAAGATGTAAGTAGAATTGTATGGCTTCACTTGTGCTTTAACTCCTTAACTGTGCATATTTTTAGTTGCCCTGAAAGTTGCTCCTTTGTATCAGTTTGATATCTTTTTAATATCATAGCTGAGTAAGATTGCTTTCCACTCAGGATTAATGATTAGGAAATGAGTATTTCTGAAATTCTGCTGCTTAGGGTTGGACTCCTTCAAGTTGGAATAATTTTGAAGCATATGAAAGGTTGCTGTCATCAAGTGTCAGAGGTGTAGTTCTTTATCTGTCATGCCCACCCCTTATAATAACAAGTTGAAGGAGAAAAATATTGCTGTGAGTTTGTGAGGGCTTAAACTCTTGAGGTGTAAGATTAGCTTTTGTTCAAGGGCAAACAACTAGAGAAATAGTGATCACGGCTGAATTATCTGACAAGCTATAAACTACCTTGGGTATTGGTTTTACTCTGCCATTCCCAGAGGAAGAGATTGGGTCTTGGTCTCTCGATAGATTAATGTGATCTTTGATCCGCCTTGGGGTTGTAATAGTCTGTTGGTATGCCTCTGTTTAAATAATTACCTTGGCAGGACAGTGTTCCTTCCTGCATCCCTAAAAGCTTGCTACTCCAAGTGTGCAATTAGACGAGCAGCATCTGCATCTTCTGGGAGCATGTTAGAAATGCAGAATCTCAGGCTCCATCCCAGATTTGCTGAGCCAGAATCTGCATTTTAAAAAGATCTCCATGTGATTATTATGCACATTAATGTTTGAGAACTACAGCTTTAGGTGATTTCTAAGGTCTAATGGGGTCTAATGTTTAGAATTTTAAGTAAACTAATAAATATTTTTACTCTTATTTTCTCTTTGAAGTAATTAGTTGAATTGAACTTTTTTCTGTCTCCATGTTATGTTTCTCCCCCTTTCCATCTAATACCAATCTCTTTTTCAATAACTAGCTCAAGTGTCACTTCCTTTGTGTACACTTTTTGTCCTCTTGGTTTCCATAACATTTCGTTTATCTTTCTAAAATAGTATGTTATCACATTGCATTCCACTAGACCAGTGATTTGCAAGCCTGCCTGTGAATTCAAATTAGCTGTGCAGCTTTTAAACAAATGCAGATGCCCAGCCTGGACTCATAGAATCATAACCTTTGGGGGAAGGAAAGATACAAGCTAGCCATAAACATTTCAAAAAATTCCCTAGGTAAATTTGATGTGCATTGCTGAGAGAGAACCACCATGATAGAAAATGAAATCTCTGTGGGCCAGTATTCTTTCTTTTTTTCACGTCTCTTGTGTTTGGCAGTGAGTAGGCACTGAATAAATATTTATTGGATTGATGGATGAATAATTTACTTGTCTGTCTTTTACAATAGATTAAGCTCTTCAATAGCAGGGTCCCTTGTCATCTGTTTGCATTGGGGTCTTTCAGAAGGCTTGGCAAATGATAGGTATTCAACATATATTAGTTCCTCTGCATGTAAACTTTCTGAAAGCTCTGGGGTCAGAAAAACCTGAGTTTCCATCCTATCTCTGCCATTTTTTATCTATGTGACTGTAGCAAGTTATGTGTTCATTCATTCACTCAATTAATTTGATCAATATTTTTTATATTTGTTGACTATTCACTATGCACCATGTGCTATACTAGGTGCTTGGGATACAATGGCAAACAAGACATAAATTCCAATTTTCTGGGAGCATACATTCTAGTAGATGAAATAGAAAATAGCATATATGTAACAAGGACAATAAAAAAATTAAAAATTAGAACAATGAGAACTCATGGACACAGGAAGGGGAACATCACACTCTGGGGACTGTTGTGGGGTGGGGGGAGGGGGAGGGACAGCATTAGGAGATATACCTAATGCTAAATGACGAGTTAATGGGTGCAGCAAACCAACATGGCACATGGATACATATGTAACAAACCTGTACATTGTGCACATGTACCCTAAAACCTAAAGTATAATAATAAAAAAAAAGAAAGAAAAAGAAATGTTGTAGAGGCAACAAACAAGGGGCTGAAAAAGAATAATGGGGAGGGGAATGGCAAGATGGCTGAATAGGAACAGCTCTGGTCTGCAGCTCCCAGCTAGACTAACACAGAAGGTAGGTGATTTCTGCATTTCCAACTGAGGTACCCAATTCATCTCATTGGGACTTGTTAGACATTTGGGGCAGCCCACAGAGGGTGAGCAGAAGCAGGGTAGGGCATTGCCTCACCTGGGAATCACAAGAGGTAGGGGAACTCCCTCCCCTAGCCAAGGGAAGCTGTGAGGGGCTGTGCCATGAGGGATGGTGCTATACAGCCTAGATACTATGCTTTTCCCATGGTCTTCACAACCTGAAGACCAGGAGATTCCCTTGGGTGCCTACACCACTAGGGCCCTGGGTTTCAAGCAGAAAACTGGGCAGCCATTTGGTCAGACATCAAGCTGTAGCTAGCTACAGGAGTTTTTTTTTTCCCCAGTGGGGCCTGGAACACCAGCGAGACAGAACTGTTCACCCCCCTGGAAAGGGGGCTGAAGCCAGGGAGCTGAGTGGTCTTGCTCAGTGGATCCCACCCCCAACGGAACCCAATAAGGTAAGATCCACTGGCTTGAAATTCTCGCTGCCAGCACAGCAGTCTGAAGTCGACCTGGGATGCTTGAGCTTGGTGGCGGGAGGGACGTCTGCCATTACTGAGGCTTGAGTAGGTGGTTTCCCCCTCACAGTGTAAACAAAGCTTCCAGAAAGTTTGAATTGGGTGGAGCCCACTGTAGTGCCGCAAAGCCGCTGTAGCCAGACTGCCTCTCTAGATTCCTCCTCTCTAGTCAGGGCATCTCTGAAAGAAAGGCAGCAGCCCTGGTCAGGGGCTTATAGATAAAACTCCCATCTCCCTGGGACAGAGCACCTGGGGGAAGGGGCAGCTGTGGGCACAGCTTCAGCAGACTTAAACGTTCCTGATTGCCAGCTCTGAAGAGAGCAGTGGATCTCCCAGTACAGTGCTTGAGCTCTGTTAAGGGACAGACTGCCTCCTCAAGTTGGTCCCTGATCCCCGTACCTCCTGACTGGGAAACACCTCCCAGCAGGGGTTGACAGACACCTCATACAGGAGAGCTCTGGCTGGCATCTGACGGGTGCCACTCTTGGACAAAGCTTCCAGAGGAAGAAGCAGGCAGCAATCTTTGTTGTTCTGCAGCCTCTGCTGGTGATACCCAAGCAAACAGGGTCTGGAGGGGACCTCCAGCAAACTCCAGCAGATCTACGGAAGAGGGGCCTGACTATTAAAAGGAAAACTAACAAACAGAAAGCAATAGCATCAACATCAACAAAAAGGACTTCCACACAAAAAACCCATTCTAAGGTCACCAACATCAAAGACCAAAGTTAGATAAATCCATGAAGATGAGGAAAGACCAGTGCAAAAAGGCTGAAAATTCCAAAAACCAGAATGCCTCCTCTCCTCCAAAGGATCACAACTTCTCGCCAGCAAGGGAACAAAACTGGATGGAGAAGGAGTTTGACGAATTGACAGAAGTAGGCTTCAGAAAGTGGGTAATAACAAATTCCTGCAAGCTAAAGGAGCATGTTCTAACCCAATGCAAGGAAGCTAAGAACCTTGATAAAAGGTTACAGGAACTGCTAGCTGGAATAACCAGTTTAGAGAAAAACATAAATGACCTGATGGGGCTGAAAAACACAGCACAAGAACTTCATGAAGCATACACAAGTATCAATAGCTGAATGGATCAAGCAGAAAAAAAGGATATCAGAGATCGAAGATCAACTTAATGAAATAAAGCATGAAGACAACATTAGAGAAAAAAGGAAAAGGAATGAACAAAGCCTCCAAGAAATATGGGACTCTGTGAAAAGACCAAACCTACGTTTGATTGGTGTACCTCAAAGTGATGGGGAGAATGGAACCAAGTTGGAAAACACTCTTCAGGATATTATCCAGGAGAACTTACCCAACCTAGCAAGACAGGCCAACATTCAAATTCGGAAAATACAGAGAACACCACAAAGATACTCCTTGAGAAGAGCAACCCCAAGACACATAATTGTCAGATTCACCAATGTTGAAATGAAGGAAAAAATGTTAAGGGCCGCCAGAGAGAAAGGTCGGGTTACCCACAAAGAGAAGTCCATCAGACTAACAGTGGCTCTCTCTGCAGAAAACCTACAAGCCAGAAGAGAGTAGGGGAAATATTCAACATTCTTAAAGAAAAGAATTTTCAACGCAGAATTTCATATCCAGCCAAACTAAGCTTCATAAGTGAAGGAGAAATAAAATCATTTAGAGACAAGCAAATGCTGAAGGATTTTGCCACCTGCCTTGCAAGAGTTCCTGAAGGAAGCACTAAATATGGAAAGGAAAGACCACTACCAACCAGTGCAAAAGCATACCAAAATGTAAAGACCATCAACACTATGAAGAAACTGCATCAACTAATGGGCAAAATAACCAGCTAGCATCATAATGAAAGGATCAAATTTACACATAACAATATTAACCTTAAATGTAAATGGGCTAACTGCCCCCAATTAAAAGACAGACTGGCAAATTGGAAAAAGAGTCAAGACCCATTGGTGTGCTGTATTCAGGAGACCCGTCTCATGTGCAAAGACACACATAGGCTCAAAATAAAGGGATATAGGAAGATTTACCAAGCAAATGGAAAGCAAACAAACAAACAAAAAAAGCAAGCAGGTGTTGCAATCCTAATCTCTGAGAAAACAGACTTTAAACCAACAAAGACCAAAAAAGACAATTAAGGGCATTACATAAAGATAAATGAATCAATGCAGTAAGAAGAGCTAACTATCCTAAATATATATGCAGCCAATACAGGAGCACCCAGATTCTTTTTTTTTTTTTTTTTTTAAATTTTCCTTATGTATTTTTTTTTTTTCTTTTTTTTTTT
>NW_026652282.1:98829703-98850133 GCF_009828535.3 Hylobates moloch | reverse complement strand
ACATGTTATATATAATATATATTTTAACATGTTATATATATAATATATTATGATTATATATTATGTATATATAGGCAAGGATAAGCCATTTTTGTTGAACTATGAATTGGGTCATTCATTAATATGGAAATCAGGTGTTTTAGGACCAAGGACAGCTTATGTATAAATACCCTTTCCTTTAGCTCTGAACAAAGAAATGACTGTGGCTTAAATGCAGTCAGAATCATCAGTAGCATATAGCAAAATGTTTGATGGTGTATCCTCATAAGACTTTTTTGCTGGTGCACATTGAATTGAGGAGAAACACTACCAGGTGCTAAAAAGAGACATGAAATGAAAATACACACAGTCTGTGTGGGTGGTTAGCAGCAGTATAACCCTATAACCCTTTTCCCCTCCTCTTCTCAGACTTGTTTTGTCTGCATGTGAGCATGGAGCAGTTACACATGTCTATGGGGACAGGCACCAAGGAGTTGAGGCTAGTTGTAACTTACCCTGGATGCTGAACACACATACGTTTGACACAGAATATAAATCTTGTTTTGCTTATAGACCTTTTATTTTCTTCAATTTTTTAAAATACGCAGTTCTTTCGCATAGAACTCATTATTAGATAGTTTGGATCCACCATAGGCTAATAAGCAACATCCAGGAAAATCCAGCTTTTATTGTCTTTAAGCATTTATTAGGTAAATATAAGGCCTATCTTTCTGGCTGAGAAAGAGGTTCTTTCTTTTGGAAAAAGAGAACTGGAACAGGCTAGGATACATATTCCTATATCAAGCAGTGATTTTTTTTTTGATAAAACCAAACCACCTCTTTGATCCATACATGTAATCATTTGGTAAGAAAACTCATCTTTGAAAGAATGTTTTTTTTTCCACAAGAAAATGGAAAAATCCCTTCTTTCAACTAAGAACGAAGTGATGGATTGTGTCAATTAGTGAAAGTTTGGGACTACAAATACTGTTCACTCAGCACATCTAGAAATTGGTAGCTAGCAGTTTTGTGGTTTGGAATTATCTGGATAATCCCAAAATATGTTTCTTTTTTTGGCATTCCTCGTGAATACATAGTTATCACCAATGCACAACTACATATAATGTCAAAGTACTTTGTTAACAATTATAATGTTCAGGCTTTTAAAAATGCCTACAGGAAATTAATCACTTGGAGAAACAGAACAAAGATCCAAACTATGGTTTTAGTGGTAGCTAAATTTTGTGACTCTTTATTTTCTACAAGATCTAGAAACCTGGGTTGAAAAATAAAATGTTCAGTCATATTTAGTGGAGATTTTTCCCAAACTAGATGTTACTAGTAAGGATAGAAGCTTACTCTATTTTACTGAATTCTATTTAACTCTTTCTGTTTGGAAGTAATGGAGTCAACTACAAATGGGTGAAAATCCAGGTCTTATAAAGAAGAAAAAATAATCAGATGATATGGAATGCCAAGCTTATCATTAATATTTATTTTCATATATGCTGTAATTAATATTATAAAATATGTATGTGTGGTCTAGAACCTAGGCATCTTGGTCAGTTCCCAAATACAACCTGTTTCCTGTAAGCAGCTGGCTGCTTAGGACTTGGCACTTAAGGAAGTCCAGTGCTGTTCCCTAATATGTGTGTGTACATGAATGTACATGCACATGTATAGTGTATAGGAGAGAATATGAGTGTTTGCAGAGGTATCTTCCCCCATAATAGGAGATAGTTTTGGCACCAGTGTGGCCTATCTTATACCACAAGTCCAGGGTTTGTAAAGCGTGATGTCTTTTTGAACAGGCTCTAGGTTGCTGTCTGCAGTTGTTTCAGAGCCACAGTATCCAAAGCCAGTATTATGAGTAGACACAACCATCTGTGTTGTGAAAATGAAAGGATGTCTCTAACTGCTTACTAGACATCTCTCCAGTTTAGTGTAGTCCCTGAGGAGGCATGCATTTGAACTTACTTATATGTTTCTTTGGGAGAGGGGGTAATGTACTAAAGATTGCCCACCTAAAGACAAGAGCTGTAAGGGTCAAGCACAGATGAGGGAGCAGGATAGCAACATGGCAGACTAACTGGGTACACTGGGGCACCACTAGTTTGGCTCTAGGCATCCAGTGTAAAGGCACTTGATAATGATAACACAGAGTGGGTTAGGAAGCACTTATTACACATCATCTCTGCGTGGGAAGAATCTTAGCAGAGTAGAAAGAGACAGAAATATCTATATTTAAATCATAGCATCACCATTTTCTAATTGTGTGATCATAATCAAGTCATTTAATGCTGAGCCTCAGTTTTCTCACATGTAAAATAAAAGTAATTAGAAATTACCATGTAATATGATGTAGGTGGTTGTGTGAATTCGAAAGTTTACATATATTTTCTTTGGAATTATACAACAAATGTCAAATACTAGTATCTACTCATTTGCCTTGATCTGGCTTTAACTTTGTTGTATATGGGAATGATTTGATTTAAAGAAAATATGATCTTGTGGGAGCAGAAGTAGTAACTGACTTACTGCTACTTTCCCTTAGTATTCTTAAAAAATCAATTGCTTGTTATTCTCTTGGCTCTGTGGAGCCAGTTTCAGAACGTTACTCTGCTATCCTCATTCTGCAACTGGGACTCATGCCACCTGACTATACAAATTTCTACCTGTCTTGTTTACTTCTTTATCATATTAGCTAGCTCATATGGTGCTTTGTGTGTCTGTGTGTATGGGTGTGTGAATTTGGAAATACACTCCTTCCTCAAGGAACTTTATTCCCACTTGCTTCAAAATTGTAATAAATTTATAAATATATGATGCCTGTTATGGTAGTGGTGCCCTGTGGAGTTGTGCAGTGCACAGCATGCACAACTATATATGGTGGTCCACTATGTTAACAGTGTTTTTCCCACATCATTTCAGTAACCCAGAACCACTTTACCTCCCAAGGATTAAACTAGTATCTTACTTCTAGACTGAAACATCCTTTCCCTATCATTCTTTATATTAGTCACGATACAACTGCTCCTTTGATATCTATCCTTCTCTGCTGACTTGTATTAGTTTTTTGTTCCTATGTAGCAAATTGCCACAAATTTGGCAGTTTAAAGCAACACCATGTGTTAGCTCACTGTTCTGTAGGTCAGAAGATCCAGCTGGGTTCTTCGCTCTGGGCCTCACAAGGCTGCAATCAAGGTATTGGTTAGGCTGTGCTCTTATATGGAGATGATAGGAAAGAATCTGCTTTCAAGCTCATTTCAGGTTGCTAGTAGAATTCAATTACTTGCAGCTGTCAGACTAAGGTTCCGTTTTCTTGCTGGCTATCAGCCAGGCCTGCTTTGAACTCCTAAAGACTGCCTGTATTTCTTAGTAAGTGACCTGCTTCATCGTCAAAACCAACAACAAATGCCCTTGGTGCTTTGAATTTCACTGAACCCAGCCACCCTCCTACCCACTTCCACCACCAGCCTGACAAAACTCTACTTTGGAAGAGCTCATGTGATTAGATTAGTCCCATGCAGATCACCTCCTTTTTGCCTGGTTAAACAACCATGGGAGTAAAACCAGCAGCAGAGATAATGGGAAACAAAACCCTGCCTACCATATGTCTTATACCTCATGTTGTTTAATTTTATTTCATAAGCAGCCTGAAGCCCGTAGTTCATTACTTCAAACATATTTTGCCCTTGTCCTTAATTTTCTCACTCCTTTGTTCTTTTACTGACCCTAGTAACTTAACCTTTCTCTATTCCTAACCCTAGGCTGTTGAGAAAAGTGAAAATTCATGGTGATATATAGTGATGGCCTTCGGTTCTTTACATTCTTTCTGTATGGTTTATTGCATTAGTTCTCCAACATCACACTTAATGCCCTCCAGTCCATCTCTCCTACTGTTGCTAGACTGATTTTTCTAAAATACAATTCTCATCATGTCCATCTGTGTTTAAAACTGTGTAATGGCTTTCCATAGCTTTCAGGACAGTCTTGACACCTCATTATGGAATATAAGGGCCTGGTGGAAATGACTTCTGCCCATCTCTCTAACCTTATCTTTCACTACTGCACATAGGAACCCCACTTCAAATTATACCGAATCAGCAAATCTGTTGTTCTTTGTTTGTGCCATGCTTGCCTATGTTTCCACGTCTCATGAACAGCTCATTTATTTTCCTGACATACCCACTCATTGCTTTTTCTTGTTTTGTACTCATCCTTTAAGGCAGTTTAAATATCACCTTGTGAAGACTTTTCTATTCCATACACTCATTGGCTTCAGGCAGTTATTCATTCCTTCTACTGAAAACCCTTATCCTTCATCAAATCACATTGAATTTTTGACTTTGAGCACTCTGAGGAATAAGTCTTATACATTCTCTTCTTGGTTTCTTCTTTTGACATTGAAAGAGAGGTTAGCACATAATAGGTGCTCAATATATGTTTGAATAATTGGATTTACTCCTGATGAGAACATATAGGCGAACTTGTTTTGGGTTATTAATCAGGTGAACTAAAACTTCAAGACCGATTTCACTTAATGTTCTGGTTATAATTAAGAGCTAAAGCTACAGTGATTTTTAACACTATGGAATATAAACTTTTCTCCAAAACTGTATGGATCCTTATTTTCTACATTTAGAGTAGGCCACATGTTTATAAGAGACAGAAGCAAACTAAAAGGGACTATGATAAACTTCTGTCATATCCTTAGGTTGTTAGTCATAATTAAGCCTTTGAACTAGATAATTAGTCTACCATTTGGTAATTCAAGTTGTATAGAGGAACACTGAGGTAGAATACCTTCTGTGGAAGAAGCAATAGAAATTTATTTTTAATTGTCCTTGGCTTTGTTGCTTATTATTTTCTGCCTTCTAATATATTTGTTTCACTAAGTTTTTCAAATTTCCTTTATTGTGCCAGGATTATATCTTTGTGTTTATTTTATAAAATAATCAAATATAATTTATAGAGGAGCTGAATTTGAGTTATCCCTGTGCACTCTAGAAGTAATAGTAAATATTTGTCTTCAAATATAGAGTATAACATTCATAGAAACCATGAAGCAAACTGAAGGATACATGTGGAAAGTCACAGGGAATTTTACCACCATCAATTCAGTATATTAACTTCAGTTATTTGGGATCCTATATTTTTCTTAATGCAGTTTGGTAAAAAGTGTCATGTCCCCAAATCTAAGACATTTAACTTGTTTATTTTACTTACACAAAGTGCTTATATACTCTGAATATAGTCCTTTAAACACAATCATATAGATGTGACTTCTGTTACACTTTAGAGTCATTTAAACATCTTTTTGATATAGAATGTAGTTTTATTACATAAAAATTAAATCTCAAGCATTAGGTTATATAGTTAACTCAATTATTCATTTCCTATTCTAGGAAAGAACTACAGGGTTTCTCTTGCTCTGTTAATTCCCATAGATGTTCTTAATTTAGAATGCTTTCCTTCCTGTGGATTAATTCCTTCTTTGTATATATGCACAAGAAGCTTCTACAGTTAAATTCTCAGTGGTCTCTGATGAGTACAGGTGTTCCTGCAGTTTCTCACAGCTCACAGTCTGTCTTTATTGAATTACTCATCACCTAATATTTCTAGAATAATTCACTCATAGCTAGGACGTTATAGAGGAGTGATTATTGGATAGCCAGTGTTATGAATAACATTTCTTTGAAAATCAGTGATTGCTCACTAGTACTGCATATTAAGAATACTGGTTAGAAAGTGAATTTATTTTATTTTTGTAGAGATGTGATTTCACTATATTGCTTAGGCTGGTCTCAGACTCTTGGTGTCAAGTGATCCTCTTGCCTTGGCTTCCCAAAGTGCTGGGATTATAGACATGAGTCACCATGCCTGGCTGAAAATGAATTTAGATAAGACCACAGCAGCAGATTCGACACTGTGAGTCTTTAAAAAAAAATAAAAAAAAATAGAAAGAATAGCATGGCATTTAAAAGTAGAGTCCTTTTTCCATTGTGTTACTTTATATTAAAACTTGAGAGAAAACCTAGAAATTATGGGTCTAGCTTCTTTACTCCCAAAATAACTGAGACCAAGAAAGGGATAGGAACTTGCCTAATATCCTATAGCTAGTTAGTGGCAGAACCAGGACTACCTTGCTATTTTCCAATCCAGTGTACTTTTTACTGTACTATGCTGCTTTTCTGTATTTTTCTACTCTAAGCGTTTTAACAATAGTAAAATCATTTTAATTAAATCCAAAGTCACTTTCTTTTAAAAATCATTAATGTATTTCCATCCTACTTGGGTGTACCCCATCTGTAACAGCTGAGGGGATTAGCTAGTAACATGCTTGGTTCTTAAGATAGTCTTGCTACTTTTCAAAAGGAATGATTTGAGAAATGCTTTTTACATGCTTAGTAGAGTGTGCAACTCTGCTATGTGAGAGAAACCTCTTTTGTACTGTATGAGAGCTCCTTTGTTGTTTTATACTGTAGACCTTTTTAATGGAAAGAAGGGGGGAAGGAAGCTATTATGCTATTTTGCATTTATGATTCAGAATTATGCCCTTGGTGGTGCTGAAAGAAATTTCATGATGGGATATTAGGAAGTATTAGGCCTATCCAGGCAATTATTTATCAGTCTATTTCAAGGCTTTCCATGTTAAAAGAAAAGTGATCAAATAAAAAATGAAATAGCATACAATGAGTTTGATGGAATCTTGTAACTACTTTTGGTTGCTAGAGCAACGTCTTGCTTTGTCTTTGCTTAATATGACTTCCCTCTCCGTAGCTTGACTTCTTGAAAGTAGATATTCATTTTTTGTTTATTTTTTTGAGACGGAGTCTCACTCTGTCGCCCAGGCTGGAGTGCAGTGGCGCCATCTCCGCTCACTGCAAGCTCCGCCTCCCGGGTTCACGCCATTCTCCTGCCTCAGCCTCCCAAGTAGCTGGGACGACAGGCGCCTGCCACCATGCCCGGCTAATCTTTTGTATTTTCAGTAGAGATGGGTTTTCACCGTGTTAGCCAGGATGGTCTCAATCTCCTGACCTCGTGATCCGCCCTCCTGAGCCTCCCAAAGTGCTGGGATTACAGGCGTGAGCCACCGTGCCCGGCTGATATTCATTTTTAAAAAGAAAAAAATTTCAGGCTTATGGCAAAATAATAAGCCCACTCACTCCAACTTATTTCTCTTAAATAAAATTCAGATTAAGAAGAAACATTGTGTTCACTTGCAGGCATAGCCCAAGGCAAAATAGTTAAGTGGTCAACCTTTGGCTTTTGAGGCCTTTGTCCTCCTTGGTTCTTAGCCCCCACTCTGTGTCCTTCAACTGCCTTTTGTATGCCCTTTATGTTATCCTACCAAGCCCCATCATAATAACAAACCTAATACCACCCTCCTCATCTCAATCACAATTTAGTCATCCTGGGCTGTTCTTTCAGATATTGCTTTTAATTTTTTCTTTGTTTTTAATTCTATGCATACATAGTAAGTATATATCTTTATGGGGTATATGAGATATTTGATACAGGCATGCAATGAGTAATAATCACATTAGGGTAAATGGGGTATTGATCGCCTCTAGAATTTATTCTTTCTGATATAAATAATCCAATTGTATTCTTTTATTTATTTTACAATGTACAATTAAATTATTTTAGACTATAGCCACCCTGTTGTTCTAGCAAATACTGTCTTATTTTTTCTATTATTTTGCATGCAACAGCCATCCCCACTTCACCTTTACCCCACCCCACTACTCTTCCCAGCCGCTGGTAACCATCCTTCTACTCTATCTTCATGAGTTCAATTGCTTTAATTTTTAGCTCCTGCAGATAAGTGAGAGCATATGATGTTTGTCTTTCTGTGCCTGGCTTACTTCACTTAACACAATGAACTCCAGTTCCATCCATGTTGCTTCAAATGACAGAATCTCCTTCCTTTTTGTGGCTGAATAGTACTCCATTGTGTATAGGTACCACATTTTCTTTATCCATTCATCTGTTGATGGACACTTAGGTTGCTCCCAAATCCTGGCTATTTTGAATAGTGTTGCAATAAACAGGGAAGTGCAGATATCTCTTCAATGTACTGATTTCCTTACTTTTGGGTACATAACCACCAGTGAGATCTCTGGATCATATGGTAGCTGCAAAAGAGAGAAATAGGCCAAAAGAAAGGGGCTACAGGCTCAATGCAAGTCCAAAACCCAGCAGGGAAGTCACTAAACGTTAAATCTCCAAAATAGTCTCCTTAGACTCCATGTCCCACATCCAGGGCATGCAGGTGGAAGTGGTGGGCTCCTAAAGCTTTGGGCAGCTTTCCCCTGTTACTTTGCAAGTTACAGCTCCCCCAGCTGCTTTCACTGGCTGGCATTGATTGCCTGAAGCTTTTCCAGGCACATAGTGCAGGCTGTCAGTAGAGCTACTATTCTGGGGTCCGAAGGACAGTGGCTCTCTTCTCACAGCTCCACTAGGCAGTGCCTCAGTGGGGACTCTGTGTGGGGGCTCCAACTCCACATTTTTCCTTCACACTGCCCAAGTAGAGGTTCCTCATGATGGCTCCACCTGTGCAGCAGGCTTCTTCCTTGACATCCAGGAGTTTCCATACATCCTCTAAAATCAAGACAGAGGCTCCCAAGCCTCAATGGTTGTACTCTCTGCATCTGCAGGCTTAGCACCACGTGAAAATTGCCAAGGCTTTTGGTTTGCTCCCTCTGAAGCAGTGTCCCAAGCTGTTTCTGAGACCTTTTAAGCCATGACTGAAGCTGGAGGAGCTGGGATTCAGGAAGCAGTGTCTCAATGCTGTTCAGGGCAGTGCAACCCTGGGCCTGGCCCACTAAATCATTTTTCTCTTCTAGGCCTCTGGGCCTGTGATGAGAGGGGCTGTCCTGGAGGTCTCTGAAATGCCTTTGAGGCCTCCCTATTGTCTTGGCTATTAACATTTGGCTTCTCTTTACTTACACAAATTTCTGCAGCAGGCTTGAATTGTTCCCCAGAAAATGAGATTTTCTTTTCTACCACATGGCTAAGCTGCAAATTTTCCAGACTTGCACACTTTGCTTCCCTTTTAAATATAAATTCCAGTTTCAGATCATTTCTTTGCTCACACATGTGAGAATAGGTTGTTAGAAGCAGTCAGGTCACATCTTGAATGCCTTGCTGCTTAGAAATTTCTTCTGCCAGATACCCTAAATCATGTCTCTCAAGTTCAAAGTTCCATAGATTTTTGGAGCAGGGGCACAATCTAACCAACCTCTTTGTTAATGGACAACGAAAGTGATCTTTGCTGCAGTTCCCAGTAAGTTCCTCATCTCTGTTTGAGACCTCTTTACCTGGCATTCACTGTCCATATCCCTACCAGCATTTTGATTACAACCATTCAACAAGTGTCTAGGAAGTTTCAAATTTTCCCTCATCTTTCTGTCTTCTTCTGAGCCCTCGGAACTGTTCCAACCTCTGCCCATTACCCAGTTGCAAAGCTGCTTCCACATGTTCAGGTATCTTTATATCAAAACCCCACTTCTGGTACCAATTTTTCATTGGTACCAGAAGTACCCCAATAGTCCATTCTTGCATTACTATAAAGAAATACCCGAGATTGGGTAATTTACAAAGAAAATAGATTTAATTCACCCACAGTTCCACAGGCCGTACAGGAAGCATGATGCTGGCCATTTCCTTGGCTCCTGGAGAGGCATGAGGAAACTTACAATCATGGCAGAAGGCAAAGGGGGAGCAAGCATCTCATATGGCTGGAGCAGAAAGAGAGAGAGGGGGGAGGTGGTACACACTTTTAAACAACCAGATCTTGTGAGAACTCTATCATGAGAGCAGTACTAGGGGAATGGTGATAAACCATTCATGAGAACTCTGCTCCCATGATCCAGTCACCTCCCACCAGGCCCCACCTCCAACATTGGGAATTATAATTCTACATGAGATTTGGGCAGGGACAAAGACCCAAAACATATCATGTATCTTGGGGATAATCTCCTGTAGAATATTACAGGAGTTCTTTGTATTTCCTGAATTTGACTGTTGGACTCTCTAGTGAGGTAGGGAAAGTTTTCATGGGTGATATCCTGAAATATGTTTTCTAAGTTGTTTGCTTTCTCCACATCCCCTCAGGTATGCCAGTGGCCTCTTTACATAATATATTTGGCCTCTTTACATAATCCTATATTTCTTGGAGGCTTTGGTCATTCCTTTTCATTTTTTAAACAACATTTTGTTTGTCTTAGGGAGCCCAGCCTCAAGTTCTGAGATTATTTCCTCAGCTCGGTCTATTCTGCTGTTATACTTGTGATTGCATTGTGAAATTCTTGTAGTGTGTTTTCCAGCTCTATCAGATCAGTTAAGTTCTTTTTTTTATACTGGCTATTTGGTCTGTCAGCTCCTGTATCATTTTATTGTGATTCTTAGTTTCCTTGAATTGGGTTTTTCCATTCTCCTGAATCCTGATGATCTTTATTCCCATACATATTTCGAATTCTATTTCTGTCATTTGAAGGACATAATACAGTCTGGCCATTTGAGTCACCAGAGTTCTTGCATTGGTTCTTTCTCATCTCTGCATGTTGGTGTTTCTTTATATGTGGGGCTGCCTCTGATAGAAGAGTTCAGGCAGGTGCACGGTGGTTGTGTTGGAGTCACAGGTCATACAGCCTTGCCCAGTGAAGAGAAGCAAGGACTGGGACCTGCATGGAGAACTTTTCAGCCACTTTTCTGATCAATGGGTGCTCAATGATGAGTATCTAGACCAGCCCCTGGTCCCATAGAATTTCCAGAGCCTGGAGTCAGTAAGAATGTGTGCTATGCCCTTCCCATTGGGAGCTCTGTCTCAGGGAGTCACAGAGTTGCTACAAGTTTGATATCCTTCACAGGGTGTGACTGAGTATCCAGGGCAGGAATAGACCCTCTCAATGTTGAGATACAGGATTGGGTACCTACAAAACAAATGGTCTGGACACTTTTCTGTAGGGCTGCTGCAGTACACTGGGGGTCTGCTTCATTCCCTAATCTCCTCAGATTTTCCAGCTCCTGAAGGTATCAACAGTGAAGATGGCAAAACAGTAAAGATAATGACCTGCCCCTTCCTCTGGGAGTTCCATCCAGGGAGGTGTAATGCTGCTACCAGTGGCAGGCTGGAATTCCAAACCAGTGCATCTTATCTTGCAAGGTGCTGTGGAAGCAGAGCCTGAATTCCATCATTGCTCAGCCTCTGAATTAAGTCCCTTCCTTAGGAGTATGTAAGGGGGCCTAACTTCTTGCTTTGCCACAGTTGGAGCTGCTTTAGTTGGATACCCTGGATACCCAGGGCTCTGTGTGTGCCTGAGCAGCTGCTCTGCCCAAACTACATGTAATTGTGCATGTCACACTGAAGGTGCTGGTGGAATGGGTTCATGAAAGGATCTCCTGACCCATGGGTTGCGAAGATCCATGGAAAAAGCATGGATTCCCAGGGTTATTCATTCACTCACCACTTCCCTGGGCAAGATATACTCCCCTGGCTCTGTGTTGCTTCCAGGTGGGTGGTTGTCCTGCCTTGCTTTTCTCTGTTCTGTGTGGGTTAAGTTGTTTTCTTGATGAATCCCAATGTGTGTACCTGGATGTTTCAGTTGAAGATGCTGTATTTACTCACTCCTTCTATTTCTCTCCATCAGAGTGGTATACAAGTGGTATACACTTGCTACTTCCAGCCTCCCCAGTTTTGTTCTTTTTGCTTAGGATAGCTTTGACTATTCTAAGTCTATTGTGGTTGCATATAAATTGTAGGATTTTTTTTTTTCTTCTGTGAAGAATGTCGCTGGTACTTTGATAGGGATTACATTGAATCTCTGGATTGCTTTGAGAAGTATAGACATTTTAACATTTTTTTTTTCCAATCCAAGAACCTGAAACATCTTTCCTTTTTTGTGTGTTTCCTTCAATTACTTGCATCAATATTTGATAGTTTCCATTGTAAATATCTTTCACTTGTTTGGTTAAGTTAATTTCAAGGTATTTTATTTCATTTATAGCTATTGTAAATGAGATTACTTTTTAATTTCTTTTTCAGATTGTTTACTATTGGCATATAGAAATGCTACTAATTTATGTATGTTGATTTTGTATCCTGCAACACTACTGAGTTCACTTATCAGTTCTTATAGTTTTTTCATGGAGTTTTTAGGTTTTTCCAAATATAAGATCATATAATGTCCAAATAAGGATAATTTGACTTTTTCCTTTCCATTTTGGATGCTGATATGGTTTGGCTGTGTCCCCCCCTCCAAAATCTCATCTTGACTGGTAACTCACAATTCCCACATGTCTGGAGAGGAACCCAGTGGGAGGTGATTGAATTATGGAGGTAGGTCTTTCCTGCACTGTTCTTCTGGTAGTGAATAAGTCTCACGAGATCTGAGGGTTTTAAAAAGAGGAATTCCCTTCTTTCACACTGTTGGTGGGAGTGTAAATTAGTTCAACCATTATGGAAGACAGTGTGGTGATTTATCAAGGATCTAGAACCAGAAATACCATTTGACCCAGCAATCCCATTACTGGGTATATACCCAAAGGATTATAAATCATTCTACTATAAAGACACATGCACACGTATGTTTATCGCAACACTATTACAATAGCAAAGACTTAGAACCAACAAAAATGCCCATCGATGATAGACCGGATAAAGAAAATGTGACACACATACACCATGGAATACTATGCAGCCATAAAAAAGAATGAGATCTTCTTTTGCGGGGACATGTGTTTTGCAGGGACATGGATGAAGCTGGAAGCCATCATTCTCAGCAAATTAACACAGGAATGGAAAACCAAACACGTGAGGTACAACAAACCACCATGGCATATGTATACCTATGTAAGAAACCTGGATGTTCTGCACATGTATCCCAGAACTTAAAGTAAAATAAAAAAAGGGAAAAAAAAGAGGAGTTCCCCTGCACAAACTCTCTTTTCCTGCTGCCATCCATGTAAGATGTGACTTGCTCCTCCTTGCCTTCTGCCATGATTGTGAGGCTTCCCCAACCACATGGAACTGTAAGTCCAATTAAACCTCTTTCTTTTGTACATTGTCCAGTCATGGGTATGTCTTTATCAGCAGTATGAATATGGAATAATACAGATGCCCTTTATTTCTTTCTCTTATCTGATGGCTCTAGCTAGAACTTCCAGTACTATTTTAATAACAGTGGTGAAAGTAGGCATCCATGTCTTGTTCCGGATCTTAGAAGAAAGGCCTTCTGTTTTTGCTTGTTCCACATGGTACTAGCTGCGAGTCAGTCATATATGGCTTTTATTATGTTGAAGGATGTTGAATTTTATCAAATGCATTTTTAGCATCAATTGAAATGATAATATGTTTTCTTGTCCTCCATTCTGTTGATATGATGAATCACATTAATTGCTTTCTGCATGTTCAACCATATTTGCATCTCTGGGATTAATCCAACTTGGCAATGATGAATGATCTTTTTGATGGGTTACTGAACTCAGGTTGTTACTATTTTGTTGAGGATTTTAGCGTAAGTATTTATCAGCAAGTACTCCTTGTGGCTTGGGGTGCTGGCAGCTATGGGGTGAGCCTCCTCTGCCTTAGGAAAGGGGGGTAAGAGTGAAAAGAATTGTGTCTTGTGGTTTTAGTGCAATCTCAGTTGCAGTACAGTGGCACACTAGGTAGACTTCTAAGGTATTTGACTCTATTTAGTCCTTGACTCCTAGATGGCAACTCTGGACCAACCTGGGGCCCTGAGAGAACTCAGTGACCTGAAGAGAAGGACAAGGACCAGGGTGTCTTTGCCCCCTGCTGATTGTAGAGCCCCAGGGGCTTGAGATATGATAGACAGTAGGCAGAAAGTGGTTACAGCAGGCTTTGGGTGAGACCAAGTGCTGTGCTGGCTTCAGTTCTGACCCAGTGTAGTCATAGTGGTGGTGGCTACAGGGATTTGTGTCACTCCGCACCAAGATTTAGGTAGCTCAGAACAGAGGAGAGGGAGAGAAAGAGAGAGAGAGAGAGAGAGAGAGAGACTGACTCTGTTTGGGAGAAAGTAAGGAAAGAGAACAAAAGTCAAAAGTGTCTGACTGGTAAACAGAGAAGTCTCCCAGATTGTGTCCAAGACCATCAAGGTGGTACCTCTATGAATCTGCAAGAACCACAGCATTACTGGGCTTGGGGAGCTCCCTAAAAAGATACAGCTTAGATTACAACACCCATGACCTTTCAAATATCTAGAAGGCCTTTCCAAGAAAGACAGGTGTAAAGAAAACCAGAAAATTCTACAATAAATAGCTAACCTTTCAATGCCCAGATGCTGGAAGAACATTTACTAGCATCAACATCATCCAGGAAAAATGGCAACACCAAATGAACTAAATAAGCAACTAGGGACCAGTCCCATAGGAACAGAGATATGTGAACTTTCAGACAGAGAATTCAAAATAGTTATGTTGAGAAAATGCATTAGAAATTCAAGAAAAGACAGGGAAAGATTCAGAATTCTATCACATAAATTTAGGAAAGAGATTGAAATAATTTAAAAGAATCAAGCAAAAATTCTGGAGCTTAAAAATTCAATTGACATACTGAAGAATGCACCAGAGTCCCTTAATAGCAGAACTGATCAAGCAGAAGAAAGGATTACCGAGCTTTGAATACAAGATGTTCGAAAATATGGTCAGACAAGACAATAAAAAAAAGAATAAAAAACAATGTAGCATGCCTATAGGATCTAGAAAATACCCTCAAAAGGTCAAATCTAAGAATTATTGGACTTAAAGAGGAGGTAGTGAAAGAGATAGGGGCAGGAAGTATATTCAAAGGGATAATAACAGAGAACTTCCTAAACCTAGAGAAAGATATCAAAATCCAAGTGCAAGAAGGATATAGAACACCAAGAAGATTTAATCCAAAAAAGCCTACCTTACAGCATTTAATAATCAAACTCTCAAAGGTCAAAGATAAAGAAATTCTAAAAGCAGAAAGAGAAAAGAAATAAATACCATACAGTAGAGCTCCAATATGTCTGGTGGCAGACTTTTCATGGATACCTTACAAGCCAGGAGAGAGAGGCATGTCATATTTAAAGTGCTGAACTAAAAAACATCTTTTATTCTAGAAAAGTATATCTGGTAAAAATATTATAAAAACATGATGGAGAAAGCAAGGCTTTTTCAGACAAACAAAAGCTGAAAGATTTCATCAATACCAAGCCTGTCCTACAAGAAATGCTACAAGGACTACTTCAATGAGAAATAAAAGGATATAAAAAAAGAAATAAAAGGACATTAATGAGAAATAAATAATCACCTAAATGTCCAAAGCTCACTGGAAATAGTAAGTACCCACAAAATCACAGAATATTATGACACTGTAACTAGTGTGCAAATTACTCTTAAGTAGAATAAATAATGAACCAATAAAAATAATAACTATGAAAACTTTTAAACACATAGTAAAATAAAATATAAGTAAAAACAAAAAGATAAAAAGCAGGGGGATGAAATTAGAGTGTCAGGTTTTTCTTAGTTTTCATTTATTTTTGTAATTTATTTTAAGCTCTGGGATACATGTGCAGGACATGCAGATTTGTTACATAGGTAAACGTGTGCCATGGTGGTTAGCTGCACCTATCAACCCATCACCTAGGTATTAAGCCCTATATGCATTAGCTATTTATCCTGATGCTCTCCCTCTCTCATCCCCCAACAGGGCCCAGTGTGTGTTGTTTCCCTCCCTGTGGCCATATTTTCTTATTGTTCAGCTCCCATTTATAAGTGAGAACATCTGGTGCTTGTTTTTCTGTTCTTGTATTAGTTTGCTGAGAATAATGGCTTCCAGCTCCATCCTTGTCTCTGCAAAGGACATGACCTCATTCCTGTTTTGAGGTGCATAGTATTCCATGGTGCATATGTGCCACATTTTCTTTATCCAGTCTATCACTGATGGGCATTTGGGTTGATTCCATGTCTTGCTATTGTGAATAATGCTGCAATGAACATATGTGTGCATGTAACTTTATAATAGAATGATTTATATTCCTTTGGGTATATAACCAGTAATGAGATTTCTGGGTCAAATGGTATTTCTGATTCTATGTCTTTGAGTAATCACCACACTGTGAACTAATTTACATTCCTGCCAACAGTGTAAAAACGTTACTATTTCTCCACAGCCCTGCCAGCATTTGTTGTTTCTTGATTTTAATAATCACCATTCTGACTGGCATAATATAGTATCTCATTGTGGTTGTGACTTGCATTTTCTTTTCTTTTTTTATTTTTATTTTTTATTATACTTTAAGTTTTAGGGTACATGTACACAACATGCAGGTTTGTTACATATGTATACATGTGCCATGTTGATGTGCTGCACCCATTAACTCGTCATTTAACATTAGGTATATCTCCTAATGCTATCCCTCCCCCATACCCCCACCCCACAACAGGCCCCGGTGCGTGATGTTCCCCTTCCTGTGTCCATGTGTTCTCATTGTTCAACTCCCACCTATGAGTGAGAACATGCGGTGTTTGGTTTTTTGTCCTTGCGATAGTTTGCTGAGAATGATGGTTTCCAGCTTCATCCATGTCCCTACAAAGGACATGAACTCATCATTTTTTATGGCTGCATAGTATTCCTTGGTGTATATGTGCCACATTTCCTTAATACAGTCTATCATTGTTGGACATTTGTGTTGGTTCCAAGTCTTTGCTATTGTGAGTAGTGCCGCAATAAACATACGTGTGCATGTGTCTTTATAGCAGCATGATTAATAATCCTTTGGGTATATACCCAGTAATGGGATGGCTGGGTCAAATGGTATTTCAAAAGGTTTCTGCATAGCAAAAGAAATAATCAGCAGAGTAAACAGACAACCCACAGAGTGAGAGAAAATATTTGCAAACTTTGCATCAGAGAAATTACTATTATCCAGAATCTACCAGGAACTCAAACAAATTAGCAAATAATAATAATGATAATAATAATAATAATAATAATCCCATCAAAAAGTGGGCAAAAGTTGTGAACAGACATTTACCAAAAGAAGATATACAAACAGCGAACAATCAAATGAAAATATGCTCAACATCACTAATCATCAGAGATAAGCAAATTAAAATTACAATGAGATACCACCTTACTTCTGCAAGCATGGCCATAATTGAAAAGTCAAAGTATGATAGATGTTGGAGTGGATGTGGTGAAAAGGGAAGACTTTTACACTGCTGGTGGGAATGTAAATTAGTACAATCACTATGGAAAAGAGCATGGAGATTCCTTAAATAGCTGAAAGTAGATCTACCATTTGATCCAGCAATCCCACAGCTGGGTATCTACCCAAAGGGAAAAAAGCTATTATATGAAAAACACACACACACATAAGCATGTTTATAGCAGCAAAATTTGCAATTGCAAAGACATGGAACCAACCTGACTGCCCACCAGCCAATAATAGTGGACAAAAAAATGTGGAGTATATACACAATGGAATAATAGCCAAAAAAAGAAACAAAATGATATCTTGGTTAGGAAATTGGATGGAGCTGTTCTCATATGAGAACATACAGTATTTGGTTTTCTATTTCTGAGTTACTTAGTTCCCACTTATAAGTAGAAGCTAAGCTATTAGTACACAAAGACATACAGAGTGATATAATGGAGCTTGGAGACTCGATGTGGGGGAGGTTGGGAACCGGGTGAGGAATAAAAAAATGCTATATATTGGGTACAGTGTACACTGCTTGGGTGACATGTGGACTAAAATCTCAGCATTCACCACTATGGAAGTCACTCATGTAACTAGAAATGACCAGTACCCCAAAGCTATTGAAATATTTTTAAAAATTTAAAGAAAATAAATTATAATAAAAATACCAACAATATTCTTCACAGAAATAGAAAAAAAAAATTCTAAAATTTATGTGGAATCATGAAGACCCAGAATAGCCAGAGTTATCCTAAGCAAAAGGAATGAAACTTGAGGAATCTGATTACCTGATTAAAAATTATACTAGAGAGCTGTAGTAACCAAAACAGCAAGGTACTGGCATAACAATAGACACATAGACCAACAGAACCGAATGGATAATCCAGAAACAAACCCACATACCTACAGTGAATTCATTTTCAACAAAGAGTCCAAGAACATATACTGGGGAAAAGACAGTCTCTTCAATAACTGGTGCTTGCCAGCAACGGAACAAAGCTGGATGGAGGATGACTTTGATGAGTTGAGAGAAGAAGGCTTCAGACGATCAAACTACTCTGAGCTACGAGAGGAAATTCAAAACAATAGCAAAGAAGTTAAAAACTTTGAAAAAAAATTAGAAGGATGGATAACTAGAATAACCAATGGAGAGAAGGGCTTAAAGGAGCTGATGGAGCTGAAAGCCAAGTTTCGAGAACTACGCGAAGATTGCAGAAGCCTCAGTAGCAGATGCGATCAACTGGAAGAAAGGGTATCACTGATGGAAGATGAAATGAATGAAATGAAGAGACAAGGGAAGTTTAGAGAAAAAAGAATAAAAAGAAATGAACAAAGCCTCCAAGAAATTTGGGACTATGTGAAAAGACCAAACCTACGTCTGATTGGTGTACCTGAAAATGATGGGGAGAATGGAACCAAGTTGGAAAACACTCTGCAAGATATTATCCAGGAGAACTTCCCCAATCTAGCAAGGCAGGCCAGCATTCAGATTCAGGAAATACAGAGAACGCCACAAAGATACTCCTCGAGAAGGGCAACTCCAAGACACATAATTGTCAGATTCACCAAAGTTGAAATGAAGGAAAAAATGTTAAGGGCAGCCAGAGAGAAAGGTCGGGTTACCCACAAAGGGAAGCCCATCAGACTAACAGCTGATCTCTCAGCAGAAACTCTACAAGCCAGAAGAGAGTGGGGGCCGATATTCAACATTCTTAAAGAAAAGAATTTTCAACCCAGAATTTCCTATCCCGCCAAAACTAAGCTTCATAAGTGAAGGAGAAATAAAATACTTTACAGACAAGCAAACGCTGAGTGATTTTGTCACCACCAGGCCTGCCCTAAAAGAGCTCCTGAAGGAAGCACCACTAAACATGGAAAGGAACAACCGGTTCCAGCCACTGCAAAAACATGCCAAATTGTAAAGACCATCGAGGCTAGGAAGAAACTATAGCAACTAATGAGCAAAATAACCAACTAACATCATAATGACAGGATCAGATTCACACATAACAATATTAACGTTAAATGTAAATGGGCTAAATGCTCCAATCAAAAGACACAGACTGGCAAACTGGATAAGGAGTCAGGACCCATCAGTGTGCTGTATTCAGGAAACCCATCTCACGTGCAGAGACACACATAGACTCAAAATAAAGGGATGGAGGAAGATCTATCAAGCAACTGGAAAACAAAAAAAGGCAGGGGTTGCAATCCTAGTCTCTGATAAAATAGACTTTAAACCAACAAAGATCAAAAGAGACAAAGAAGGCCATTACATAATGGTAAAGGGATCAATTCAACAAGAAGAGCTAACTATCCTAAATATATATGCACCCAACACAGGAGCACCCAGATTCATAAAGCAAGTCCTCAGTGACCTACAAAGGGACTTAAACTCCCACACAATAATAATGGGAGATTTTAACACCCCACTGTCAGCATTAGACAGATCAACGAGACAGAAAGTTAACAAGGATATCCAGGAATTGAACTCAGCTCTACATAAAGTGGACCTAATAGACATCTACAGAACTCTCCACCCCAAGTCAACAGAATATACATTTTTTTCAGCACCACACCACACCTATTCCAAAATTGACCACATAGTTGGAAGTAAAGCTCTCCTCAGCAAATGTAAAACAACAGAAATTATAACAAACTGTCTCTCAGACCACAGTGCAATCAAACTAGAACTCAGGATTAAGAAACTCACTCAAAACCGCTCAACTACATGGAAACTGAACAACCTGCTCCTGAATGACTATTGGGTACATAATGAAATGAAGGCAGAAATAAAGATGTTCTTTGAAACCAACGAGAACAAAGACACAACATACCAGAATCTCTGGGACACATTCAAAGCAGTGTGTAGAGGGAAATTTATAGCACTAAATGCCCACAAGAGAAAGCAGGAAAGATCCAAAATTGACACCCTAACATCACAATTAAAAGAACTAGAAAAGCAAGAGCAAACACATTCAAAAGCTAGCAGAAGGCTAGAAATAACTAAAATCAGAGCAGAACTGAAGGAAATAGAGACACAAAAAACCCTTCAAAAAATTAATGAATCCAGGAGCTGGTTTTTTGAAAAGATCAACAAAATTGATGGACCGCTAGCAAGACTAATAAAGAAGAAAAGAGAGAAGAATCAAATAGATGCAATAAAAAACGAAAAAGGGGATATCACCACCGATCCCACAGAAATACAATCTACCATCAGAGAATACTACAAACACCTCTATGCAAATAA
>NW_026652282.1:98821228-98829603 GCF_009828535.3 Hylobates moloch | reverse complement strand
CTAGTTTATTTGCACTGAGGTGTTTATAGTATTCTCTGATGGTAGTTTGTATTTCTGTAGGGTCAGTGGATATCCCCTTTATCATTTTTTATTGTATCTATTTGATTCTTCTCTCTCTTCTTTATTAGTCTAGCTAGCAGTCTACCTATTTTGCTAATTTTTTCGAAAAACCTGCTCCAGGATTCATTGACTTTTTGCAGGGCTTTTCATTTCTCTATCTCCTTCAATTTTTCTCTGATCTTAGTTACTTCTTGTCTTCAGCTAGCTTTTTAATTAGCTTGCTCTTGCCTTCTAGCTCTTTTAATTGTGATATTAGGGTATGGATTTGAGATTTTTCTAGCTTCTGATGTGGGCATTTAGTGCTGTAAATTTCCCTTTTAACACTGCTTTAGCTGTGTCCCAGAGATTGCGGTACATTGTTTCTATGTTCTCATTGGTTTCAAATAACTTCTTGATTTCTGCCTTAATTTCATTATTTACCCAGGAGTCATTCAGGAGCAGGTTGCTCCATTTCCATGAAATTGTGTGTTTTTGAGTGAGTTTCTTAGTCCTGAGTTCCAATTTGATTGCACTACGGTCTGAGAGACTGTTTGTTATGATTTCAGTTCTTTTGTATTTGCTGAGGAGTGTTTTACTTCCAATTATGGGTTGGTTTTAGAATAAGTGCCATGTGGCACTGAGAAGTATATCTATTCTGTTGATTTGGGGTGGAGAGTTTTGTAGATGTCTACTAGGTCCACTTGATCCAGAGCTGAGTTTAAGCCCTGAATATCCTTGTTAATTTTCCATCTTGTTGATCTATCTAATACTGACAATCTGGTGTTAAAGTTACGAATCTGGATGCTCCTGTATTGGGTGCATATATTCAGGATAGTTAGCTATTCTTGTTGAATTGTTCTCATTACCATTATGTAATACCATTCTTTGTCTTTTTTTATTTGTTGGTTTAAAGTCTGTTTTGTCAGAGACTAGGATTGCAACCCTGCTTTCTTTTTTTGCTTTCCATTTGCTTAGTAAATTTTCCTCCATCCCTTTATTTTGAGCCTATGTGTGTCTTTGCACCTGAGATGGGTCTCCTGAATACAGCACACCAATGGGTCTTGACTACTCATCCAATTTGCCAGTCTGCGTCTTTTAATTGGGGCATTTAGCCCATTTATATTTAAGGTTAGTATTGTTAGGTGTGAGTTTGATCCTGTCATCATGATGCTATTTGGTTATTTTGCACACTAGTTGATGTAGTTTCTTCATAGTGTCATTGGTCTTTATATTTTGGTGTGTTTTTGTAGTGACTGGTACTGGTTTTTCCCTTCCATATTTAGTGCATCTTCCAGGAGCTCTTGTAGGGTAGACCTGGTGGTAACAAAATCCCTCAGCATTTGCTTGTCTGGAAAGGATTTTATTTCTCCTTTGCTTATGAAGCTTAGTTTGACAGGATATGAAATTCTGGATCAAAACTTCTTTTCTTTAAGAATGTTGAATATTGGCCCCCAATCTCTTCTGTCTTGTAGAGTTTCTGCTGAGTGGTCCATTGTTCATTTGATAGGCTTCCCTTTGTAGGTGACCTGGCCTTTCTCTCTGGCTGCCCTTAACAGTTTTTCCTTCATTTCGACCTTGGAGAATCTGATGATTATGTGTCTTTGGGTTGACCTTCTCATGGAGTATCTTAGTGGTGTTCTCTGTATTTCCTGAATTTGCATGTTGGCCTGTCTTGCTAGGTTGGGGAAGTTCTCTTGGATAATATACAAGCTGGAAGAGTGTTTTCCAGCTTGTTTCCATTTTCCACATCTCCTTCTGGTACTCCAATCAATTGTAGGTTTGGTCCTTTTATAAAGTCACATATTTATTGGAGGCTTTGTTCATTCCTTTTCATTCTTTATTCTCTATTCTTGTCTGCATGTCTTATTTCAGCAAGGTGGTCTTCAAACTCTGATAACCTTTCTTCCACTTGGTCAATTCAACTGTTGATTCTTGTGTATGCTTCACAAAGTTCTTGTTCTGTGTTTTTCAGCTCCATCAGGTCGTTTATGTTTCTATCTAAACTGGTTATTCTAGTGAGCAATTCCTCTAACCATTTATCAAGGTTCTTAGCTTCTTTGCATTGGGTTAGAACATGCTCCTTTAGCTCATCATAGTTTTTTACTACTCATCTTCTTTTTTTTTTTTTTTAGATGGAGTTTTGCTTTTGTTGCCCAGGCTGGAGTGCAATGGCACAATCTCAGCTCACTGCAATCTCCGCCTCCTGGGTTCAAGCAATTCTCCTACCTTAGCCTCCTGAGTAGCTGGGATTACCAGCACGTGCCACCACGTCCAGCTAATTTTTTGTATTTTTAGTAGAAATGAGGTTTCACCATGTTAGCCAGGCTGGTCTCAAATTCCTCACCTCAGGTGATCCACCTACCTTCACCTCCCAAAGTGCTGGGATTACAGGAATGAGCCACCATGCCTGGCCCTACCCATCTTCTGAATTCATCTGATCCTCCATCCAGTTCTGCTCCCTTGTTGGAAAGATGCTGCAATCATTTGGGAAGAGGCACTCAGGCCTTTTTGGTTTTCAGCATTTTTTCATTGATTCTTTCTCATCTTTGTGAGTTTGTCTAGTTTTGGTCTTTGATGCTGCTGACCCTTGGATGGGGTTTTTGTGGAGGCCTTTTTGTTGCTGTTGTTGATGCTGTTGTTGTGACTTTCTGTTTGTTTTTCTTTAAATAGTCAGATCCCTCTTCTGTAGGGCTGCTGCAGTTTGCTGGGGATTCACTTCCCAGGCCTTATTTATCTGATTCGCTCCTGTGCCTGGAGATGTCACTCAAGGAGGCTGGAGAGCCACAAAGATGGGTGCCTTCTCCCTCTTCTGAGACCTCTGACCTCAAGAGGCACCAATCTGATGCCAATAGGATCGCTTCTGTATAGGGTGTCTGACAACCCTTGTTGGAGGGTCTCACCAGTTGAGTGGCATGGGAAGCAGGACCCGTTTAACAAAGCACATTGTCCCTTGATGGAGAGAGTGTGTTTCACTGGGGGAAAACCCACTCATCTGGGCTGCCTGGATTCCTCAGAACTACCAGGAGGAGAGGCTAAGTCTGCCAGTTTGCAGAGACTGTGGCCATCCCTCCCCCTAGGGACTCAGGTGCAGGGAGATGAAATTTCTGTCCCTGAGCCTTTGGCTGGAGTTATTGGAGATCCTGCAGGGAAGCCCTGCCCACTAAGGATGGGTCAGTGTTAGACCTCAAAAGGCACTCTGGCATCTGACTGCCACAGCCCGTGTGTTGGGCTGTGGGGACAAATCTTGTGACCAAGCCATCCAGCCTCCCTGGCTCCAGCAGGGAAAAACACAGCCTGGGACTACAGAGATGGATGCTGCCCTTTCCTCTGCCCAGGGAGCCTAGTGTGTTAGGCAGTTGTGAGTCTCAGTTCTGGCTGCTGCCCCTCCCCCAAGGAGCTCAAAGGGCTTAGACAGCAGGCAGCAGCAGCCCATACTGGTCGCCCCCACCCCAGGGAGTTTGGTAGGCTTAAGAAGATTCCAGCCGAGAGACTGTAAGAATCTGCACGTTCAGGGGTTGGGATGCTAGGCCCCAGTGGCATGGGTTCACAAGTGGGATTTTCCCATCCATGGATTGCACAGTTCTGTGGAAAAAAAAAACAGTTTCCCTGGCTGGGTAGCACGCTCACTCACTGCCTCCCTTGGCTGTGGAAAGGGGGTTCCCCTTCCCCATGTGTCTCTCAGGTGGGCTGCAGTACCACACTGCTCTTCCTTCTCTTGGTGGGTCATGCCAGCCTTTTAGTCAATGTTGATGAGAGAACCTGGATACCTTGGTTGCCAGTGAAGGATTCACACGCTTAACGGTTTTTGTCGATGGAAGCCTCCAAAGGTAGCTGCTTCTAGTGGGCCATCTTGGCCCCACCTCTTGAGAAAGTCTTGATCTCATATGCATCTTCTGAAAAACATCCCAGAGGCAAAATATGCAGATTGCGAGAGTTGTATACATCTACATCTTTGTAGGGAATGTGATTTTGGAACACCTGCTTCTGTGCCTGGAGACTATGAAGGGAAAAAAAGATCTGTGAATTGATGCCACTAGCCTGGCAAGTAGCAGCCCAGGTACCAGTGAATTTGAAGGGCTTCACAATTCAAGGAATTTTAATGAAGTGAAACACAAAATTATCTTGGAAACAGGGTATTAAAGCAAAAGTGGTAGTAATGAAAACAGGAAGTTACACAGCCTACAGGATAAGAGCACAAGTTGTGGAGCCAGAACGACTGGGTTCAACAACCAACTCCGACACCATGTGACCTTGGGTAAGTCATCCCAACTCCTTGAACTCACATTTTCTTACCTATAAAATAGAGGTAATACTTATCTACCTCACAGGACTATTATGTGAATCAGGGAAGTGAATGCATACCAAGTACCTGGCATGCAATAAATGGGCATTACATCACTTCATAGTGCTATGATCTAGGTCAAGTCAGTTAACCTCTCTGCATTTGTTTTTTACCTGTAAATCAGAATAAATGATAATTAATCTGCCTATCATACAATTTTCACAAATTGTAAATGAAGAAATCAATGGGAAAGGGCTTTGTAAAGCCAAATGCCATAATCAAACTAAAAGATCATTATCAATAACCTAAATATATCATCTGAAAATGCCAACAATCGAAATGAATGTCAGGAGGACCTGATTGGTTTTGTGACCTTGTTCCTGGCTCCCTAGATTAGGTGTAACGTGTTGCCAAATCTAGTCACAAAAGCTATCCTAATCAAGTTTCTTTGCTGGTCTCACCCAGTTTCCAACTATGAGTCCACCATTAGGGCTACAGCTTACCTTATTTGGTTTTGCTCCTGCACATCTTCTTTATGAACTTAGGAACCTATACTCCTAATTTTGACCCTGGCATCTGGATTTTTCACACTGCTCACCTAATTTAAGTCAACTAAATTTATGGTGTCTAATTCTGTTTCTAAGTTTCCAAACTGGTTCTTCCTTCTTACCAGTCCTCAAATATTTCCTGTCTTCCTCAAATGCTAGTCCCTTCGTCTCTGTTAGGGGAGCTGGGCTGCCCATTTGAACTGAATCTGTGAAGGCCACCATGTGATGTGACAATTTTTTAGCATAAAGTTGTACATATTAATAGTTATGAAAATATTCCTGGATACAATGTATTCCTATGGGAAATGACATGTGACATGTGACACACACCCATTGGACATAGGTTACAAGATTTCAGTTTCACTGGGTTCTGATGAGGTAAGGAACAGATGAGATCCCAGCCAAAGATACATATTTAAACTCTTTCTATGGACAGCATACTTCTTTGGCATATTGCCATGGCTGTTAGTAGATAGAAAAGACCCAATGAGTATCCCAGAGTGAAATGGAGAAAAGAAAAGAATTTTGAGAAGACTAAAAAATGAACTCATTGAGCCTTAAAAGTATTTGTCTGTTCCAGAAAATAGAAAGTTTGAAGTGGGTAAAATTAACATAGTCCCTGGCACATAATTAACAATCAATACATATTTGAAGAATTAATTATCTGCTCAGTTTTCAAAGTCATATCTAGATAAGAATTTTAAAAGGGCAATTTTTTGTATGTCTTATAAATCACATTATTCTTCTTAATTGTTTCAATAACAAACACCTGGGAAAATTATTGTTGTAGCACAGGAGAAACTGGGATGTTCTAGAAGTCATGAGCTTTATTAATAAATCAAGGACATAGGATGGATTCAGGGACACAGTGGACCCACTGTGAGATGGACCTCAGATAAAATTTCATAGATCAAGAGCCAAGACGACTGACTAGATGCAGCCAGAAAGGGCTTCACCCACCAAGAGAAAAGAACATCAAGAAGACTGGCATACTCTAAGTGGATCTTCAGAAGGAAGGGAGGACACAGACCCTGGGCTGAAGGGGGAGGAAGCTGGGAACCCTGCACAGGGTTGTCGAGCACCAGGACTCATTCTTGGCCCTTGGCATCTCCAGCAGAAGGGATGAGTTAAACAGGCAAGAAGTGGTCCACACTTGCCGTGGACCTCAGGAATCCTAGATGCAGGAGACCCCATGAACCCCACAGGGCATCTGAGCTGGCAGGGAGAGCTTCTTGAAGAGTTGATAGGGACAGGACTCCAGCCTATGCAGAGCCTAGAGACTTTGGCATAGAAACAGCTGCAGTGGAGCACAGCCAGAGACACACATCCCCTAAGACTTACCACATCCCTCTAGGTGGCTTTGGATTTTGCTGATTGTCGGACATAGACAGAACAGGGCTATCTTGACTGTGGGACAGGACCAATCTGATATAAGTGCTCCCCATCTGCCAGCCTCTCCCAGGGTTCCTGCCTGGCAGCACCTGCTTGTAGCACAGCCTAAGATGCCCAAACAACAGGCTTCCCAGTGGCCACCTCCATAGCTCCTTTACTGGTAGACCCCATGTAATGATCAGAGAGCTTCTGCAGATGGGCCCCTGACAGCACACACCCACCCACAGCCTCCCCCAGCTGCTTTGCCAGTGTGTGCACACAAGTGGACCTTGACACCCTGTCACAACCAGTGCATGCACACACATGTGCACAAAACCCATCACCTTGCAGCAACTAGAACATGTGCAGACCTTGCTGCCACCACCCTGCCCTTGCCAGCACGCACACAGACCCTGCTGCCCTACTACCACTAGTGCACATACACAAGTGCATATTCTGCTGCCACTGCCCTGACAAAGCACTTTTCCTGGAGCCCCCACATCAAAATGTTATTGCCAAGGACCAGAAACACGTTAGTCCCTTGACTGCAGCAGGTGCTTAATGTCAAGAGGCCACAGAACAGTTACATGCATGGTACCAACCTCCCAGGGTTAGAGCATGCAACCTCCCAGGGTTAGAACATACCTCCCAGGGTTAGAATGCTGAACTGAGCCTTGGCCCACTGAAATCATAAAAAATGAAGCCAGTCAGTTGAACTCAACTTATACCATTCTCAAACCCTCAAGGTCATCAAAGTCTATAAAAGCAAAAATCCCCATCCAAAGGACAGCAACTTCAAAGAATAAAGGAACATCAGCCCACAGAAATGAGAAAGAATCAGGGCAAGAACTCTGGCAACTCAAAAAGTCAGAGTGTCTTCTTACATCCAAATGATCATACTAGCTCACCAGCCATGGTTCTTAACCAGGCTGACATGGCAGAAATGATAGACATAGAATTCAGAATCCGGAGGACAGTGAACATGATCAAGATTCAGGAGAAAGCTGAAACCCAATTCATGGAACTTAAGGAATTCAGTAAAATGATATAAGAGCTGAAAGAAGAAATAGTCGTTTTATGAAAAAGCCAAACAGATGTGATAGAGGTGAAAAACTCATTTCAAGAATTTTATAATACAATCAAAAGTATTATCAGCAGAATAGACCAATCTGAGGGAAGACTCTCAGATCTTGAACACTGGTTCTTTGAATCAATTCCATCAGACACAGATAAAGAAAAAAGAATAAGAAAGAGTGAACAAACCTCAAGAAATATGGGATTACGTAAAGAGACCAAATCTATGACTCATTGACATCTCTGAAAGAGAAGAACAGAGAGTAAGAAACTTGAAAGACATATTTGAGGACATAGTCCATGAAAATTTACCCAATCTCAGTAGAGAGGTTGACATTTAAATTCTGGAAATTTATAGAACCCCCGTGAGGTACTATACAAGACAACCATCCCAAAGACACATAGTAAACAGATTCTCCAATTTCAATGTGAAAGAGAGAATATAAAATGGAGCTATAGGGAAGGGTCAGGTAACTTACAGAAGGAACACCATTGGGCTAACAGCAGAACTTTCAGTAGGAACCCTACAAGCCAGAAGAGATTGAAGGTTATATTCAGAGTTCTTAAAGAAAACAAATGCCAACCAAGAACTCCATATCTAGCCAAACTAAGTTTCATAAGTGAAAAAATAAAATAAAATCCTTTCCAGGCAAACAAATGCTAAGGGAATTTGTTACCACCACATCTACCTTACAAGAGGTTCTTAAGGGAGTCCTAAATATGGAAAGGAAAATTCATTACTGGCCACCACAAAAACACACTTAAATACATACACCATTGACACTATAAAGCAACTACACAATCAAGTCTGCATAATAACCAGCTAACAACACAATGGCAGGATAAATCCTCACACATCAATATTAACCTTGAATATAAATGGGCTAAATACCCTACTTAAAAGGCACAAAGTGGGCCGGGCGCAGTGGCTCATGCCTGTAATCCCAGCACTTTGGGAGGCTGAGGCGGGCGGACCACAACGTCAGGAGATTGAGACCATCCTGGCTAACACAGTGAAAAACTGTCTCCACTAAAAAAATACAAAAAAAAAAAAAATAAGC
>NW_026652282.1:98820838-98821209 GCF_009828535.3 Hylobates moloch | reverse complement strand
AAAAAGGACAAAGAAGGGTATTACATAATGATAAAGGGTTCAATTCAACAAGAAGACTCAACTATCTGCATATATATGTACCCAACACAGGAGCAACAAGATTCATGAAACAAGTTCTTACAGACCTACAAAGAGACTTAGATCGATAACCACATCATAATAGTGAGAGACTTCAACACCCCACTGACAGTATCAGATAGATCATCAACAGATATTCAAAAGCTAAACTTGACACTTGATCAACTGGAACTAACAAACATTTACAGAACACTCATACCCAACAAAAAAATTTACATTTTTCTTTTTTTTTTTTCTTTTTTTTTGTTATAATTTAGGTTTTAGGGTACATGTGCACAATGTGCAGGTTTGTT
>NW_026652282.1:98792502-98820827 GCF_009828535.3 Hylobates moloch | reverse complement strand
TCCAGCCTGGGCAACAGAGCAAGACTCTGTCTCAAAAAAAAAAAATGTATCTTATTTTTAATTGCTTCCCTTTATTACATAGTATGACTATACTATAGGTTTCTGTAAACATTTAAATATTGAAAGACATTTAGGTTGTCTCCTGATTTTTTATGAGCACTGCTCTAGGGATTATTCTTGTAAAAATGCCATGTTGTGAACATGTGCAAGTGTTTCTTTATGGTAGACACCAGTACATAGTATTCCAATGACATTGACAATTGGTTTCCATAATGGACATTGTTCATTTACTTGTTTATCTCTCAAGTTCACAAGTTCCCCATGGGAATGAACTGTGTTCATATATTCTTAGACCTAGACAGAGCCTGGCATATATAATACTTAATAAATAGTGCTTAATAAATATTTGTGAAATGAATGAGTCTGACTGCTCGCATTGAAACAAGGGCTTCTTCTTCACTGCCTCAAATGCTTCCTTACCCCTCTTTTCCAATCTGGGCTTAATCTGATTATCGTAGTAGTCCTTCTGCAGTGGCCCTCTGAACCTTTAGCCTGGGGCAGTGTTTGCTTCAAGCAACATTTGTTGCTTGAGAAGAAGTGTTACAGTCATTTGGGCATGCTTTTGAAGGTACCACCATCCTAAGATTATCACTTCTTCACCTGTATTCATAGACCAATGTACTTCCATCTCCTGTACCCAGCCTCTTTGTGAGCCTCTTTGATAGTCTTACTTTCCTAGTCTCCTTCCTGCATGTAAGATAATAGAAGATCCACATGATTGCTAGTACTCTAATTGTTTTAAATAATTATTTGTTTCTTGTTTGTAAGGTGAAAATAATGTCTATCACTTTTCTCTCCTACTAGACATATAGTAAGAAATGAACATGCTCTTAGACTTCCAGACAACAGTGCTATAGATATTGCATGCGGCAACTGTGGAAAGGGAGATTTCTTCATTAGTTCACAGATGTGTGTGCACATGTGCCCTATCCAACCCATTACACTATACCACCATTCCCCTTTAGGTCAAAGACTGTATCTCATTCTGCCTTTATCTCCTCTACCTAGCACCCATGTCTGGCTATATGTATGGTAAATCAAAGCACTAGATTTTATAATAGTAGTTGGATAGATATGGCCAATATTTATTTAGATGACTATGTTAAGTTCTACAATACTATTTCTTTCAATCAGTTACCCAGTGCATTTAATGAGTGCCTAGTTTCTGTCAGTTACTGTGCTAGATGCTGTTAATAGAACTGTGAATAAGACAGATATTGTCCCTACTATCATGGAAATTTCAGTCTAGCCATCTCACAGCAATGAGTTTTCCTATGTGCAGTGATGGTAAGGCTCTTCCTCCTGCTCCACTAGAACACAAGAACCTTTGAATCACTCTACCCAAGGACAGACTTTACTGTTAGGCCTTGCATAAAAACCTACCAGATGAAAGGCATTGGTGGACACCTTTCATGTGGGGCTCTGCAAAAAGGAAGAAAGTCTTTCTCTTGAAGTATCTATCATAGTATGTAGAGAGATAGAATAGATTCGTTTAGGACTCCCACTCAATTTTTTCTCCCACAAAACCATATTGTTTATTGATGCCGTTTTATCATCTTTATTCAGTGTCCTTTATTCATTTCATGTTTCACTCAGAAATTCAATACCCTTTTGTTGCCTATAAAAATTAACTCCTCATTGTCAAAATTGCATGCTACATTTATTACCATCACTTGGTCTTTCTTTGGTTGTGCTATGCCTTCAGCTGGTTATCTTTTGTTAATTCTTGCCAAAC
The DNA here is from genome assembly GCF_009828535.3 of Hylobates moloch. Taxonomy (NCBI): domain Eukaryota; kingdom Metazoa; phylum Chordata; class Mammalia; order Primates; family Hylobatidae; genus Hylobates; species Hylobates moloch. The sequence continues at coordinate 98,819,032 of NW_026652282.1, read as the reverse complement.
TGATTTTTCAAGGGTTAGCTCCAATCCTACCTCCTCAATGTTACTCTGATCCTCTCCCCTTGCATTCATCTTTGAACCCAATTTATGAGCAAATGCCGACAATCAGTTTCAGGATTACTGGTATTCTCTCCGCAATCAGACTGTAAGCCCTGGGAGGGATGATTCAATGTCTTTTATCTTCATGATTTTTTTTTCTTTCATTAGGATGCTTTTTACTGACAGGGCTTCGGTTTGGGAGGAGGAGTTATAGGCTTAGGAGTGTGGAGAGGATGCAACAGTGGTGGGTACCAGAGGGCCCCTGACCCCGGAGGCAAAGGACAACTGTTTGACAAATAAATACTGACTGGGCGTTTCCTTTTCTCAACTCTGGTCAAGGCTACCGTAATATCCCGACCAAGTCGAAGAAAAAATAAAAATATAAAATCAATAAGTTCTCTTTGTTTCCCAGGAACTCAGTATCTTTAGGCTCCAAATCATTGGCCCTGTCCAGAGGGTCATTTCTGACAACCTTGACTTTGGTGGCAGTGGATTGGTGGCCATTCAACTTGAAAAGGTTTTCCCCTCATAGCCTGGTGGAGACTGGCACAGCCTGCCTGAGCTGGACTCTGTTGGATGGGTCGGGTCTCTGGGTGTGTTTAATTCCCATTCTCCTTTGCTTTTAGGTGACCTTAGACTGTATTCCTGCAGAACAAATAGATCTCTTCTTTTTTAAAAATGTAGAAAAGCACAGAAAAGAGGCTGGGGTTGGGAGTCGGGGGGAATAGGGGAGCTACATTGGCCAAGGCACTGTGACTTGTTGCTTCTCTTTCCATGACGTGCATGTCCACGTGAGGGGGTGATGGTGGTGGTGACACTATTTCAGGCATGTCACACAGCAGGATGACTTCTGTCCATTTCACACCACATTTAGAGTCATTAGGAGTTTAGACTGTCATCTTTAAAATATGTGGAGTTTACTTGTTTCCATAGCCGAGAATTCTTTTCTGCCAGTGGGCAGTGAAGGTCCCTGGGCCAGCACTGTAGCCAAGAAAAGGTTTCTGCAGAGTGTGGAGGTGCTGAGGGGCTCTGGGCTGTTTGACATTCATGTTATCTTCATAATTGTAGGCACAGAGCAGGACATCAATTGGGAACCTGACTAATTTATAGCAGCATCATTTCAATGCTGTTTGTGGACAGACAAATGCGTGGGAGATGACTGAGTAAAACAAATTAGGCTAAGCATATGTTTTGTAAGATTTTATTTCATTCAACATTCAACCAACATTTATGAATCACCTCTATGGGACAGGTGCTGTGTGAAATTTTGGTGGTGTATAGATGAATAAAAATGGTCCCTTGTCTTCAATAATATGATCTGGTCAGACAAAATAGAAGTTAGCAAATAAATGCACTAATGTGTGATAATTGTTGTAGTTGAGGTATGTCATGGAGGTCTCATGAGAGTACAGGAAGGTTGGCCTCAAATGTATCTGAGTATGGTCAGGGAATGCTTCACAGAGGAAGTAAGGCTTGAGATGACTTTTGAAGGAAGCATATGACGGAAGCCATGTTTGACCTATTGGATACATTGCATGCCAAATACTTGTGAGATTTCTGGCCAAACCAAATGTAGATAACATATAACTCCAATATGAAGGGAGAAATCTGCTTTCTTTATTGAGGTATTTAGGTACCTCTTAGGCCTTTTAGCACCTACAATGCAGGAAAGCACTGAGCAGCCAGAAAGAGTTTTTGCATTTTTAGAGTCTGGGTAACCTGGCACTTCTTGGCAGAACAAGGCCCTTTTGATTAGGTGCCAGTTTAACATAGTAGCTGCTTGAAGTCTACAAAGTGGTAGGTTGACTACAATGTATTCAGCATCTAAAGTTCCTATTACTTGGCTAAACTTCGTTACCTGTATCAAACATCCATAATGTTAAATAATCATAATCACTCCTTCATCCATGAATAGGGGCAATTATTGACTATACAAGGTAAGAGAAATGAAGTTGGCTTAGCAAACTTCCACATGCCACTTCCAAGCTGAAATGACACAAAACTCTGTTAAATTCCTCACTTATTTCTTGGTTGTATACCTTCCAATATTCTCTGTGTGTTAGTGTGTGGAGAAACTGTTCAATTTATAACAGATGGATTCTTAGAAGCAGTGCTAAGAAAGTGACATTTTGGGGTCTAGTTGCAGGGTCAGGAAACCTGAGCTCACACTTTCAAACCTTTGGAGACTAACACTCTACCTACTCTGGAGGCAGTCCATCTTCTGTTGATGTTGGAAATTGGCTATTGGGTTCCCAGAAACAGTAGGACAATCAAGAGAATCCACAGAGATTCTCCAATTTTGGCCAGACTTGTGGGAGAGCAGGTGGTTGGGAGTAATTAAGGTCTGATTCCTGGTGGCCTCTCACCAATGTAATTAGGTGCCTTCAACCACTAATGAATCTCACGCTCATGTTGGGCTATTTAAATCATCCAAGAAAGCCTTGGCCACAGAGACGTGTCTTGCATCACATTCAGTAATAACCTGGTGGACTTTCTGTCCCCAGAGCTCTCCAGCCTTCACAACTAAGGGCATTTTTAATTACCTGCAAGTTCAGCCTAGCCCTGGATTTTGGTGCCAGTCTTGTTTGAGATGGTAGGATTTTGAAATGCCTCAGAACAGTAGTTTAGCATCCTAGGCATTATATTTGATTATGATTTGACCTTGCCTATCAGTCAAACAATTGAGGTGAATTGAGGTGGGTTTTTTTTTGTTGTTGTTGTTGTTCTTGTAACAAAGATCTGTTTTGGGATACAATTCCTTATAACTGGGTTTCTGTGTTAGACATCCTGCCTTGAATCCTTTGGAACTGGGTTGCCAGCCTTATTCTTCCTCTGTCCTTCTTAGAAATTAGAGCTCTGTTCTTACTTTAGTTCATTGAGTTATTCTCTGCTAATAGCTACCAGAGAAGCAGTTGCTGGATAGCCAATGCTGTGACCATTTTATCTGCCAGACTAATTGTTGTCTTCCTAATTCTCAATGATCCTTAAGCTGACATTCTGCTTACCTCAACCAGCTGTTTCATTCTTCTGCCCCTGTGTCAGAAAACGTTCTCCCAAAGCAACTTTTCAAATATTCGGTCCCTATGTTTTCCCTCTTTTTCTATGCCTCTATCCACTGGCACATTATCTGTTTTCTTTGCCTCATAGTAGCTACCACCATGAGAGTTATCTTGTGGGATTCTTCTCTCTCTGAAAGACTGGCCAGGAAATGAGACAGTCTCACCTATTGACCTCAAAGACGAATCCACAGGCCCAGTTCTTTTAAAGGCTGTTATCTCCAATAGTGGGAAAACAAAAAGGGAAAATTATAAAGGAAAAAAAGTTATAATTCTTCTCTATAATTCTTAAAAACCTTGTTGGTATTCGTATGGTGAATTTATTTATGCCTCTTTCTTTTATTTGTCCCTACTTTTGTCACCATATTTCCAATTCCTTCTCCTGTTTTCTGTTCGAGAAAAAAATTTTGCTTCTGTGAAAATTCCTTATTCTAGAACAGAAGCATGGTTTTCCTTGTTCAATGCTATATACCCAGTGCCTGTAACAATTCCTAGCACATAACAAGCACTAAAAATAAAGTAATGAATGAATAAATAAATGAAGATACAAACTTTTTTGGATAAGGGAAAAATGATCCTAGGGCTTGAAGAAGACCATGCGGGGCCTCATAGACGTGGTAAAGAGTTTGGAAGTTTGGTTTTTATTTTAAATGCAGTGGGAGGACACCAAAGAATTGTAAACAGGAGATGAAGTGATCTGATTTACATTTGAAGATGATATCTCTTACTATTATGTGTGTAATAGATTAGAGGGGACAAAATAGAAGCTGAGAGAGACCAAAAGAAAATGTTGCAATATACTACGTGAAAGACGATGGCGATACATGATGACTACTCTTGTGGTAGTAATGGAGATGGAGAGAAGTAAATGTATTTGAGGGCTATTCCAACTTAACTCTATGATTCCATATAAATGTTACTACTGCTTAATGGAAGGAAAATTGATTTAATAAAAATAAATAAGCACATAATTAAAATTTTAGTTGCTAATACATAACTGTGAAGTAACTATGTGCTAAGGAAATGACTTATATAAAAGCACTTGCCACACAGTAGGTGCTTAATTAAAAAATGTTATAGGTGTCTTAAAGTTTAACTACGATGGTGAATCGTTGACTTATTATTATGGGATACTTTGAAAGACCATAGATATAACCTACAACCATTACATGGACTGTTTCAGATTAATGGATGCATTCCAAATCATTAAAATAACTGCAAACTCATTTCCAGCCCAGGCATCTTTCCACATGGTTGTCTTACAAGGGATAAGCACACATACACAAAATCATTAAAATTGATTCCGATCACGTATGCATGCTGTAGCAGGTGCACCAAGGTCTCTGCCCGTTTGTAAATCTGTACTTTCATGTTTAAAGAGTAATGCAAGCTTTTGCCTCTGGCATTGAGACATTTCTCAATCATTATAAGTGGACAAACTAGATTGTTTTTATAAGGATGAATCCAAATGTTGGCTTAGTCTTGAAGGCTAATCACTATCACCCTAGGCAATGTGATTCTCAGAGTTTGCAGTTTTAAAGGCTACTTTAAAAATTGGTCATCATAGGAAACCACACAGCCTTCCTGGGAGAAAAATAAAGACTATCCAGATTACAGAGCAAGTCTATGGTCAGACTAAGTTTGGCATTTCTCTAGCAAGATGTTCAGGAGATCATTCAGCTGCAGTACATGGTTTGTGTCAAGGATTATTACAAATGAAGGCTGGCAAAGTAGGGTGGGGGCTAAATCATGGAAAGCTTTTTGGCCTTAATTAATGAGTTTAGATTTAATCCCAATTGCAGCAGGGAGCCTCTTGAGGGTTTTAAGCAGGGGATTTTGAACATGCCCTTCTTTCAATTTCCAGAGTATAGGATATTACTTTACTTATGGTGAGCACCAGGGAGACAAACTTCCTCAGTGGGCCTTTTATAGCTCAGCCCTGCTTAACATGTGTTAAGCCTAATTTCTCCATTAAATTTGGTGTCACCGAGCTAGGCACTTGTTTGTTGTTTTGTAGAGATCTCAAGTCTGAATTCTTAGCCAGTAGGAATTCCGAAAAATAAAATTATCTTGAATAGGGAATCATAGGTTTAATGCCCAGATTTAGTTTTTTCCTCTGTGGATTATTTGTTTCGTGGTTCAGATGATTAACCCAGGCTGCTAGATCCTTTCCATGACTCTGCAGCCACCTCTGCCATCAAGCAATGTCATTCCCTTTGCCAGTTCACCATTGCCTCAAGGATCAAGTCCAAATGCCTTAGCTTGGCTTACCAGGCTCTTCACAAATCTGGCTTTAACCAGGCTTTTAGTCTTGTTTATTCTATCCCTGAACTCTCTCCCACCCCATATATTCCACCTCCAACTTCCCTTGGTACACTATCCAGGCTACAAATCCATCTTGACTTTGTAATTATAACTTTCTCTTAGTATGCCATGTTATTTCATGTCTCTGTGGTTTTGCATCACATTGCAACAGATGAGGATGTTTCAAATCTCTTAAGTATGTTGGGACTGAAAACATTCTGTGTTGAACCGGATTTCAAACTCCTTTTGTTCAAAAATTATGAATTATTTCCTGGCAGGAACCATGTATGATATGTCTCTTTCTCTCTTCTTCCATCTAGGGCCTATCTAAGTGGCTGGCAGATAGGAGGTGGTCATTACAATTTAGGTTAATGGTGAATGAATTTGTGTACAGAGAATTCAAACTGATTTTTGCATAGTCCAAGCCAAGCAGAATCAGGATAATGAGTCTGCTAGAGGCCAGAGGGGTGAAGCGCAGTAGGCAGTGAAAGGGAAGATAGGGGGGAGAGTCTGCAAGCCAATGGGCAGAATTTTTGATTATCTACTCTTTTAGATCATCTGCCTCACTGCTTCCCTCCATTGGTGTGTATAATTGAGAGCAAGAAATGGATCTTTTGGTTAATTGGCTTTTCTGATTAACTAGTAGTTGACTGGAAAGATTTCTTCTTCTGGAAAAGCCCTCTGTAAAATATATCAAATACTATTTTTGGGCAATATAATGCCAAATAAATCTCTTTAGACCACTCAATCATAATAGCATGGAAAGACCACTCTCTTATAAAATTGGCAATTATTTAGCAAACATATGTTAGTCTATACCTAGCACAAAGCCCTGTGGAAGATATAAGTGAATAAGACCTGCAGAATGGACAGGAGCCTGCAGAGTGGTCTGGGAAGAATTCATGAAGGAAATAGTTCAAATGCTAGAACTTGAAGAACTCTTGAGGCTTTGGTCATGGAGAATGGAAGGGACAGTGATATATATATTCTAAGTTGTGCAAAACATAAAGAGTGATGCAGCAAGGCATAAATAATACATTACACTCAGGGATTGAAGAGTATGAGATGTAGCTACAGAATGGAGATATAAGGGGTTGAATACATTTGAGGAGAGGTAGTGCAGTAGGAGACAAAGCTAGTCAGGGGCTTAATTTTGGATGGCCTCAAATGCTAGGCTAAGAAAAATGGGCTTTATCTGGCAAGAAACTGGGAGCTGTGAAAGGACTCAATCTGATACTTGGTTTGAGAGGCTCATTCTGGCATAAGTATTAAGGATGTGTTTGAAAAGAGAGACTGGAGACAGAGGAGCCCAATAATAAGGCTATTTCAATAGCTCATTCATTCATTCACACATTCATTAATTCATTCAACAAGTATTGAAAGAGGTTCCATTTAGGCAAGGCCCTATTCTGGCCTGGAGGAGAAATGGCAAGTTAAAGGAAGGCTAAGCTGAGAAGAGTCAGTGGGAAGATGGGAAAAACTGAAGAGAGAAATCAAGGACAAGGATACAATTTCAATGTTATGAAGGTATAAATTGAGTCAATTCCAGATTTCCATCTTGTATCATTCTGAAAAATTGATTGGGGTGCGGGAATAAGAGTGAGATTCTTTTTCTGGGATATTGATGACCTCTGTCAGAGCAAACCATGCAGCAGGGGCCAGGCAATGGTTTGGGGATAATGAGCAGAACTTCCTTTCACATCTTGTACCCTCAGAGAACACAGAAAGCCTACAGGATGTACTCTTAAAGTATAGGGCAAATGGGACTCATTTCAAATTCCACTGGGACTCTGGGAGTGGCTTGACTACATTGGTGGCTACATACTAGTTGCCTTTGACTGGCTGCTGGAAAGGGCAGCATAACTTTTGCAGAACTGCATGGACCTGTGGAACATCAGGGCTCAGGGTGAGGTGTGACAAGGTGGGCCTGAACTAAGGAGAAGGGCAGTGTTAATTGGTTTTAGATTCATAGCTGCCAAATTGACAGAATTTGGCTCTTAGATTCAGGGGTGATGTAAAGGGAAGGATATTTTTGAGGCCATTAATACTACTAACTAGTCAAGTCTTTCTATTGATTTGTATCTCTTTTGACTCATTTGCCAAATGAAATAGTTGAAATAGATCAACTCTGTGGAAGGCAGAATAATGATTCCCCAAACATGTCCATGTCCTAATCCTCAGAACCTACATAGGAAGAGGGAATAAAGGTTGCAGGTGGGATTCACATTGCTAACAAGATGACCTCAAAGAGATTTTCCTGGATTTTCTGGGTGGGCCCAGTGTCATCAAAAGGATCTTTAAATGAGGAAAAGGGAAGCAAAAGAAGCGGAATCAGAGAGATGGCTTCATAAAAAGACTTCACCACACATTGCTGGCTTTGAAGATAGAAGCGGACCAAAAGGAAAGGCATACAGGCAGCCTCTAGAAGCTGGAAAAAGGTAAGCGATTCTCCCCTGGAACCCCCAAAAAGGAATACAGCTCTGCTGAAACCTTGGTTTTAGCCCAACAAGACCCATTTTGGACTTCTGACCTCCAGAACTATTAGATAATGCTCTCGTGCTGTTGTTGTCACTAAGCTTGTGATAATTTGTTGCAGCAACAATAGGAAACTATTACAAACTTAATCACCTAATTTCTTCAAATATCCCTTATCTAAAAGTTCTTAATGGAGATGCACATCTTAATCATATGTTGCTTGCAAAAAAAAACAAAACCAAAACCAAAACAAAACAAAACAAAGAAACAAAAAACAATCTGAACCCCATTCCCAGAAATTTAGATGCTGTAGAACTGAGATAGGATCCTGCTATCTTATTTCTTAAAGCAGATTTTAATGTGCTCCTCCTTTTCAAAATTATTGTAGTCACTCCCCAAATGTTCGTCCGCATGAGAAGAGCCAAACAAGGGAGTCCTTCAGTTACAGCTGTGGAAACCAAGATGAAGAAGAATGAGTGTGAGATATGGGCTCTGAAGTCTTGAACTTGTAACCTAGTTGTTTTGTGTTCAGTCTTTAAAAACTAGCAAAAGAATCCCTTGAGTAGGAGCTGCTTGTCTGCTCCTACGAAACAATGCTGCAGACAGTTTTTAGTAGTATGTAATTGCAATTTTTCCTCATTGTTTTGCATGAAGCAAATTATGTTGCCTTGCTTTATAGTATTTTTTAGGACAAGGTGTATTTTTTAAATTTATGGGTGAATCATTTATATGTATTCTCAGCCTTGGAACCCCACTAAAATAATTAGATTGTTATTTGGGGAACCATTAGCATAGCGTTCTACAAAGTTCCTGTCTTGTACATCTTTTAGTCCATCCATCCAGTGGTTATTGATATTGAATTCTTCCTAAGACAATCCCCGAATACATTTTTTCTTTAACAATATTCAGTTTTTGGCTTGTTTTCTCTTTTCTTCTCTTTCTTCCTTCCTTTCTTCCTTCCTTCCTTCCTTCCTTTCTTTCTTTTTTTCTTTTTCTTTCTCTTTTCTTTCTTTCTTTTTCTCTTTCTCTCTCTTTCTTTCTTTCATTCCCTCCCTCCCTCCTTCTCTCTTTCTTTCTTTTTTTTTTTTTTTCAAAGTCTGGCTCTGTTGCCCAGGCTGGAGTGCAGTGGTGTGATTTCAGCCCACTGTAACCTCTGCCTTCTGTGGTCAAGTGATCCTCTCACCTCAGTCTTCAGAGTAGCTGGGAACACAGGGACGTGCCACCATTCCCAGCTAAATTTTGTATTTTTTGTAGAGATGGAGTTTCATCATATTGCCCAGGCTGGTCTTGAACTCCTGAGCTGAAGCAATCTGTCCACTTTGACCTCTCAAGGTGATGGTATTACAGGCATAAGCTACCACTCCCAGCCAAGAACTTGTTTTCATCAATCATTTCCTACTTCCTCTTAAGAATTTTTTTCACAATATGACTTCTTTGGCAGCTGGACATTTTTATGATACTATAAGGATATTTAGATGTTTTGTTGCGTAATCATCCTTGTTTTGAGAGAAATAGAGATATGGGATAGGAAGGATGAAAAAAAAGGCAAGGATTGGTTCTGAGGTAATCCTATCGGACTTCCTATTGGTTCAAGTCCAGGAGCACAGACTTGGGTCAGCCAGATAGGAGCAGTTACCCGTTAATGCAGAAATCAATCAGTCAGCCTGTGACCATCTCCAGAAACTCAGCTGGACATCTGGCAGAGCTTTCAGGGCAGGACAATGAGGAATGGAACCTTTGGGTTCAGGGAATTAAACAGCATTCCTTGTGAAGACAGAAGACAAAGGCTGAGTACATAAGAGCTTTGCTGAAAATGAGGAATAACTGCAGTGATTAAACACTCATTTTAGCTCATTAGCACAGGAGAGTGACAGTTCCAGTGACAGCATATAAAGCAGGGAAAGTAGACCAAGTTAGAGCAACAGGAAAGCAGGCCTTCTGTATGCCAGCGCCAAAGGAGCTTCTGTCATCACAATCTGCCTGTAACATGTAAGTGAGGTCACTTCACATGAATAATGCATGATGGCTAAGAGGGAGGAAAACAAGCTTTCACATCCAGCTGGGGACTGAGATTTTGCATTATATTAAAATATATTAGGAGAGAATCGCTCCCTTATATTTGCAAGGATTGCTGCTACAGTGGCTGTCCTAGTCTCTGCTTTGTTCAACTTCCTATTTAATAGGCAGAGCCCTCTCTGACTTAGCCCAGATACACCAATCCTATATTTACAGACCATGAGTAAGGTATAGGGTCTGAGGCCAGAGCCATGGACTGGGAATTGAGTGGCTTGAGTGCTAGTCATTTTTTTGACAGTAGCTAGTGATGTGATCAGGCAGATCATTTAATCTCTGTGTGAATGAGTATAAAGATATCTAATCTTCTTGTGCCTTACAGACACATTAAGAGTCAAATTAGATGTGAATGACTATGAAAGACTTTAAAAATATATAAATCTATACACGTGCAGGGGGTGATAGTTATAATTGATAAGGCCTTCCCATCTGTATTAGGTCTGGTCTCAGTCTCAAACAAAAGACCTTCCAAATTAGTGGATAATATCATGGATAAATGGCTTACATACAGAAGCAAAGAAAAGAACAATGCTGTCAGCACTTGTAAATTATTACCCTCTCAAGCAGCAATGGCTACTCTCTTCTGTTGTTTTATGTATTTGTAGGTAGAATCAGATCTTAGGTTTTAATTGATGGCCGAGTAATTGCAGCTTTTCTCAGTACCACTTTCCCAAGAATATTCTGTTCTTAATTTTTTTTTTAGAAAGGGAAGGGGGAAAGACTTCTGTCTCAGGAAAAGATGGAGTAACAGGGACGAGATTGACACTCCCACTTGAAACAACAAAATAATTGACAAAATAAATGAAATAGTGGTTTGTATGAGACTGGATATCAGACAACAGAATGGTCCCTGAGGCAACTAAAGTGACCCCTATGATTGTCCAAAATTACTGCCTGGAGAGACCTCCAAGTCATGCTGCAGGGAGAAGCAAACTAGGCAGAGCCTAATGAACTAACTCTCTGTGTTGAGAAGATGGAGCTGGAATTCCAGGGAGACCAAGACAGCTAGAGTTCACAGCCCAGAGTAATGAAAACTAAGGAGCTGTATACAGAGAGAACTAGAGATTTACAGAGGGCCCACACTGAGTATTCAGATGAATACTGATCCACACTCATGTATGAAAAAATTACCCCAAGCTGAGGGAAAGAAACATCTGAAAACACTAGCTGGGAATAATGCGAGTTCTACCAGGTAGGCTGTAAAACCTCAAGATTTATAAAGCATTGGGTAGAATAAACATAAGGGTTTTGACTGGAGAGTGGTAAGTAAGTATCCCTAGACTGACCACTGCTCTGATTCTACCTAACAAATCTTGAGAGAAAGACCCTCTCAAGTATCAAACTATTTTCAGGTAATGTAATTACATTCCAAAATAAACCTCAAGATTTATAGAAATACAAATATATCAAGTACTCAACAAGAAGAAATTACAATGCATGGCATCCATTAAAAAATTACCAGCCATACAAAAAATAGGACAATACCATTGAAAATGGTAAAATCAGTCAATCAAATCTGACCCAGAATTGACACAGATAGTACAATTCACAGGCAAAGGCATTGTGTTAATCCGTTCTCTTGCTGCTATGAAGAAATACCCAAGACTGGGTAATTTATAAAGAAAAGAGTTGTAGTTGACTCACAGTTCTGCATGGCTGGGAAAGACTCAGGAACCTTAAAATCATGGCAGAAGATGAAGAGGAAGAAAGGCACCTTCTTCAAAGGGCGGCAGGAAGGAAAAGTGCCGAGCAAATAGGGAAAATCCCCTTATAAAACCATCAGATCTCACGAAAACTCACTCACTATCATGAAAACAGTATGGGGGTAACTGCCCCCATGATACAATTACCTCCCACCGGGTTCCTCTCATGACACATGGGGATTACGGGAACAACAGTTCAAGATGAGATTTGGCTGCGGACACAGCCAAGCCATATCAGGCATTAAAATAGTTATAGCTATATTCCTATATAACTATATTTGAACTATGTTCAAAAACTTAGAGACATGGCAAGTAAAAAAAAAAAAGATCCAAATCGAACTTCTAGAAATGAAAACAGCTCTCTGGGTTTTAAAATGCACTAAGTGGGATTAATGACAGAAATTGCAGAAACAAAAAAAATAGTGAACTTGAAGACATAGCAATAGTAACTATCTAAAATAAAACACAGCAAGAAAAATAATAATATAAAAAAGAACACCATATCAGTGAGTTGTAAGACCACTTTAGGCAGCCTAACACACATATAATTAGAGTCCCTGAATGAGCATTTGAAGAAATAATAGCCAAAAACATTTGAAGAAATAATAGCCAAAAGTGTTTCAAATTTGATGAAAAGTATAAGCACTCAGGTCCAAGACGTTCAGCAAATCTCAAGCACAAGGAGCATTTAGAAAACACTAACATGTATCATAATCAAATTGTTTAAAGTCAGTGATAAAGAGAGAATCTTGAAACTAGCCAAAGGGAAAAAAAATGCATTATATACGGAGGAACAAATATAAGGATGGCAGCAGATTTCTAATTAAAAATCATAAAAGCAAGAAGACAGCAGGAAAACATATTTAAACTACAAAAAGAAAAAATATAACAACAACATGATGATCTAGATCTCTGTGTCCAGTGAAAATAGCTTTCAAAAATTAAGGCAAGATGCTGTTTCAGATATACAAAAGTTCAAATAATTCATCCCCAGCAAATGCTCACTCTAAGAAATATTGAAGGAAGTACTGCAAGCAGAAAAACATATGATACTAAATGGAAATCTGTATCTACCACAAGGAATGAAGAGCACCAGAAATGGCAACTACACAGGTAAATAGAAAATATTTTTCAATTATTCAAATATCTTTTAAATATAACTATTTAAACAAAAATAATAACAAAATGTACTGGGGAGTTTATAACATACATAAAAGTAAAATGTATGACCCTAACACAAAGATCAGGAGGTATGTAATTATAAAGTTATTACGTTCTACACAAAGTGACATGATATTACCTGATGATAGAATGTGTTAAGTTCAAAGATGTATGATACAAAATGTAAATCAATCACTAAAATAACAAAAAGAATTAAATCTATGAAGCCAAAAAAGAAGGTAAAATAGAATCATTAAACATATTCAATGAATCTAAAAGAGGGCAGAAAAAGAGAAAGAAAACAAAGAACAGATGAACAAATGGAGAATAGCAAGATGACAGACTCAAACCTAATGATATCACATTATCACATTGAATAGTGATATTTCAAGCACTACAATTTAAAGATGAATGTTGTTAGACTGGATAAGAAAGCAAGACTCAACCACTATGTGCTGCCTATAAGAAATACATTTTAAATATAAAGACACAAATAGATTATAAAGAAATGATATGAAAGGAACACCTTGCTAGCAATATAACATGCTAATCAATTGATAGCTGTGTGGATGTATTAATATCAGACAAAGTAGATTTCAGAGCAAGAATTCCAGAGACAGGGACAAGCATCCTCACCAGAGTGAACAACAGAGACTGTTTTCCCTTATCTCAATGTCTCTCACCATGTTTCCCACAATATCCTGCCTTTAGTTAATACTCAAGAAAAGTTTGGTTGTACAAGGAGTCACAGCAGGTCTCCTGGTTTCTTGTTTAGTACTTCCTCCTTTGCACAATTTTGTTTTTGTTTATTTCCTAAATAGTTCTTTCTTTGCTTGTATTGCAGTGCTGCTCTTTGGTCAGTTGTTCTTATATATATATTATGCTTTAAGTTCTAGGGTACATGTGCACAACGTGCAGGTTTGTTACATATGCATACATGTGCCATGTTGGTGTGCTGCACCCATTAACTCGTCATTTAACATTAGGTATATCTCCTAATGCTATCCCTTCCCCCTCCCCCCACCCCACAACAGGCCCCAGAGTGTGATGTTCCCCACCCTGTGTCCAAGTGTTCTCATTGTGCAATTCCCACCTATGAGTGAGAACATGCGGTGTTTGGTTTTTTCTCCTTGCAATAGTTTGCTGAGAATGATGGTTTCTAGCTTCATCCATGTCCCTACAAAGGACATGAACTCATCTTTTTTATGGCTGCATAGTATTCCATGGTGTATATGTGCCACGTTTTCTTAATCCAGTCTATCATTGTTGGACATTTGTGTTCCAAGTCTTTGCTATTGTGAGTAGTGCCACAATAAACATACACGTGCATGTGTCTTTATAGCAGCATGATTTATATTCCTTTGAGTACATATCCAGTAATGGGATGGCTGGGTCAAATGGTATTTCTAGTTCTAGACCCCTGAGGAATCGCCACACTGACTTCCACAATGGTTGAACTAGTTTACAGTCCCACCAACAGTGTAAAAGTGTTCCTATTTCTCCACATCCTCTCCAGCACCTGTTGTTTCCTGACTTTTTAATGATGGCCATTCTAACTAGTGTGAGATGGTATCTCATTGTGGTTTCGATTTGCATTTATGCAGCCAACAGACATGAAAAAATGCTCATCATCACTGGTCAGTTGTTCTAAAGTAAGGTTTCTTTTTCAATTAGGTTCCTAAGCTTCCTACAAGTCTGTATGGGGGTAGTGTTTCTAGCCTCCCTTCTATTTATTCTGTCTTTGTTGTCTCCTCCTATGAAGCTTCTGCCTCTATTAGTCATACAACCTCTTTCATCTGCTCTGCTATTAAAACTACAAGTTCTTCCTTTTCTGCCTCTAGCTATCTGGAAGTTTCTTTTGGTTTTTACTCTTTTCTGATCATTTGTCTTTCTCTATTCATTGAATTTTATGTTTACTTTGTCAAAACCATCAAATCATTTCATCTGTTGCTGTCAACAGGAATAGAGGTGAAATATGCTATCTAGTATAAACTATTGGCATTTAGGGGCCTTCCACGCAACACACACATATAAATAAATGTATTAAGGAATACGCTGGGTGCCTTTGCAGGACATTTAAAAAAAATCTCCATCTCACTTAACTTTTCTTTCTACTGTATTTCTAATTCATTTTATTTTACCAACTCTACCTGTCTTTACATAATCTAGTCTCATACTGGCAGGCAAGGCATAAGTTAACAATTATTTTTAACCCAAACCTTATAATTTCCATTTCTTCTTCTCATCCAACCCCATTAATAAATTAAGGTAATAGTACTGTATATCACTTTATTTCATATAGGATTTGCTCAGTGGTATAGACAGTCAAGTTCCTCCATCCCGGCCATTGGGGTAACCAGTGACATTTGCCCAGGTTATCAGGTAAATTTAATTCTTTCATTTTGCAAACAGCATTGCCATTTACACAGATTGGCTCTGATACACAGGACATAGTAGCCAAGGGGGTGGTTACTTGTATTTAAATTTTTAAAATGCAAATATAAGGCTTTGCAAGCAGCATGAGATATTTTTGAAAAGCTTTCCAAGTGCTAAATGCAGAGTGGCACCCTCATACGCTTATAATGGCCCTAAACACTCCTGTTTCAGTAAAAGAAAAGGGGAGAGTCCCAAAGTGTTCTACTTCCTCTAAAAATACAAATGGAAAATCTGGGTCTAATGCCTTTTCACTCACAGTACAGTTCAGTTGGAGTAGAAAAATCTTATATAAGAAGATTTCATTGTAAATAAAATGAATCACTGACAATTTTTTTAAAGAAGCAGAATAAAAAGACCTTACTATAAGCAAAGACAAAAAAAATGGCTGTGAAGATGACTTAGTTTTATTTGAAAGTGTTTGTAGTAATGATATAGAACATATGTACTGTTCTCAACGCAGATATAAAGAGCAAGAGCCATTAATTTTCTACTAACCTAGTGGCTCTTCAGGTGTGTAATTAATGATTTATAGTTAAATGTATCTTCCTGTACTTCAAAAAATTAAAAAAAAATCTGGGTTATTCAGGAACTAAAGTGGCTCGTATGAAGTCTGCAAAAATTGTGGCAAAAAAGATTTTGATTAGACTGATATTAATAATTGCTTCAGATCTCCATTTTACCATGTGTAGAAAGCCTTACAGAGCTGTATGAAATACATTTCTGGAACTATCAGTGGACTTGGAATATACATTTGTATATTTTACATAAAAATGTCATCTGATTTTTTTATTAGAGTGCTATCAAAAATTCTAACTCCAAAGAGTAAAAAATGAAATCACATAACTTACTCTCATTTTATTTATATAAAATAATTATCGCAATGGAAATTCAGATCAATGTTTTCTGAGTTAGAGGCAGCTTCCAGGCTGCTACGTGAAACTAGACATTGTTTCAGAAATGTAATAAAGATGGGACTCAGAATTTGTCTCTGGAAAAAGGGAAAGTCTTGCGAGTTCTAGATTATGCAACAAGGTGTCTTAACCTCTCTGAATTTAAGAGTCTTCATTTGTATACATGAGGATGATGTTATGGGGAATGTGGAGAATTAAGTGAGATAATATATGAAAACCTCTGGTACAGAGTAGTATTCAGTAAATGAGACTACTCTTATCTATCACTAAAGTAGGGAGGGAGAAAAAACATAGTACGCTTTAGAAACACTTATGTTTGGCCCTGAATACTTTTCTCCTCTGTGTGCCCAAATGGTACAAGTGTGATTACGTATAAAGGAGAGATGAACAACAATGAAGCTTTCCTCTAGAAACTCTGTCACTTTACTTACTCTGTCTCTCAAAAGCAGAGCACGCATCTTAGAAGTTTATTTGGTTTTCTCTGTAAGAAATGCAGGTGTATTTCCTGGTCTGTCCAGGCTTTGTTAATCCTTTTTTGCAGTCATATCTAATTTGGTCGATTTTATTTGCTTTCTTCTCAAGACTGTGCACTTTTCAGTTCTCTTTTATTGGCTTTTTAATGTGAAATCTGTCAGATTATGGAAAGTAGAAATGTCTTTATATGCTGAAATAAACTGAGGAAAACCACTTTTTCAGTGCAGTACTCCCATAACACTTTATTTATGCTTCTGTTACAGCTCTTATGGCAGCATCTCTCAGGTCCTAATCATTTGTATACATGTGTGAATTCTCCACTAGATTGTAGGATCATTGTAGGCAATGTTGATATCTTATTCAGTTTTGTGACCCTCAGAGCTTAGCACAGTACCTAACACACAGTAACTGTTCAACAAATGTTTTTTGATTCACTAATTTACAAAGACTCTCTAATTTAAGAGATAATATTATACATTTTTGCCTGTCTAATTAAAAGATATTAAGAAGAATGATAATACCGAGTATCAATGAGACTACAGAAAAACTGGATGGCTCTAGTGTTATCGTCACTATCATTTTTAATGGCAGCTGAATATAAATTGGGCAGTCTTTCTGGAATGCATTTTGAAAATATGTATGAAAGCCCTTAAATATTTTCATGCCTGTTGATCATTTGCTTCTAGTATATTTTCTTTGAAAAATAAATGATTGTTTACAGCAATTTAGCTGTGAGGATATTCCTAGCTGGGTTAAATATAATAGAAAAATAATCTAAACAACTTAAATATCGAATAATAGAGAAGTAGTAAAATAAATTATGTAATTTCCACACAATGAGATACATTATGCAGCTACTGAAAAACAATGATGTAGAACCACATTTATTCAGGTAGAAGGATATTCCCTATAGACTTAAGTGAGAAAAAATAGTTTACAAAATAGTACAATTCCATTTTTATTATATACTTGCAATACCTGTATATCTTGATATATCTGCTTATACTTACCTATATATAAGTATTGAATGGCCATATACCAAAATATTAATTGTGTTTATTACTGGGTGGTATAATTACATATGTTTCTATTTTGTTTCTGCTTATTAGTGTCTAATTTTTCTGAAATGAACACAAAATAGTTGTGTTAAATTTGTTTCTAGATGAATAGAGGGAAGACAGAGAAAAGTGTGAACAAATGAGTAATTACAAAATATTTATTAACCATTTCATGCTGATTTCTTCCCTGAAGGCTCAGCCCTAAGCCACTGAAGTGCAAATGAGGATATGAATTGTAAGGAGGGTGACAGAGATGATCCCAGTTTTTCCATTTTAAACAGAATTGACATGGAAATAGGGCCTTGTTTTACATTTTGTATAAATGAAACTTTATAAGAACATATAGGTCAATATATGGCACAAATGATAATAAACGTATTCTTAGGTTATTAAAATATTATTTCTCTGTTATTTGAAAATAGTTATTTAAAAAAAATAACCACCAGTAACCAGATTGTCTTTTCTGCAGTAAGTGCCTCTTTTTTTTTTCTGAAGATATGAAAATCTGGTTTTAATATCAGAATATTTATGTAGCAACAATCAGCATGGCAATTTGACTATTGTCTACTCAAAACACATATATTCTTTGTTTGCTGAATAACTTAGTCTACTGATGCCTTTGTAAAGATTTGAGTACTGTAGCTAGGCCTATAATAACATTGCCACATTTCTTCATTAAAAACTAGAACTACACTATTTCATTTTCCAGAAATACCGCAGAATAATAGTATTTTAGCACTTTGGCATCTGCTTTAAAGGCAGATTTACATTAGTTCTTAAGAAGTGAGAATTTCAAAAAAACATAATTGCTACTGCCTGAGAGGAGATGGTTTATGATCAGGGAAAAAAATTGGAAGACACCTGTAGTGATAAGAAATTGAGGTAGAGAAGAATGATACAATTGGAATCTTGCTAAAATATTTATCTCTTGTATAGAAGCTAGTATAAACTAGGTCCATTTGCCCATATAGCAGCCCCATGACAGAGATTGCAAGGGCTAATTAATATTTGGGAAAATGCAAACTTGGAGTACTCCAGGCATTTTCTTTACTTTACTTTCTTCCATCTTTTTCTTTCTCATTGTCTGCCCACCTACCCTTGCCAGGCTTAATAATGCTGGCATTAGCAGCAATGATTATGTGGATTACATCAATCATTGATAATGCCAAAACATCAGTTTTTGTTTTCTTACATACTCAATAACCTGCAGAATCAAAAGGCTTATAAAATCGACCTAAAGAAACACTTAGGCTGCCACAGAGCCAAGACAAATGTGTTTTCTTTTTGAATTATCAACATTATCAGAATAATTATCTTGCTTTATTTTCCATGGTACTTACTACCTCCAGTCAGATTCTATATTTAAAATTTTCTAAATTTATTATTGTTGTTGTCTTTCTCTTCCTTCTACAATGTTAAGCTTCATGAATACAGTACCAGGAATTTATCTCATTCTCTGTTGTATTCCCAGTGCTTGGAAAGTTCTGGCACATAATAGGAGCTCAATAAATATCTGTGGAAATATTTGATTTTCTATGTTTTTTATGGCTAGTAGTAAAGCTATATTTATGTTTATTATTACATCATAATTTTAAAGATTGGTCAATATGTCCACATTATCATCACTTTTACATTTTAAATCGATCTAAATTGTTAGTCTGTCCCATTTAATGGTAGCTCAGGTAGTCAAAAAATGGAGCTAAAGATATTAAGGCCTGTGTTCTACTTCATTTTGCCAAATATTTATTGAGCACTTTCTGCTTGTCTCCCTGTGCTAATTGCTGGGGTTACAAGAATGACTATAACATAGTCATTGATCTAAAGGAGCTCACAATATAAAAGATAGGCTTGTAAAGATATGGTTTTGATCCAGTGCAGTACATGCGACAAAAGAGGTATGCCCAGAGGGCTGAGGGAGTACATAGGAGAGTGTGACTAACTCTAATTCTGGGGACTGGGCATTAAGATAAATGAAATATGGTTCTTTGTCCTCAAGGCACTCACAGTTGAGGGGTGAGAAAGAGAGACACATAACTATAATGTCATGCACTATGTGTTGTGTTAGAGATATAAATCAACTGCTATGACCACATCAAGGAAATAACAGTTGTGCCTAAGGAGTTAGGAGAAGGCTTTATGGACCAGTTAATATTTGCACTGGGTCTTGGATTCACTAGGCACAATGGGAGTGGAGGGTGGTATAGGAATGGGTCATGAAACAATACATAGAAGTATGAGTAGCTAAATTGTGGTATAATGCAGGGGAGATGCAGAAGACTAAAGCTAGAAGAGTAGAAGTCAGATTATGAAGGATATAGAATGCTATGCTAAGGACTTTGTACATTATAACATAAGTAATGAAAATATTAAGGATTTAAGTCTTTCTATTTCTGCCTGGCTTCAGTTTTGTGGGTTGACCTTCATGATGTTCGCACCAGGTTGATTTAGCTCTGGGAAATCAAATTTATACCACCAAGGCACAGAGCAATGTTTAAAAACCAATTCATTAATTTACAGTGATAAATGTTTCTGCCAAAAGGATTGGAATACTTGTTCTTACCTCTCACTTGGGAAATCACAATAGGGGTACAATATTGCTTAGAGGAATGAAAAGGTAAAGGAAGTTGTTGTAATTAAGGAGACACATTTGTGATAACTAAGTGAAATAAATGTTCTTCTTACAGGGATGCATCTGGCACACAGGTCCTGTCAGGCCTAGGCACAATTCTGAGGGAGGCTTGAATTGGCTTTCAACTGAGTTAAATTATCTGAGCCACAGTCTCCTGATATCCCTGTAGTACCTAATCCAAGAGTCTGCATTGCAAAGACTTTCAAACATTAGATGCTCTTACTTCTTTGTGTAGAAAATCCCAACTAGGGCTGTGACAGGACCCAGGGCATTCATCCACCAATTATTTTAGTTTACTCTTAATTGAAAGTTGTGCTTTGAGGTAATAAAAATAAAATATCAAGCAAATAATGAATAATATACACCATAGCCAAAACATATATCTTTGATTTTGAAGTGGAAAACCTAAAATTTATTTGTAATAGCATGGAATTAAGCACCTAAAGCTAAAATCAATATATGTCAAAAATTGAAAATAGTACCAAAATCAATTCAATAATTCTCACTGCATCCAAATTACATAATGTGTATGAGATATTGGAAAGTAACAACCCCAGAGGTAACTCAGGATAGGGGGGTGGGTGAATGAGGGAGATAAAGAGAAGAGAGAAAAGTGAGTTGGAGGGAACAGGAACCATGTTCAAAAAGGGAGATATAAACTTTTCAATCCTGTCATAAACCAGATGATAGAAGTTAGCACAAAAATGGCCATTGTGGCTATTACTGATAGATTTTTTTCTTCTTTCATCATCTTTTTTAAAAATAAAACAAAAAACAAGCTGAAGTGCAATGATATCACTAAAAGGAGGAAGGAGATATTTGTTAAAAAGCTGAAGGAGGAATGAGGAAAGAAATGTTCTCTATCCTCCCCAGAAAGTGCAACATTGCCTTAGGTCTATAAATGTTTGAAAACACATTTTTGTAGGAAGTTTTGAATAGCCTTTCTTAAGCTATGACAGAAATGCTGTCCTCTTAACCAGATATTTTTCAGCTCATCTGACATTTATTATTTAGTCTGACATTATTGCAAATACCCAGAAGGAAAGATGAATGTGGAATCCAATTCACAAAGAGCTCTTGGAAGAATGGAAAGGCATTGTGACCTTTTTCAAGACCATTCTGGTGTTGATTTTCTCTTCTTTCTTTTAACTCGGGCTCTGGTTATTGATCTCACTCTGCTCCCAGTAGAGTGATTTATTTTGAGTTTCATTAAGAAAGTGATCAACAATTAATAACAAAATCTCCAGTGTTTGATGGCTTTACTATGGCAGAACTGCTGGAGAGGAAGTTTGAAACATGGAGAAACCACATTGAAAAGTTCAGCGTGTGACTATGTAAAGCAAATTGTTTATAACTCAAATTCATGGCTCCAAGTGGTTTGATCTACTCCTGTTGTTATTCTGTACTGTTTCCTATACAGTAGTTGGGTCATTTATTCAGCAAACAAATACAGTTATGCATTACTTAATGATGGAGATACATTCTGAGAACTGTGTCATTGTCCAAACATTATAGAGTGTGCTGACACAAACCTAGATGGCATAACCTACTACATACCTAGACTACAAGGCATAGCCTATTGATCCTATGCTACAGACCTGTACTATACTGAATACTGTAGTCAACTAACACAAGGGTAAGCACTTACATATCGAAGCATAAAAAAATTTTCAGCTATATTATAATCTTATGGGACCACTATTGTATATGCAGTCTGTCACTGACTGAAACTTCATATGTGACCATGACTATATTAATACATGGCTGCTGGTAGATACAGAAATGAACAAAATGCCGTATCTTCTCTCAAGGAGCTGATATTATAAGAGGAAATATAGACAAGAAAATTGGCAGTTACAATACAGTAACATAAGAGCTTTAGTGGCATATATACGGGCCTCTGTGGAGACACATAGGAGGACACAACTCATTCTCAGTGGAGGTTTAGGGAATATGATGAAACCTGAGCTGAATTGGAAAGTTCAGTGTGAGGAGGGTACTCTAGGCAGAAGAAGCTACATATGTAAAAGTGTGGACCTGTAAGACAGCATGCTGCACACAGGGAACTGCCAATATATTATATAAACAGGGCATAGGGTGAGTGTTGAGAAGATGGCTGGAAATGAGGTCAGAGACATGGAAATGAGATTTATTACATCATGCGGCATCATATGTGATGTTCTTGGAAGTTTGAAATAAAATCACAGATCCATCCTTAAATGGGAAAGGGTTTTATCTTTTATTTTCAGCAGTATTCATTTGTAGGTTTACAGTGATAGCAGGCACTTTTTTCCAACCTAGTTTTCCCTATGGCTGTTGCCTTTTACACAGTACTTACTAAATCTTCATTGACTTTGACCTCCTGGCAGGTTGGCTAAAATTATGGCCCTGAAATAGAGCAAAGATAATGGGGTTAGTGAGTCTAGACTGGAAAATGTCCTCATGTCATTAATGCTGGGCCCCAAGAAACAGATAATCTGCTATACTGCAGTTTTGTTAAGGAATGGAATAGTGCTAATGAGATACTGGCCATTTCAGTATAGACGGCCTGGATGAATGCCCTTCTTGTTGAGGCCATTCCAGATTTGGCATATAGATCTTAGTTTTTCAGAACAGAAACTCATTTCTGTCAGTTTATGCATATTAATTAAAATCAGACAACTCTGATCTTCCAGAGGTCCATTTTCTTAATTTATTATACAATTGTATTTGGCTGCTATCAGTATTTTGCATACAGCACATCCTCCTGGTTGGAAGTTCACTCTGGAGATGAAATGATATATCAGAGTATTACTTTGAAAGCATAGATATAGAATAAAGAGAATCTGATGTTCTCAGGGGACATTTCCATCAAGCTATGGTGGCATGACAGATTGTTCTAGAAACATTGGTCCAGAAATATTCATCTCTAGAGAACTGGTATTTGTTTTTAGAATCAGAGCACTGATTCTCCTGGACAGAGCACATAGACACATTCTCACTTTGGCTCTTCCTAGAATCCATGCAAACACTCTGCCGCCTCCAGTTGTTATGACATTACTTGTCACAGTCTAGCTTACATTATTCATAGTTTGGTCTGGATGAAAAATTGAATTGACACTGGAAATTCATCAGTGGCACATTTACAAACCATTTTAGGGTGGGAAGACTTCTGTAGGTGGCCTTCTTTATCTACTACTTTTTTCATTTTCAAAAAATAATTTCTAGTTTAATAACAAATTTTGGGGTATAGTATCATTTTGAAACTGTTGTATCCCTAGATTCTTGCACACTAACAAACAATTAAGAATCACAGATTGTTAAGCAATAAATGACCATGAAGATGTCTAGTTCAATAATTGGTGAATATTTTTAAAGCACTAGAACTCTTTTTGACAAATGAAATCAAACCCGGAACACATATAAAAATATTAAAGAAAGGCTCTGAGGGAACACTTGTCTATTTCATCTGTTCATTTTATAGATGGGGAAATTGATGCTTCTAGAAAAGGAGTAATTTACTCAGGGTAGCACAGCTGGTCAGTGACAGATCCAGGACTAGAAGCTAGATCTCCCGAATACTAGTCCAGTGCTGTTTTTACTCCACCAGTTACTATTCATAAAACATGTAAAAAGATGAGGATTGAAAAGTAAACTGATACTTCATTGAATGATCTCTACAATTGACAATTCTGGCTAGAAAATCCTCATTGAAATCTTCAAATACTCTTTAAGATGGAAAAAAATTACCAATAAGAGGGATCTATTTTTTTGCTGTTGGAAGTTTTCCAGTATATACCAGTGGCCCTGTATACCAATATACCAATACATATTGGTATACACATATGTACGTATATACAGGTGCCCCTGTATACCAGTATGCTTTTTGACCATTTGTGTTGTTCAAACAGCTGACTCTAGTGCCATTTATTTACAACCATACTCATACTTCTTAAAAATGAAGTTAAATGTTATCATAAGTACAGGGTATTTATACAATATTGCCAATATCAATACAAAATACCTTTGCTAGAGATCCCAGGAAATCTAATATGGCATGAATACAATTGTTTGTGCAGGGGGTGGTTGACGCTTGTTGAGATTAGTGTCAAAGCAGATTTTTATTGCATAGGAACAGTTTGAGCTGGGTGGTTTTGGAGGGGCTCTTTCCATCTCTGAGGGATTTTATTCTTCACACTACCATAGGTTGCCTTAGTCTATGAAGGGCTGACCCTAAAAGACAAGTAGAAGGTTAAAAGCAACATTTTGGAGTTCCCTTTGAGCACAATGGTTACCTTGGCTGGTTGTTTGTTAGTTCAAGAAGGGGGCTGTTGTGTAAGAGTAACTCTCAGATGTTTGCTTTGAGTGAACAACAAGTCCTAGGTCCTGTTTGGGGCTCAATTTCTGCCTCTGAAAAATGCCAGAGAAAGATAAGTTTATCTCTTATGTCCCTAGTAGTTGCAATATTATGTAATTATCTGCTTTTTAAATGTAGTCCACTAATATTGAGTACTCAATGGTCATGCAGAGTATGTGGGAGACCAAGCATCTAGGCCATGGTAGCCTGTGTGCTTACTGTGCTGCCATTTATAGTTCTTGTTCTTCAGCTCAGCTATGTGCCTTTCCCACAGCCCCCACCTCTCTGTCCTGTGAAGATAACCACCTGTGTGTTTTCCATTGCGTCTGTAGCTCCTAGTTTTTCATTCATTTAGTAGACTTTCTCTGACTGCCTACTGAGAATCAGGTACTGTCCTATACACTGGGGCCAAGATAAAAGTCCCTGTCTTCACGTGGATGAAATAAACAAGCAAACAAGTAACTAAGGAGTGAAAATGCGTTATAAATGTTCTGGGAGTGGTATAAATGTGGGGCTTCTGGGGACAGAGAATAAGAGCATCTAGCCACATGGGGGATCAGAGGTGTTTGCCAGAGTTTGAGAAGGATGCGAAGCCTGAAGTAAACTTGGAAGGCAGAGAAGGTAGAAGCCAGGAGAGGTGGGGGAGACAGGGTATTCCAGGGAGAGGGTGCAGCTTAACGACTTGCTTTAAGAGGCCACATTGTGTGTATGTATGTACAAGGACCTGCAAGTGATTGTTTTAGTTATCCACTTTCTGTAAGTAGTTAGCACTTTGGAGTGCCTAGCTCTATGCTTGATTGTGCGTAAGATAGAAAAGAAGTAAAGAAAATGTGTAACTCATGTATGGCTTATGTCTCAAAATTGCTTGTGAATCACCTTGGAATGTGCAATACATTTTCCTACAGAAAACAATGGTCTCCATGGTAATTAGCTTCCCAAGCCAGCCCATAAAAGCCTTTGTAACCCATAATCTAAAAGATCATGCTGTACTAATAATACCATAGCTACTGATGATCATTTGAAGCTGTGCTTCTGTGGGAAAATACATTCCATATTTCAATCATGGGTTCCAGAAACACCCTCTTTCCTACTGAAGCTTCACCAGTGTGTGAAGAAAGCTTTGTTTTGCTACTCCTTCAGGTGGCAAATCAGTGCTTCCAGTAATTTTCTCAGCTCCAGGTTATTACCAGTGTCTCATTGAAATGGGGAGAATATATAGCAGGGAGAGGGATAGAGGTAGGCATTTTAGCAGAGCAAAAGGGCATTGGGAATAAAATATAGACAAGGAAGTGACCAATGATGTTAGAGAGGAATAGGTTCCCCAGGGAAAATGGAGACAGGACTGAAAGCAGAGCCAGAAAAGTGCATCCTTGCCCAGAGTGGGAATGGAGAATTGCCTAGGTCTCTTTTGTGCTGCTATAACAGTATACCTGAGACTGGATAATTTATAAATAACAGAAATTTATTTCTTACACTTTTGGAGGCTGGGAAGTCCAGGATCAAGATGCCGGTAGGTTTAGTGTCTGGGGAGGGCCTGGTGTCTGCTTTCAAGATGGTACCTTGAAAGCAGCATCCTCTAGAGGGCAGGAGTGCTGTTCTTCACATCACAGAAGAGCAAAACAGCAAAGAGAGAGAGGACTCACTCCCTAAAGTCCCTTTTAAATGGCATTAGAGCCACCTATGAGGGCAGAGCCCTTACGATCTCAACACCTCTTAAAGGCCCCATCTCCTAATATTGTTATGTTAACAATTAAATTTCAAATGAGTTTTGAAGGGGACAAACATTCAAACCATAAGAATAAAGGAAGGAATGAACACTTATTGAGTTTTTACTGAGTTGTAGCCTGGCTTTCTTTTTTTTTTTTTTTTTTTTTTTTT
>NW_026652282.1:98786090-98792491 GCF_009828535.3 Hylobates moloch | reverse complement strand
CACACACTAACCTTATCACCAAACCCCATGGAAGAGAGAAAGCAACAGGAGCCAGTGACTGGGTTCAGGGCTTTTTGGTGTATGAATGTGTGTGTGTGTGTGTGTGTGTGTGTGTATGTTTAAGGGTATATATATATGAATGTGAAGAGAGGTGTATGTGCATGTGCATGTGAAGCCCTGTGGTCTTATTTGTACATATATGTAGGTCAAGGGAAGCTTCCAAGGCCAATAATAGAAATAGGCTTCAGATATCATCCTCTCTGGCCATTTTCTGTCATTATAATGCACTTTCTATTCTTTGAGAGTATTAGTTTAGCCATATTCTTAACATTACACCAGGTGGTAGGGAAAGACACCAAGGCATGGCAAGTGAAAAAAAAAATGTGACTTTTCAGACAAAAAGGCCAATCTGTGTATTGCCTTATAATAGCTAATCGACACTTCTACTCTGCTTTAGGGCGCTTTTGGAATTATCAAAAGCAGCCAAAAACATGCAAGAGGAAGGTAGGAAACTGGGCCCTTCAAGAATCTACTCTCATGTTAGTTATTCCCAGGGTCTAACTGGTATAAATGATGTAGAACAGCTTTCCTTTCTGTTTCTTACTTGACACTTCTCACCTCCCTTGATCCCACATTAATAGACTGGGAGCATCTTAAAGACAGGAATTTTATCTTACTCATCTCTCTAACCTCAACACTAACATAGCACCTGGCATAAACAGTAGACTCAGTAAATGTTTACTCAATTGTAACATATTTCTCTACCACCAAATCAGCTTTCCTCTGCACTTTCAGAGCAAGATTGACCCTTCATTTCAGCAGTTTCCTCAAACTCATTCATGGAAGAACTCAAAACAGAAGCCCTGAGATGATTAATTGAATAGCCTTTCTAAGTGCCACCTTTAACTAACACCCTGAAGATGTCATTTCCCTTCTTACCAGTCTATAGTTAAATATATATCATATGTGATTCCAATTAATATTTTTGAGGGCCTGCTATGTTCTCAGCCCTGTATAGGTTTAAGTGCATACGTTGAGGGTGGGTAGGATGTAACGATATGCAAGGTATAGTCTCTGTCCTCTAGGAATTTATCCTGTGAGACAGATAAAACAAAACTCAGTTACTCTGGTACAGGGCTATGTGTTATATGTACCATATTAGTGTTGTCAACAAGGTGCTAGTTTCAAGGAAGACAAGATCTCTTCCTTTAGCATATATAATTTTAGCTTCCCAAAGAAGGAGGCATCCAAGCTGGGCCTTAAATTAATGGTGATATTTGCACAGGCAAAGAGGTAAGCCTGAGCACTCAAAGTAGAAGGGACAGAGTGATAACCATCACAGAGTTAGGAATTTCTAAGAACCCCCAGCTGGGGCTTCACTGTGTATGTTTTTTTTTAATGTGGTAAAAATTTCTTGTGACTATAATATGGCAAAATCTGTAAGCTTCTGGATTACAGCCTCAAATGCTGTGCTTTACAAGTCAGACAGAGAGAAAGTAGGCTGTTTCCTAGAATGGTATGAATCCCCTGGTGAGTAGATCACAGAATGGGTATGCATGTGCCTTTCCCTTCTGAATAATATGCCATTGCCTGTTTAATAGACAGCTGCATAGCAAATCTTAATACGTACTTCAATACATTCTTAATAATGGCATATTTCTACCAAGATTCAATGTTCACCAAAAAATTCCACAAGAAAGTTATGAATAGAAAATTCCCTTATCGTGAACAGAATTTTGTCTACACAATACCAACCATCTAGCTAAGACAAACAAAAACATCCAGTAAAACTGTTGCCTACTCAGCACTAAACATTTTGAAATATCTAGGAATACCTGGATAGTGGGCCAAATTTCTCAGTTTTCCCCAGTATAAAACAGAGAAATCAGCACTGTGTAGACATAGCCTTACTCTACCTATTGGCAGGCCAAATCTTTGAGCAGGTTCCCAATCAAAACACCAGGCATTTCTGCTTGAGCTTCTAACACCTCACTGATCTTAAAAAGAAATGTGTGCTACAGTATGGATAGATTGGACTTTTTATAATAGTGACTCACCTAATTTGCCCTCAATTTGGTACTAGTCATACTGCCATGACGATTTAAAGGCACCATTCCCTCTTAACCAATCCATTTAAAGAGGATTCATATCTTGTCAGAAAATTTGACACCAAGTGCACAATAGTCCTAACTTTTCATTAGACTCCTTTGCATAGTGTAGTTAATGCTAAAAATATTTAAAGTAGATTAAGAATAGAACAAAGAAATGAAGTGCAACTGTGACTGTGACAGGGTATGAATATTAATGATGCATTTTTTATTCCTTTTCTCATCTAGTACCATCCCCTGTACTTTTTGATTCAAAATCTTACTCAACTTATACTGAAACGTTAAATACTAGCCCTTGGTTCTCTGTGATATGCTACATATATAAAGATAGAATTAATCTTTAGTCTAATATCTGTCTGAGGGATAAGGTGCTAAACCACCACATTATGGCTCCCCACTGTCTAAGGTATAAAGTCCAATCTCCTTAGGCTGACATCTAAGACCCTCCACAGGCTGGCTTCAATAAGCTTTTTTAAAGTAATCTCTCACTACCACTTTAGATGACTCATCCACTACAGCCACTGGGATCTCATCACTGTCCCCTGAAAATGCCATGATTAGTCTTCTCTCTGCATATTTACTCAGTCTGTGCTTCTCATTTTAACTCCATTTTTCAACTTCCATGCATTCCTCATAGCTCAACACAAGTTTTTCATTTGCAAAGTTTCCATCAGCCACACCAAACCCACTCTGTTTCAAATTCGTTAGTGCCTTTGCTGTGTGGCCCTAATGTTAAAGCTTGTACTTGGCTTCAAATACATCACTCATGTTTGTATGTATTATTTCAGTCATGAGCAACTTTTCAGTCATGACTATCTGATCTCCCTAACTAGATTACAAGCTCTTTAACGGCAGGGACACCCCACACAACCAAGAGAATACTAAGTACATAGTGATCAGTGTTTAGCACTTAAATGCACAGTATTCAAGCACTGCTACTGCCTGAAGTCCTTTACCTTTATGCATGGGTGACATAACCATGTGGCCATCAAACAGCATCCTCATCTCAGCTCTCAAGGCAACTCACTACATTAACATTTACAACCTGCCTTCTCAGACTTCACTCTGCTCCAGCCAAGACGCATTGTGTCCCACAAACTCCACCCCACTCCCTCTCTCTTTTGTGCCTTTCTACATGTCACTTCCTTCTCCTGGAATGCCTTGCTCCTCATCTCCTTGCTGTAAAAATCCTTATTAGGCCCATCTCAAATTCTATTTCCTCTGTTAAGCCCTCCCCAATAAATCTAGCCAACTATAGTATTGTCTCCACCTACTCATTGAGTTCATCATCACTTACTCACTTTGATATTTGATATTATTTATATGTGGATACCTTTCCATCATTCTCTATTGTTTTCACTTAGAGAATGAACTGAATAGTATTATCTGATCAAATCACACTTACCCCCAAACTGCTTAGTTGGTGTTAGAGTGCAAATAAACAAAGTTCAAAATCCTTAACATAGCATTTGAAACCCTCTACAAGAGGCTCTAGCCAACCTTACCAGTTTCATTTTTGTCTTAGTCATCTTAGTCACCACAGATGGGTGGCATAAACAACGGAAATTTATTTTATCATGGTTCTGGAGGCTAGAAGTCCAAAATTAAGGTGCCAGCATGGTCAGTTTCTTTTGAAGCCTCTCTTCCTGGCTTGTAGATAGTTGCCTTTTCACAGTGTTCCATGGCAGAGATAAAGAGAGCACAAGCTCCCTGCTCTAAGTGCCTCTTCTTATAAGAGCACTAATCTCACCTTGAAAACTCCACCATTATGAGCTCATCCAAAACCATTTACTTCTCAAAAGTCTCATCTCCAAATATTATCATATTGAGAGTTAAGACTCCAACATATGAATTTGAGGCAGGGGAAAAACAATTCAGTCTATAGCAATCTCCCACTATACCATGTACAGTCATCCAACTGAATGGATAAATATGTAGACTAAGTGCATAGGCTCCAGATTCTACCTCTTCTTAGCTGTGTAGAGTTGGACAAATAATCTATTTTGAGTATTGGTTTCCTTATCTATAAAATGGAGATAATAATGTTACTCAATTCATAGTATTACCATGAAGAATAAATGAGATAATTTACATAAAACACATAGTCTCATGTCTAATACAGAGTTAAGTGTTCAATAAGTGGTCACTGTGCTTATGACATGCCCTTGCTAACTACTTTTCCTAGAATGTCTTCTCTTCAGGTCTGCTTATCTATCACTTGCTATCAATCATTCAAGGCCCAACTCCAGATACGACTACCATATCCTCCACAAGCTTTCTCAGATCTAGTGAGTCAGAATTATAGTCTCTATCTTCCAATGTGCTGTGTTTATGACTCTATTCTGGCCTTTAGTATAGGTTGCCTTGTTCTACTTGAATAAGATATTTTAATCCCAAAGCATTAAATTGCAAGCTCATGACCTGGAGGGACATGTATCCCCTTGCTTACAGTAAGAGCTTCATGCAATAAACCATACTGGGGTAAGAGTCAGGGTACCATAGTTTTAGTTCTAGTGGTGCTGTCTTTATGTAGTGGTGGTCCCTTCAAAGAATTACTCTTACAGTTTTTGCTCAATTTTCTCAGCAATAAAACAACATCCTCAGCTTACAAATATTTTTTTACTAATAAATATGTATGTTGTAGGAACTTTATGGGATCTGATTTTGAATCCCAGCTCTGCTAATTACTAGTCATGTGACCCTGGACAAGTCTCTTAACTTCTTTGCACCTCAGTTTCTTCCCCTGAAAACAGGAAAATTTATTTTAAAGATAAAAAAAAAAAGACTGAGAAAGCCAGGCTACATGTAAATTTGTTTGAGTTCATTGTAGATTCTGGATATTAGCCCTTTGTCAGATGAGTAGGTTGCAAAACTTTTCTCCCGTAGGTTGCCTGTTCACTCTGATGGTAGTTTCTTTTGCTGTGCAGAAGCTCTTTAGTTTAATGAGATCCCATTTGTCAATTTTGGCTTTTGTTGCCATTGCTTTTGGTGTTTTAGACATGAAGTCCTTGCCCACGCCTATGGCCTGAATGGTATTGCCTAGGTTTTCTTGTAGGATTTTAATGGTTTTAGGTCTAACATTTAAGTCTTTAATCCATCTTGAATTAATTTTTGTATAAGGTGTAAGGAAGGGATCCAGTTGCAGCTTTTTACATATGGCTAGCCAGTTTTCCCAGCACCATTTATTAAATAGGGAATCCTTTCCCCATTTCTTGTTTTTGTCA
This sequence comes from Hylobates moloch, assembly GCF_009828535.3. Classification (NCBI taxonomy): domain Eukaryota; kingdom Metazoa; phylum Chordata; class Mammalia; order Primates; family Hylobatidae; genus Hylobates; species Hylobates moloch. The sequence goes on along the minus strand of NW_026652282.1, from coordinate 98,787,159 downwards.
GGTTTGTCAAAGATCAGATAGTTGTAGGTATGCGGCATCATTTCTGAGGGCTCTGTTCTGTTCCATTGATCTATGTCTCTGTTGTGGTACCAGTACCATGCTGTTTTGGTTACTGTAGCCTTGTAGTATAGTTTGAAGTCAGGTAGCGTGATGCCTCCAGCTTTATTCTTTTGGCTTAGGATTGACTTGGTGATGCGGGCTCTTTTTTGGTTCCATATGAACTTTAAAGTAGTTTTTTCCAATTCTGTGAAGAAAGTCATTGGTAGATTGATGGGGATGGCATTGAATCTATAAATTACCTTGTAAACTAGTTCAACCATTGTGGAAGTCAGTGTGGCGATTCCTCAGGGATCTAGAACTAGAAATACCATTTGACCCAGCCATCTCATTACTGGGTATATACCCAAAGGACTATAAATCATGCTGCTATAAAGACACATGCACACGTATGTTTATTGCAGCACTATTCACAATAGCAAAGACTTGGATCCAACCCAAATGTCCAACAACAATAGACTGGATTAAGAAAATGTGGCACATATACACCATGGAATACTATGCAGCCATAAAAAATGATGAGTTCATGTCCTTTGTAGGGACATGGATGAAACTGGAAAACATCATTCTCAGTAAACTATCGCAAGGACAAAAAACCAAACACCGCATGTTCTCACTCATAGGTGGGAATTGAACAATGAGAACTCATGGACACAGGAAGGGGAACATCACACTCCAGGTACTGTTGTGGGTTGGGGGGGAGGGGAGGGGAGGGACAGCATTAGGAGATATACCTAATGCTAAATGACGAGCTAATGGGTGCAGGAAATCAACATGGCACATGGATACATATGTAACAAACCTGCACATTGTGCACATGTACCCTAAAACCTAAAGTATAATAAAAAAAAAAAAGAATAAAAACCATTTACAAGCAAAAAATAAAAAATAAAAAATAAAACCTAGGCAATACCATTCAGGACATAGGCATGGGCAAGGACTTCATGTCTAAAACACCAAAAGCAATGGCAACAAAAGCCAAAATTGACGAATGGGATCTAATTAAACTAAA
>NW_026652282.1:98778195-98786080 GCF_009828535.3 Hylobates moloch | reverse complement strand
ATGCAGCCAAAAGACACATGAAAACATGCTCATCATCACTGGTCATCAGAGAAATGCAAATCAAAATCACAGTGAGTGTGTCACCATTAAAAATTCGCTCCTTTGGGTTAATGAGCTACTCACTTAAACAGAGTCATTCCTAGCCAAAGTTGTAAAATACTTAATTTCCCTTTAGCACTTATATTTAGACTTCCCATTTGATGCCCTTTTTTTCTTAAATTGGTATTTTGTTAGAGAGAAAGAGAGAGAGAGAGATCAGAGAACGCTTGGGAGAAAATAGAACTAATAAAAACTCCGAATTCTTGTCGAAATTTGTGACTTTGGAAGTTGGGTAATGAATGTGACAATGTAAGAACATATTTTTTCAGAAAATGAAGCTGGACCAGGCGGACAATATAAATTTTCCTGATGTTATGATAGAGTTAGTGCACTATCATTTAAGTACTACTCTTCAAATGTGACTAAAAATATATATGTATATGTCTTCTCCCCAATTTCATGTATTTCCAATTACCTTAATCATTCATTACTTTCTCAAACATTACAACATAAAAATGAGGAATGGCTTTTTGTTAAGAAAATTTTCAAGTCAGTACATAATAAAAAGCAACAGCTGCAGCCATGAATTTTATAAATGCTTTGTTGAAAATAATATTAAATGGCAATATCAGTTCACAGATAAACTGCAGTGTTTTATTCTATGTCAAAAATTTGTCATTCTTATTTATAATGAGGAACATATGAAATAACTTACCTTGATTTTTATTGGATGGACGCCATCATCATCTTCATTGTTGTTGTTGTCATCATCATCATCCCAATATTGATGGCCTAGAGTAAACAGGAACTTGAGGACACTGTTTAAGTAGCTGTGGACATAAAGACAAAGTGCCTATGTTCAAATAACTTAAAATCAAGTTAGGAGACAGGCTGTACAAACAAACAGGAAAGCACTATATCAAGATTAGAGCTGGTTGCTAAGTACTCTTGGTCATCAGGCACTACTTGGTTTTTGGGCTTTGCATTCCTTCTCTACACAAAGTAGACACCCCGACATATCCACTTCATTTCTGACCTTAGTATATATAAATTTAAGAATTTTCAGGCCAAATTTTGCAAAATTATGACCAACAAGCTAAATGAGACCCAAGACTATATTTGTCACACTGCACACACGTTTAACTTACTCTTTGAATTAGTTCCCATTTTAAAGCTCATTTGTTTTACTGTATAATTGAGATTTCCAACTTTTCTTGGCAATATCAAAAGATCTTGCAACACTAGGTCTATTTTCCACATTACAATTAGTTGTTGCTAAATAATGCACGCCCTCTCTAGATAAGACATAGGAACCCCATTTTTTTCATAGGCCTCACCAATACTTATTGATCCTTAAACTGGTCTTGCTTCACACTCTTTACCTCTCAGTCTCTATAGGCATTTGAGTTTATGGCCCATAGCCTAGCTACTCTTTCAGACTCAGCATGAAACATCACTCTGGCTTAGTTCTGACATAAATTTCTTCCTTGTGCCTCTTGCTGCATTTCTTTTCTCAGTAATCCTTCTGGCACTGGCAAGTCCTGACTTTTGTCTTCCTGCTACTACCTCCATCCCAACAATATTTCTGTTCGACAATTATACCCCAAAGTGTTGACTCAGATCCTATTTACAATCACTTAATGACTATACCTTTATCGATTACCACTGGACTACTGCAATCAACAGTGATAAGAAGTTATAGCTGGCTGATTCATTAAATGAAAAGAACTATTTCATTGTATACAAGTATAATCTGGTACAGCAAGTTCATAAGCCTCTGAACCAAGAAAAGGTTTTAGCAAAACCACGCCTCCCTTCAAAATACATAAGAGTAGGCAGCGATGGAAACCCCACTGAGGTCATTGATTTGGGCAAGGACCATCAAGTAAAACAAAAAGTTTGGGATGATAGGTAGACAGGGAAATCGATATTCACATAGTGCCACAGTATCACCTCCCTAGATGACTACATGAAAAGAGAGGAAAGGTTAACTTTTCAATAGAGCAAGCTGACAATCATCATCTTAACCAAGTTATCATTCACTGGGTTCAGAGTCAATCACATATTACGTGTTTCTTAACATGATGCAATATGCAACACACAGCCTCACCTAGGAAGTAGTCCCACGAAAAACGTTTAAGCTGAATCCAATAAGCGTTAGCCCTAATTTCCAGTTTTCATAAATATAAGTTAACATAAAAGGAGCAGCTTCAAAGAAACCAAAAAAAAAATCAGGAAAATCCAAAAGGTGATTTATGTTAAAGGGCAATATTCTTGATTTCATCAGTAGTCAAAATCATTGAAAGAATATAAAGAAAAGGACTGACTTCTAGATTAAAAGAAAGTTAATAGACATAACAACAATCAAATGCAATATATGGCTCCGGATAGAATCCTGGTTGGAAAGACAGCTCTACAATATATTTTGGAGTAATTAGGAAACTTTGAATATAGACTGTGTATGAGATCTTATGAGAATTATTATATTTTTTAGAAATAATGGTGGTATGGTAATTATGAGAATAGGAGAATGTCCTTATTTTTTTAAAAGCATAAAAGTTCAATGGTGTCATGTCATGATGTCTGAAACTTACTTTCAAATAGTTCAGCCAACAACATACAGGTACACACACACACACACACACACACACACACACACACACACATATATCCCTGGAGAAAGACAGATTGATTTGATTTTAATCAAAAGCATAGGAAGAAAATTCATCAATGAAGTTTTCAATATAAGCAAAAAATAGTTTGATCATTCACAAAAAGAGAAATGGTTGGCATAACATCAGAGTACAGAGGAAGCTTCGAATACAAATACAGGTGACTACTAGCTCAGACTGTTTCAACTTGTAGCTATCACCCTGGAACCAATTATTAATAGTTACTAAGCCAAGTCTTCCAGCATTGTGGATCTCCCTTATCCTTACCTTTCTTCACTAAATCCTGCTCGTCAGCTATCAGGTTAACCATTCTTCCCCCAATTTTGCTTTAGTTCTCCTCTTATGTGTTCCCACAGTACTCTGTTCTTTTATTATAGTATTTTTTAAACTAAATAATTTATCTGTTTCTCCCTCTGGGTGGAGAGCTAATACAGAACATGGCTAGTATTCCCCACTATTTCCCAAGCATCTAGTCCAGTGTCTGGCACAGCATAGGTATTCAATAAGCATGGCATATCTTGGTATTTAAAATTGAATTTTTACTACTTCCTCTCTAGAAATTTGGACCCTAATTCTTAATCCTTCCTAGTTAAGTCGGGCCCAGTTATCGTAAGATTCATTGTCTAACTGCCTACAAGTCTGTCTTAACATCGCCTCCCAGTGGAATCTCATTATGCTGCTCTGTTCATCATCCCTGTTACTTTATTTTCTAAAATGTCAAACTCAATGTCAATATTCTTTCTTGTTCTAGCAAAATGCTCAGATTTTCTGTGGAAATTTTTAAACACCTAAGATCAGAGTAAGTTGAATGGCATTTTAGTGACATCTTAGCCCTCAAAGTCCATTATCTGAGTAGCATTTAAGCTTGATGTAAGAGTGATCCAATTGAGTTGTTTCTACTGAATGTGATTTAGACAATCATTTATCCTTATTGTAACTCTTTCCTAATTGTCAGGACTTTCCTCCTGTAAAATCCCAAAGAGGCTATCAAATGCAAATCTACTTTTAAATTTTAGTGTCTTTAACTATTTCTGGACCTCTCTTTGACACAAAGGTCAGGTCTACAAGGATTTAGTCCCTCTAATAGAAAGCAGAAGTCAGTGAGTCTAACATGAATCCAAGGCAGAATATATTTAATAATAAGGCTGCTTTTGTAAATATGAATAGTAAAGTACAGCTACAATTAGAAACCAGTTATCTTCAAATCTAACACTCATCAGGCAGCATTATAAAATAAAGCTATTTATTACTAGCTATTACTTACATTTTTGAAAGCACCATCATGTTTCACATGTGGAATAAATAAGGTCCCACAATAATCCACATATTTCATGAAACCTCTAGGAAACAATCTAGTACTCATTATAAAAGCTAATAAAAGGCAATAACTAGTTTTATGAGGTTTAAAAATCACAAATATTTTGACCAGTTTTTTCTAGAACAGACAAAATTAAGAAGTATAATACATCCTCGGACTTTCACAAACGAAGTACATTATCTCCATTTGCCTCACTGCTCTCTTTGGCTAATTGTCAACGGGGCTTACTGCCAAAGAATGCTGCAGTTGGCCAAGTTGTAGTGAGCACCCTCCAGCCTTTTTGATTACCTGCCTTTTCAGGCTTCAAATGCAGCACACAACACAGATGATCAATGCTGTAATCTGCCAAACCTTTCTTTGTCCCTTCATCAACATACTCCAATGTCACATTCAAAGTCCTTGGAGGGTACTTGCATGACCACCCTATCTCCTTCCATTTTTCTTCATAGCAATCATCACTACATCTGCATTTCCTACTAGAATGTAAGCTCCATCGTGGCAGAGATTTAGTCTTATATCAGTCTTACCTTTTACCACTGTATCTCTAGCGCCTACAACTGTACCATGTACACAGAAAGTGCTCAATAAATATTTGTTCACTGAGTAAATAATCATAAGAGCCAACATATCTTGAAAGTATATCATATGCATTGATAAGTGCTTTACATGGTTTTTTACATAGTGATAATCACCAGGAATATCATTATGAAGGATGTGCTATAGTTATTCCCATTTTATAGTTGAGGAAGCTTAGGATTGGAAAAAAATGCATTTTGCTCAGGAAGGTAATACTTGTGATTATTGCTAATACATCAGTCTTCTGTGAGGAACAATAATGATAGCAAGGGATACCTAAGAATGTAACATAACTTGGATGCCTATGGAAATTAATAATAGCTAACATTTACTGAAAACTTCCTATAAGCCAGGCACTATTAAACACTTTACATCTCTTCGATCTCGCAAAAAAACCTATGTTGTAGACACTATCATTATTCAGTTTTACAGATTACGAAACAGGCACAGAGCTGCTAAGCAACTTGCATAACATCTTACAGCTAGTAAGTAACAGATCTTCAGTTCAAACTTGGTTAGTCTGACAAATCTTGAGACAGATTTATGAAGACACTTGTGAACGGAGAGACTATAGTAGGGTAGAGAGACAGAGAAAGGAAACAAAATAATTTTAATAAATATTATAAAATGCTAGAGATGATCATATTTATTACCAAAATAAATTCTCGGGACTTGCACATATTTTATGTAATCCTCAAAATGAGGAACTATGTCCTATTATCTTCAGTTTATGGATGACACAAAGAGAAGTTTCTAGCCCAAGATCACACTGTTTGAAAGTAATCTAATTTCAAGGTGTCTCCCATTTCCATTGTCCCTGTACTGCCTAAAGAACTCAAAGAAACTCTGTTTCTGCAAGATCCAGGGGAGTAATGATATTTGGCTCAGAGATAGAAAGAGTCAGGGTGGAAATGAGAAGGGCACATTTTTAAAAAAATGAACCAACTTAGGGAAAGCCTAGACTGAGAAGAGCTGAACACAGGAATTGGACAAACAAAAGAAGAAAAGATTAAGATTTATTTCCACAAGAACAAAAAGGGGTTTTGTTTGGGATACAGTATATATTAGTAGCATGATGTAGTCATTAAGAACATTGTTTAATTTCTAACTGGTTAGCTTACTAGCTTTATGAATTTTGGTAAATCACTTCAACTTTCAAAGCCTTAGTTTTCCAACCTGTAAAATAGATATTATAAGAATGTTTTCCTCAGAGTGTTATTGGGCGTATCATCTGGTATGTAGCATGTGCTCATTAAACACCAGCAGCTGTTATTAATGATAGTGGATAGACTTCTCTTCCTCTTCACTGCACATGCCAATACACAGCCAGAAGAGAAGAGAGAAAGATCAAAATGGAATGGAACTCAAATTCTTGGTGATGAAACTCATAATAGAGATAGAGACATATACCAAACAATGGGAATATTGACACCTGGGTCTGCCTTGGACAATACAAAAACCATCTAGGAGAAAGTGATACCTGAACTAAGTCCTGAAAGTAGGCTTATGAGCTTCTTGTTGCTGCTATAACAGATTACTACAATCTTAGTGCCTCAAAATAACATCAATTTATTATCTTATAGTTATGGATTTCAGAAGTCTGAAATGGGTCTCACAGGGCTAAAATCAAGGTGTTGGTGTGGTTACATTCCTTTTGGAAACTAAGAGAGAATTGTTCCTTGGCCTTTCCCAGCTTTCAATAGTGCCTGCATTCTTTGGCTCATGGTCCCTTCATCCATCTTTGAAATTTCCATCTTCAAATCTCTTCCCTCCATTGTTGATAAAGACCTTTGTGATTGCATCAAACCCACCTGGAGAATCCATAAACCTCTTCAGATCTCAAGAATCTTAACATAAACACATCTGAAAAGTATGACCACTCATATAATCCATTTACATGTGGATCAGAACCCACACCAGGTGGCTAAATGAAGGGAATTTAATATAGGAAACAAATTACAAAGGTATTAGAAGAATGGAAAGAGCAAATGAGGGAGAGGTGAGGCAAAACAGAGATTATTAACTGCAAGAAGTGGCTACCACTCATGGGGCTGAGGGACAAAGGCAGGAGGTAATACCAAAGCCTGGGAACAAGGATCCAGGGCTATTAGGCAGGAACTGTAACTTTGGAAGAACAACTCAGCTGAAGCTGGGACCCCAGAGCTTCTCAATAATAACTAGAGCTACATAGAGAATACTCCCAACTGCCCAAGACATAAACAAGTAGAGCATGGGGATGGGGAGATAGAATATCACAGCTTCTGCACTTCCCTTGACTTTCAAAATCTGACTAGTGTCTCCTATTGGTCAATTATAGCCAGAAGACATTTAGCAAGGAAGCCCAGAAAAAAAATGGTATCAAGGGTCAAATGCTTGCAGACCAAGGGAAGAATAAAGAATGAATCTAAAAGCAAAACTAATCTTTTTGCAGTTTCCCAAATACATCATATCCTTTTCTTATTCCCTTCACTTGAATTGCATTCCATTTGTCCTCTTATCTCTAATATTTTCTCCTCTGTGAAGCCTTCTCTGAGTATTCCAGGCTTCTGAACTCTAGCATCTCCTTGACCACACTGATCATTTGGTAATTCACATAATACTGAGCAGCAGCACTGTTAGTTATCTTTGTTTGCCTGTGTGACATGACCACTTAACTACCTTCTAAGCTCTTTGTAGGACAGAGAAGACCTACACATCCACATCCACCATACAGTTCTGACATGGCAAGTTTTTGCTTGGTTGTCTGAGCCTAATTCTAACTGCAGTGTGGTATTTTCCAGCATCTTAAGATTTTCTATGATACTCAACGGTAGTGTTAAAATATTTAGCAATCAGTATGCATGGCCATCAACCAATCAGCATATACACCTGCCTCAAAAGAACAGACCTGGCTGTAAACAACTAGTATACCTGTACTGACTCACAACTACTGAATATCTGGCTGGACTACATGGAAAGGAGAACAAGAACCTGCAGCTGACAGAAACGTGCACTATTTGCACTATGGACCAAATTACTAAATTAAAACACAAAACAGCAGATAATAAAATAACGTTCTCTTTTAAAACGTAGTCAATCATGAGATACACACACACACACACACACACATATACATATATATATATATATATACACACACACACACAGGTTGTGTTCATTACAGTTTACATTTTATTTCATTATTTATAGTATATATTAATATATTATTTTTATAGTCTATTTTATACACAAAATATACCAATACATACATGCATAAAAATAAAGAGTATAATGCTGGCAT
>NW_026652282.1:98760551-98778185 GCF_009828535.3 Hylobates moloch | reverse complement strand
CTTCCTAGCCTCGATGGTCTTTACAATTTGGCATGTTTTTGCAGTGGCTGGTACCGGTTGTTCCTTTCCATGTTTAGTGCTTCCTTCAGGAGCTCTTTTAGGGCAGGCCTGGTGGTGACAAAATCACTCAGCATTTGCTTGTCTGTAAAGTATTTTATTTCTCCTTCACTTATGAAGCTTAGTTTGGCTGGATAGGAAATTCTGGGTTGAAAATTCTTTTCTTTAAGAATGTTGAATATTGGCCCCCACTCTCTTCTGGCTTGTAGAGTTTCTGCGGAGAGATCAGCTGTTAGCCTGATGGGCTTCCCTTTGTGGGTAACCCGACCTTTCTCTCTGGCTGCCCTTAACATTTTTTCCTTCATTTCAACTTTGGTGAATCTGACAATTATGTGTCTTGGAGTTGCTCTTCTCGAGGAGTATCTTTGTGGCGTTCTCTGTATTTCCTGAATCTGAATGTTGGCCTGCCTTGCTAGATTGGGGAAGTTCTCCTGGATAATATCTTGCAGAGTGTTTTCCAACTTGGTTCCATTCTCCCTGTCATTTTCAGGTACACCAATCAGACGTAGGTTTGGTCGTTTCACGTAGTCCCAAATTTCTTGGAGGCTTTGTTCATTTCTTTTTATTCTTTTTTCTCTAGACTTCCCTTCTCGCTTCATTTCATTCATTTCATCTTCCATCTGCGATACCCTTTCTTCCAGTTGATTGCATCTGCTACGGAGGCTTCTGCAATCTTCACGTAGTTCTCGAAACTTGGCTTTCAGCTCCTCCATCTCCTTTAAGCCCTTCTCTCCATTGGTTATTCTAGTTATCCATTCTTCTAATTTTTTTTCAAAGTTTTTAAGTTCTTTGCTATTGTTTTGAATTTCCTCCCGTAGCTCAGAGTAGTTTGATCGTCTGAAGCCTTCTTCTCTCAACTCGTCAAAGTCATCCTCCATCCAGCTTTGTTCCATTGCTGGTGAGGAACTGCGTTCCTTTGGAGGAGGAGAGGTGCTCTGCTTTTTAGAGTTTCCAGTTTTTCTGCTCTGTTTTTTCCCCATCTTTGTGGTTTTATCTACTTTTGGGCTTTGATGATGGTGATGTACAGATGGGTTTTTGGTGTGGATGTCCTTTCTGTTTGTTAGTTTTCCTTCTACCAGACAGGACCCTCAGCTGCAGGTCTGTTGGAGTTTACTAGAGGTCCACTCCAGACCCTGTTTGGCTGGGTGTCAGCAGCGGTGGCTGCAGAACAGCGGATTTTCGTGAGACCACCAATTCAGCTGTCTGATAGTTCCTCTGGAAGTTTTGTCTCAGAGGAGTACCTGGCCCAGTGAGGTGTCAGTCTTTCCCTTCTGGGGAGGTGCCTCCCAGTTAGGCTGCTCAGGGGTGAGGGACCCACTTTAGGAGGCAGTCTGTCCGTTCTCAGATCTCCAGCTGCGTGCTGGGAGAACCACTACTCTCTTCAAAGCTGTCAGTCAGACAGGGACGTTTAAGTCTCTGGAGATTCCTGCTGACTTTTTGTTTGTCTGTGCCCTGCCCCCAGAGGTGGAGCCTACAGAGGCAGACAGGCCTCCTTGAGCTGTGGTGGGCTCCACCCAGTTCGAGCTTCCTGGCTGCTTTGTTTACCTAAGCAAGCCTGGGTAATGGCGGGCGCCCCTCCCCCAGCCTCGCTGCCGCCTTGCAGCTTGATCTCAGACTGCTGTGCTAGCAATCAGCGAGACTCCGTGGGCATAGGACCCTCCGAGCCAGGTGCGGGATACAATCTCCTAGTGTGCCGTTTTCCAGGCCCGTTGGGAAAGCGCAGTATGAGGGTGGGACTGACCCAATTTTCCAGGTGCCGTCTGTTACCCCTTTCTTTGACTAGGAAAGGGAACTCCCTGACCCCTTGCGCTTCCCGAGTGAGGCAGTGCCTCGCCCTGCTTCGGCTCGCGCACAGTGCGCTTCACCGACTGTCCTGCACCCACTGTTAGGCACTCCCTAGTGAGATGAAAGCGGTACCTCAAGCAGAAATGCAGAAATCACCAGTCTTCTGTGTCGCTGGGGCTGGGAGCTGGAGACTGGAGCTGTTCCTATTCGGCCATCTTGGCTCCCCCCTCCTGTAAAATTGCCTAGGTTTTATTCTAGGGTTTTTCTGGTTTTAGGTCTAACATGTAAGTCTTTAATCCATCTTGAATTAATTTTTGTATAAGGTGTAAGGAAGGGATCCAGGTTCGGCTTTCTACATATGGCTAGCCAGTTTTCTCAGCACCATTTATTAACTAGGGAATCCTTTCCCCATTTCTTGTTTTTGTCAGGTTTTGCAAAGATCAGATGGTTGTAGATGTGTGCTATTATTTCTGAGGGCTCTGTTCTGTTCCATTGGTCTATATCTCTGTTTTGGTACCAGTACCATGCTGTTTTGGTTACTGTAGCCTTGTAGTATAGTTTGAAGTCAGGTAGCATGATGCCTCCAGCTTTGTTCTTTTTGCTTAGGGTTGTCTTGGCAATATGGGCTCTTTTTTGGTTCTATATGAACTTTAAAGTAGTTTTTTCCAATTCTGTGAAGAAATTCATTGGTAGCTTGATGGGGATGGCATTGAATCTATAAATTACCTTGGGCAGTATGGCCATTTTCATGATATTGGTTCTTTCTACCCATGAGCATGGAATGTTTTTCCATTTGTTTGTGTCCTCTTTTATTTCGTTGAGCAGTGGTTTGTAGTTCTCCTTGAAGAGGTCCTTCACATCCCTTGTAAGTTGGATTCCTAGGTATTTTATTCTCTCTGAAGCAGTTGTGAATGGGAGTTCACTCATGATTTGGCTCTCTGTTTGTCTGTTATTGGTGTATAAGAATGCTTGTGATTTTTGCACATTGGTTTTGTATCCTGAGACTTTGCTGAAGTTGCTGATCAGCTTAAGGAGATTTTGGGCTGAGACAATGGGGTTTTCTAAATACACAATCATGTCATCTGCAAACAGGGACAATTTGACTTCCTCTTTTCCTCATTGAATACCCTTTATTTCTTTCTCCTGCCTGATTGCCCTGGCCAGAACTTCCAACACTATGTTGAATAGGAGTGGTGAGAGAGGGCATCCCCGTCTTGTGCCCGTTTTCAAAGGGAATGCTTCCAGTTTTTGCCCATTCAGTACAATATTGGCTGTGGGTTTGTCATAAATAGCTCTTATTATATTAATTTTATTTTTTAGAGAAAGGATGTCACTGTATTTCCCAGGCTGGCCTCAAACTTCTGGGTTTAAGTGATCCTCCTATCTCCCACTGAGTAGCCGGGGTTACAGGTACATGTCACCTTGCTAATCACAAAACATTTTAACCTTTATCTTTATTTATTTCTTCTTTGATGCTCTTTCTTTCTCCTTATGAAGATCTGAGTTTCCGCCCTATATTTTCCTTTTCTCTGAAGAACTTTTAATGTTTATTTCAAGGCAGATCAATCAGTAACACATTCTCTCATTTGGTGTTTGTCTGAGAAAGTCTATTTCTTCTTCATTTTTGAAGGATAATTTCATAGGGTACAGAATTCTAGGTTGGTAGGTATTTTTTTCTCTCAAGAATTTAAATATTTCACTTCATTCTCTTCTTGCTTGAATGATTTCTGAGAAGTCAGATCTAATTGTTAGCTTTGTTCCTCTATAGGTTTTTTTTTTTTTTTTTTTTTTTTTTGAGACGGAGTCTCGCTCTGTCACCCAGGCTGGAGTGCAGTGGCGCAATCTCGGCTCACTGCAAGCTCCGCCTCCCGAGTTCACGCCATTCTCCTGCCTCAGCCTCTCCGAGTAGCTGGGACTACAGGCGCCTGCCACCACGCCCAGCTAATTTTTTTTTGTATTTTTAGTAGAGACGGGGTTTCTCCGTGGTCTCGATCTCCTGACCTCATGATCCGCCCTCCTCGGCCTCCCAAAGTGCTGGGATTATAAGTGTGAGCCACTGCACCCGGCCAGGTATTTTTTACCCTCTAGCTTTTTCTTGGATTTTTTTCTTTATCTTTAGTTTTCTATAGTTTGAAACTGATATGCTTAGGTATAGATTTGGGGGCATTTATTCTGATTGGTATCCTCTGAGCTTTCCAGATCTGTGGTTTGGTGTCTGACGTTAATTTGGGAGAAATTCTGAGTCTTTATCGTTTCAAATATTTATTTGGTTTCTTTATTCTCCTTCTGGAATTCTGATTACACATGCAGTACACCTGTTATAGTTATCCAATTTTCTAATCATAACTTTATACCCATTGACCAACCACCTCCCTCTTCCCAGTCTCTGGTAACCACTGTCCGATTGACTACTTCCATGAGATCAATTTATTAAAAATCTGCATATGAGTGAGATCATATGGTATTCATCTTTCTGTGTCTGTCTTATGTTGATTCCATATTTTGGCTAATGTGAATGGTGCTTCACTAAACATGGGAATGCAGATATCTCTTTGACATACTGATTTAACATCCTTTGGATATACATCCAGAAGTAGGATTGCTGAATCATATGGCAGTTCTATTTTGAGTTTTTTGAGGAACTTCCATAATGTTTCTCATAATGGCTGTACTAATTTACATTTTCACCAACAGTGTGTAAAAGATTCCTATTCTCAACATCCTTGCCAACGCTTGTTATATTTTGTCTTTTTGATGATATCCATTCTAATTGGAGTGAGGTAATATTTCATTGTGGTTTGGTTTGCATTTCCCTGATGATAGTGATGTTGAATGTTTTTTCATATACTGTTTTCCTTTTCTACATTTTTTTGAAAAATGCCTATGAAGTGGTTTTTATTGCTATTTTTAATCAGATTGTTTGCTTTTTGCTTTTGAGTTCCTTATATGTTCTGGATATTGACTCCTTGTCTGATGTATAGCATGGAAATATTTTCTCCCATTTTGTAGGTTGTCTCTTCACTCTGTTGAGTGCAGAAGCATTTTGCTGTGCAGAAAATGCTATGCGGAAGCATTTTGGTTTGATGTAATCCCGTTTGTCTATTTTTGTTTTTGTTTCCTGTGCTTTTGAGACCTTATCTAAAAAATTATTGCCCAGTCCGATGTCATGAAGCATTTCCCCTATGTTTTCTTCTAGTACTTTCACAGTTTTGGGTCTTACATTTAAGTCAATCCATTTTGAGTTGATTTTCAAATATGGTGAATGATAGGGGTCCAGTTTCATTATTGTGCATATGGATATCCAATTTTCTCAACAATATTTATTGAAGAGATCATCATTTCCCAATTTTTGTTCCTGGTACCATTGTCAAAAAATTAATTGGCTATAGATACATTGATTTATTTCTGTATTCCCTATTCTATTTCATTGTTCTATTTGTCTATTTTTATGCTAATACCATGCTGCTTGGGTTGCTATAGATTTGCAGCATATTTTGAAGTTAGGTAGTGTGATGCCTCCAGCTTTGTTTTTTGTTTGTTTGTTTAATTTGGTTTGTTTTAGCTCAAGATTGCTATGGCTATTTGGTATCTTTTGTGATTCTATACAAATTTTAGGATTATATTTTATATTTCTGTGAAGAATGTCTTTGGTATTTTGATAGGGATTGCATTATATCTGTAGATCACTTTGAGTAGTATGTTCATTTTGACAAAATTAATTTTTTCAACCCATGAACAGGGGATATATTTCTATTTATTTGTGTACTCATCAGTTTATTCCATCAATGTTTCACAGTTTTCAATTTAGATATTTTTCACCAGTTTGGTTAGATTTATTCCTAGGCATCTTACTTTTTGGTAAGTATTATAAATGGGATTGTTTTCTTGATTTCTTTTTCAGATAGTTCACTATTAATGTGTAGAAACACTAGTTTTTTTTCACATTAGAAACTGGAGATTTTATTCATTTCAACACTTTGCTTTCATGATAGATCACCAAAAATAATTAAGGCTATAAAAGCCATTAAAAACATAATGAAGTAAATGTAACTAACATACATCAAACAACATATCTGAAAATAGATAATATTCCTTCTTTTCACACATCCTTGTCTATTGTCAAAAATTGAACAAATGTTAGGCGTAAAAATATTTTAAGTTCCAAAATCTAACAACAGAACAGAAAATACCATCTGCCACAACACATTTAAACTAGAAATTGATGACATAGCTAGAAAACAAATGCCCCTACTACCTATCAGAATACATACAAGAACTTTTTTCTTTTTCTGTTTGTTTATTTTTAATCTTATTTTAAGTTCTGGGATACATGTGCAGGACGTGCAGGTTTGTTACATAGGTAAATATGTTCCATGGCAGTTTGCTGCACCTATCAGCCGATCACTAGGTATTAAGCCTCACATGCATTAGCTATTTATACTGATGCTGTCCTTCCCCCAGCCCCCCAACAGGCCCCAGTGTGTGTTGTTCCCCTTCCTGTGTTCATGTGTTCTCATTGTTCAGCTCCCACTTGTAAGTGAGAATGTGCAGTGTTTGTTTGTTTGTTTTCCCTGTGTTACTTTGCTGAGGATAATGGCTTCCAGCTCCATCCATTTCCCTGCAAAGGACATGATACCATTCCTTTTTATGGCTGCATAGTATTCTATGGTGTATATGTACCACATTTTCTTTATCCCATCTATCATTGATGGACATTTGTGTTGATTCCGTATCTTTGCTATTGTGAATAGTGCTGCAGTGGACATATGCATGCATGTATCTTTATAGTAGAGTGATTTCTATACCTTTAGGTATATACCCAGTAATGGGATTGCTGGGTCAAATGGTATTTCTGGTTCTAGATCTTTGAAGAATCACCACACTGTCTTCCACAATGATTGAATTAATTTACATTCCCACCAACAGTGTAAAAGCGTTCCTATTTCTCCACAGCCTCACCAGCATCTGTTGTTTCTTGACTTTTTAATAATTACCATTCTGAATGGCATGAGATGGTATCTCATTGTGGTTTTAATTTGCATTTATCTAATGATCAGTGATGTTGAGCTTTGTTTCATATGTTTGTTGGCCACATAAATGTCTTCTTTTGAGAAGTGTCTGTTCATGTCCTTTGCCCACTTTTTAATGTTTTTTTTCTTGTAAATTTGCTTAAGTTCCTTGTAGATTCTGGATATTAGACTTTTGTCAGATGGATAGATTGCAAAAACTTTCTCCAATTCTGTAGGTTGTCTGTTCACTCTGATAATAGTTTCTTTTGCTGTGCAAAAGCTTTTTAGTTTAGTAACATCTCATTTGTCAATTTTTGCTTTTGTTGCAATTGCCTTTGATGTTTTTGTGATGAAATCTTCTACAGTCCTCTGCTCTACCAACTGAGCTATTGAAGGATCTTGAAACACTATCAGTTTTTATATGTTGATTTTGTATCTTGTTACTTTAATTTGTTTATTAGTTCAAATAGTTTTTTATGAAGCCTTTAGGGCTTTCTATATATAAGATTTTGTTATCTACAAACAGGGACAATTTAACTTTCTCTTTTCTATTTCAAACGCCCTTTATTTTTTCTCTGCCTAATTGCTCTGGCTAGGACTTCTAGTACTAGGTTGAATAGAAGTGGTGGAAGTGGATATTCTTGTCGTATTCCAGATCTTAGAGGAAAAGCTTTAAATTTTTCCCATTTAGAATAATGTTTGGGTTTATTATTAATAATGCTGTGGGTTTGCCATATATGGCCTCTGTTACATTGAGGTATGTACCTTTTATACTTAATTTGTTGAGAGTTTTTATTATAAAGGTATGTTGCATTTTGTCAAATGCTTTTTCTGCACCTATTGAAACATTCATATAATTTTCGTCCCTCTTTCTGTTAATGTGTTATGTCACATTTATTGATTTGTGTATTTTTAAACATTCTTGCATCCCTAGGATGAATCCTACTTGATCATAGTGAATAATACTTTTAATGTGTTGTTGAATTTGGTTTGATACTATATTTTGTTCAGGATTTTTACATCTATGTCCATCAGTGATCTTGGCCTATAGTTTTCTTTATTGTTGTGTTTTTGATTTTGATATCAGAGTCATGCCGGCCTCAAAATGAATTTGGAAGTATTTCCTCTTCTTTAATTGTCTGGTATAGTTTGAGACGATTGGTATTAGTTCTTCTTTAAATGTTTGGTAAAATTAATCAGTGAGGCCATCAGATTGTGGGCCTTTTTTAAAGGGCTAATATCCAGAATCCATAAGGAACTTAAACAAATTTACAAGAAAAAAACAACCCCATCAAAAAGTGGGTGAAGGATATGAACAGACACTTCTCAGAAGACTTTTTTGTGGCCAACAAACATATGAAAAAAAAGCTTATCATCACTGGTCATTAGAGAAATGCAACTCAAAACCACAAGGAGATACCATCTCATGCCAGTTAAAATGGCAATCATTAAAAAGTCAGGAAACAACAGATGCTGGAGAGGATGTGGAGAAATAGGAACACTTTTAAACTGTTGGTGGGAGTGTAAATTAGTTCAACCATTGTGTAAGACAGTGTGACAATTCCTCAAGGATCTAGAACCAGAAATAGCAGAAAAGCCAGGCGCGGTGGCTCATGCCTGTAATCCCAGCTACTCAGGAGGGAGGCTGAGGCATGAGAATCACTTGAACCTGAGAGGTGGAGGTTGCAGTGAGCAGAGATGGTGCCACTGCGCTCCAGAGCCTGGGGAACAGAGTGAGACACTGTCTCAAAAAAAAAAAAAAAAAGAAAAGAAAAGAAATATGCAGACCCAATGTGTAAAATGGCTTATAGTTTCTAAAATAGCATGCAAATGTATGCTGTTAGTAATCTAGACCCTCTTAACACTAACATGATGTCTAAATGATGCAAACAATTTAACCATAAGGTTGATAAGGTGTATTTGATCATCCTTATGATTAACTGTAATACATTTCATTTTATGCTTTCCAGTTTGTTTTGTGGGAGCAGCTTTGGCCATAGAGGAAACGTACACAAACAGATTCAATATTCAGAGAATGCCTATACAAAAAAAGTAAAAACAAAGAATTATGTGAAAATTATGGGAACAACTAGTTTTTAAGCATTTTTAGGCATATTGTTTGAAATTATTTGTGGATAGTACCTTAAAAGAGCCAGATTATATCAAAAGCAAACAGACTTGAATGAGTACATTAGAAACACAATGAAGGTTGGGAGAGGGGAAGACAAAAGTGGAAGAAGGAAAGTCTTGCTTGACCCTTTAAAAGGTGTTTCAGAGCTGCTTGATAAATAAGCAAAAGGCAAGTCTTAGAAGTTTGATGCCCTAACTAGAAGAAAAAAAAAGACTGTGTGGGTTTAGAAAATACTAGTCTCTTCAGGTCCTTTTTGCTAGAGGTAACCAAAAAGAATTTAAAATAGGTAATTAATACCTGTCCTGCTTTACCTCCTTTTAGAAACAATGTGGGAGTTTACATATATAAATGTAAAACTAATACCTGTACTCAAAATAGTAGCTGAGAAAAAATGGTGACATGGGACCAGAGAACTTTAAAAGGCTTGAGACAAGTTGTAGGTAGGAGAAAAATAAGCCAACATTTTAGGAGATGGGAATTACATGAAGTGGTAATAAGTACTTTACTTAAATTTTCCTTTCTTTTTCAACTTTTGCTTTAATGTGGATATTTTGCAGTTTGTAAGTAGAAGTCAGTTAACCAATATATGTTCCATTGTCTGAATAAACAAGACCATGTTTTTATATAAAGGCTTGGGGGAGAGTCTGATCGTATCGCCTCTGCTTGTCTCCAACCCAAATGTCCCCTGTAACTTTAATTTTCTCTGACTGTGTTACCCCAGGGACCTTCACCCTGTAGCAGTTTTCCAAGGTCCTATAAGATTTAAGACCACGTTAAAACTTGCCTTATAACTTCATGTTATTTGGATGATCAAACTACAGTCATGGGCTGCATAATGACATTTCAGGAGTGGTCCCATAAGATTATACTACTGTATTTTTACCGTACTTTTTCTATGTTTAGATATACCATTGTTTTACAGTTGCTTACAGTATTCAGTTCAGTAACCTGCTGTACAGGTTGGCAGCCTAGCAGAAATAAGCTATACCATATAGCCCAGGTGTGTAGTAGTCTATGCCATCTAGATTTCTATAAGTATACTCTATAATTTTTGCATAATACCTAAACTGCCTAAAGACTCATTGCTTAGAATGTGTGTATCCTCATCACTAAGCAATGCATCACTGTATCCTAATCATTTATTACCCTAGGATATTTCATTAGGATGAAATATTAGCTGTTGAGAAGCTTTAAATTATTTATTGTTTCATTGTTGAATAGTTTCTTTCACACTAATGGTGGTGAGAGCATGAGCTGATAAGAACATGTGAATCTTAGCTCTAATAAGTTTCATTCTGAGAATTAGAATATGTTAAATATAACAGTACTGTAGGCCAAAGATGTATATTGAAAAGATAGTGTCACTATAATGATATACATTTTTTAAGGCCTTTAAGAATAGATGACTATTAAGCTACCCAGTCCCCTGGGGAGTGCATTAATGCATTTAGGCCATGGGGTTGATTAGCAAATGACTGCTGTGATGTACTCACTCATCAATGGGGGTCTCAAAGAGTTACTGCATCTCTGAAAGCCCTGAGGAATAATTTATATGGTGAAAGAATTTGAATGAATAAATATAACCTGATGTGTTTTAATGGTCTTTGGTAAGCATCAAAGACTAACATTTTAGAAGACCATTTGTGCTTTGTAGGGATGGGATTGAGGGCTACGCAATTTAGCATTTCCATCTCCTTTTGAAGTAGGACAAAAATTGTGTTACTTTGACCTTTTCAAGGAGTAATTTGTCTTACAGGCTAATGCTATTTTTCTCTGTTAAATGGCTCCATAACAACTGAGGAAGAGGCAGAATAGGCAATCAGTCAATATGTAGTGTTGAAAATGGCAAATGTTCAGACTGATTATGTTAGGAGACACTCTTCATGCTAAAGTCTGCTAAATGGAGTTTTATAAACATATTACGATGCCCAAGTTATATTGTAATCCTATTATGCTACTCTTTTCCATAGAGCCAGCACTAATGGGAGATAGTCACAATGGTGCTTTACCTATGTTTTACCTTACTAAATATCTTTTAGATCCGTACTAGAATTCCATCCTGGGTTTACTGCGCTTAGTAGCCTTAGAAGCATCATGTATTTCGAAAGTGGTATTTTACCCTTCATTAAACCTTGTATTACAAAGAAAAAGCTGTCTTTGTGACATTTAAGTAGGAAGACGTTATGATAATATTTAATGTCTAGAGACAGACAGGATTCACAGTGAAATAATTTGGATGCCTTGTATAATGAATAAAATTAAATCAGCACTAAGGAAAGGGAAGTGCCTTGAGCAAAAATGTTTAGCGTGCTCAGAAAGGTTGCAATATTTTCATCACTAAGTTAATGTAAGGGATATAATGCTAGTCTTATAAATGTTAATTAACTCTCATTACAGCAGCATTTCTCCTGATACAGGGACTACCTTTACCAACATTACCTGGGGTGCTTATTTAATATGTAGATTCCTGGGCACAACCTCTAACTCATTGAATCATAAGCTTTTCGAGTGTAGAGCAGGATCTTCATTTTAAACTAGTTCTTTGGATGATTCTTTTGAACACTAATGTTTGAGAACCTCTGTTCTAAAGAGCAGCAGGACATGTTGATAGAAAATCTAGTCAAAGCTTTTGGCTCAAAACAACTGTGGGTTTTTATGGCTGCTGGGACAAACTACCACAAATTCAGTGACTTAAAACAACACAAGCTTATTATTTTATAGTTCTTTATATCAGAATTCTGAAACAGGTCTCATTGTGTATTGGCATGGCTGTGTTTATTTCTGGAGGCTATAGGGAAGTACCTATTTTCTTGCTTTCTCCAGCTTCTAGAGGACACCCTCTTCCCTTGGCTCATGACCTCTTGAAAGCCAGCAACATTGGACTGAGTCCTCATGCTGCAATGTCTCTGGTTTTCTCTTCTATAGTCACATCTCCTTCTGACTCTGACTTCTCTCTGCATCCCTCTTCCACTTGTAAGGACTCCTGGGATTGCATTGGGCCCATCAGGATAATCAGGCTAATCTTATTTTAAGGCCAGCTGATTAGCAACCTAAATTCCAACTGCAACCTTAATTCTCCTTTTACCATGAAAGGTAACAAACTCATACATTCCACGGATTTGGACAAGGACATTATTAGAGAGTGAACACTGTTTTGCATACTACAAGTACAGATCATTTATTCCTTCATTCAATAGGTACCTATAAAGAACATATGTATGCTGATCACTGTGCTAAATGCTGGAGATAGTCAATAAGGCAGGCTTTGTCAATAACACATTTACAGTTTAGTGGGGAAGGGAGACACAGGCCATTAGATAATTATAGTGCAGTAAGTACTACAAAAGAGAAATACAAAAGGCATAATGAGAGCCCAGAAAGGGAATGATTTATTCTTCCTGGGAAAGTTGAAGATTTGACGGTACATACTGACTTTTGAACTGGATTTTTTTTTCCTGCTCCCCATTTTCTTTATTATTATTATTATTATTATTATACTTTAGGTTTTAGGGTACATGTGCACAATGTGCAGGTTTGTTACATATGTATCCATGTGCCATGTTGGTTTGCTGCACCCATTAACTGAACTGGATTTTTAAGGAAGACTAGAATTTCACCATGTGAATAAGAAATTTGGCGCATCGTAATCAGAGAGAATAACTTGTACAAATCCCTGGAGTTACAGAAGATTATGGTTTGTCGAAGGAGCAACTAGTAGTTGGGCATGGCCAAAATTGGGTGGGCGACAGTGCATGAACTACATGTTGGCAAAAGATAGGGCTGGAGAGGCCGGGAAAGGACAGGTTATGGTGGACATTTTCAGGTGTTAAAGAATTTGGACTTTATGGATGCAATGGGAAACCACTAAGGGTTTTAAAAAGGGGATGTCATGACAAATCTGTGATGCTGGGTGGAAGATGAATGTGGAGGGAGAGGAAAGACTGAGGACAGAGAAAGCATGTAGAAATATAATAGCAATTGAAAGATGGTGAAGTCTGAATAAGAGAATGACAATGAGGATGGAGAACCAGGGGTTTATTTGAAAGACAAAGAGGAGGAAGAATTAACAGGACTCTGACTGACTCAAGGAGGTGGCATGAGGTAGGGAAGGAATTGAAAGAGATTATAGAGTAGGAAAAAAAAGGATCTCAGCTTTGTAGACAGAAAACAAAGTAGCTGGTTTCCAGAGAAGTAGGTGGAACATAAAGTGAAATATCAAATGATATTACAATATAAGTACAGTAGATATTTGTTATGGAGAATATAATTACAAAAGCACAGACTTTGCAATCAGTCAGCTCTCTGTTTAATTTTCAAATATGTTACTTACTAGCTGAATAGCCTTAGGTAAATTATTTAGCTTCTTTAAGCCTCAGTTTCCCTATGTAAAAAAGGGGGGGTAAATATCTATTTAGAAATGCTATGAGAATTAAATAAGGGAACATATATAAAACATCAAGCAGCACCTAGCATCTAGTAGAAACCTAATATGTGCTCTTTTCCTTGATAACACACAAGCAGGATGAGGAACAGAACTCCAGTTCATTGGAGGGAGACTGGGGAAACTTAGAGGAACTATGGTCCCAGAAAGTTTACTAGTTAGGGACTCAGATGCATAAAGAAATCAGAGAATCTACTTAGCTGAATCAGGGAGGAAGAAACAAGGCAGAAATCTAGTTATTAAAACTCAGGTAATAGATTCTAGATGATGGGTGATTTCATGTTATATAAAGTATACATCAATATAGCTGTCAAAATATTAAAAAGACTATGAATGGATATAAAGCAAAGATGATTTGGTATAGCATAAAGTTTGTCAGGAGCGTCTTGACTTTTCCTAAGGTATGGACTAATCTTAGCACTAAGGCTGGAGCAAGGTCTGTATGTATGGGGGCATTGTGGGGAATGGCTCTAGTTGTGGAAGGAGACAGCTGCAGAGGTCTTGTACAGATGATATTTGTGGTCGTGTCAAGTCCTGTAATTCTGTGATTGAAGTTCAGTTGGAACGTGTATATTGTAATGCAATTAGAGAGAAAAAAGTACCTTGCTTGCTCTGTATTATTTTGAGAGTGATAGAAAAGGTTTGCCATAGGTGTTTTTGTTTTGTTTTGTTTTGTCAAAATATATTTGAGAATTAATGAAAGCATTAGAAACTCCCCTCCCAAAACACAGCCAGACATAAGCACATAGTTTATGTTTAAATTCTGGAGGTTCATAGATCCCTTGAAACTTATTCATGGATTCTTATAGCTGGAGTCTAGGTTAAGAACCCTTACTAAAGTATTCAAGGGAGATAACAAGGTAAGAATATGTCAGCAATTTATTGTATAATGTTTTAATGAACCAGAAGTACAAGACCTCAGAGTTTCATTAGATTCAGCAGTGGTTGGACTTTCCCTAGAGTACTCAATCTAATTCTGAAAGGATCAACTCAAATGATAAGTGGAAAGCTTTAGAAGAGTTTGAGCAAGAGCCATTAAAATGAGCCAGCAAAGTAGCATATATGGAAAGATAAGTTTGGAGAGCTGAGTCTCAGAAAGAGGTACATAAAGGGATACATAACAATTGTCTACCATGTGCCAGCCTAATCCTAGGAACTGTATACATAAGAGAGAGGATATTTAGAAATCCTCTTCTCATATATTTCCTCTGATATCTATCATTATATCTAAGATTTTACCATTGATAATATTTCTTTTTAAATTTGTATTCTTATTTTCTAGAGTTTCCTTTTATAAATTTTTCTATGAGAGTTCAATTCTTAAGACACTACCTAATAAACTGATAATAAGGGGTTGGTTTACCAGGTTCTTTCCAATTTAGCCAGCTAAGTGCTAGTCTTAGTAGAGAGGCAGTACAGCATATTCATTAGGAGCATGGATTTGTGCACAGACTACCTGTGTTCCAATCTCGACTCTACTTTTAACAAGTCTGCAACCTTGAGCAAGCTATGCAACCTCTCTGTGCTTATAAAATTGAAGATAATAATACTAATAGTGTCTTGTTGTGAACACTGAATGAGTCAATGTTTGTAAAGATCTTAAACCAGTATAAATATGGAATAATACATAGTAGATGTTATATCAATGTTAGCTAGTATTATTTCCTATAATAATAATATATTCTAACCTTATTTATTCTTTTGACCAGAAGATTCCTCATTTACTGTCCAAGGATAGTTCCATGGGGCTGCAACATAGTCCATTCTGGGGTGAATTGAACTCCCAGGGTAGCTTAGGAATACTGCCTCCAGATCCTCCTATTTGTGATCAGAAAGACTATGGACTTTCCATCAATCAAGCACATTCATATATTCTTCCCAAGGGGTAGGAAGTGGAAGGAGCCTTTCTTATATAATCACTGGTAGTCCTACTGCTTTCCAAGTTGTTTGGTAACCCCACAGCTCTGGCTCTCCAATTATAACAGTCTTTTTCAGGTTTGGGACACTGGTTTCCTCCTTTTCTCTGCTGAAATTAACAGTTTTGCTTGTGATTACAATAGCTCTTGATTGTACCTGACTCCTAAATCTAAGGCAGCTCTAAGTTGCCTGCTTACCTGTGATAGAGAGTTTTGTTGAGCTTTTTAAGTTAGGGAAAAATATATATTTGTTTTCTTACTGTTGTAGGCAAGTCTCTTTTGTTTGCAAACAAGAAAACGAATGTTAAGAATGAAGTATATAGAAATAAATTTAACCAAGAATATAAAAGATCTATACCTTGAAAACTGTAAAAAATTAATAAAGACATAAATAAATGAAAAGATATCCCATGTTTATAGAATTAGAATAATCATATTGTTAAAAAGTCCATAATACCCAAAGCAATGTACAGATTCAATGCAATTCCTGTCAAAATTCCAATCACATTTTTTTCAATGCGATTGGAATAGAAAAAACAATAGAAAAATAGAAATAGAAAAAAAATTAAATTTCATATGGAACCACAAAAGACCACAAAAGAAAAACAAATTTGGAGGCATCATACTACCTGATGTCAAATTATATTACAAAACCGTAATAATCAAAACAGTATGGTACTGGCGTAAAAATAGACATATACACCAATGGAACAGAATAGAGAGCCCAGAAATAAGCCCAAGCATATATGGTCAACTGATTTTTGGCAAAGCCACGAAGAATACACAGTGGGGATAGGATAGTTTCTTCAGTAAATGGTGTTAAAAATTATATCCACATGCAAAGTAATGAAATTGGACTCTTATACTGTACACAAAAATCAACTCAAAATGATTAAAAACCTAAATGTAAGACCTTGAAACTGTAAAACTCCTAAAGGAAAACAGAGAGAAAGCTCCTTGACATTGGTCTCTGCAGTGATTTCTGGATATGACAACAAAAGCACAGGCAAACAAACAAACAAACAAAAACCATAAGTGGAGCTACATCAAACTAAAAAGCCCTGCACAGCATAGGAAATAATCAACAAAATGAAAGTCAGCCTACAGATTGAGAGAAAATATTTGTGAACTGTAGATATGATAAGGAGTTAATATTAAAAATGTATAAAGAAACACACAACTCAAGAACAAGAAAATGTATAGCCCGAATAAAAAATAGCCAGGGGACTTGAATAGACTTTTCTCCAAAGAAGATATAAAAGTAGTCAACAAGTGTATGAAAAGTTGCTCAGCATCACTGGAGACATGCAAATCAAAACCACAATGACACATCACCTCACATCTGTCATAATGGCTATTATAAAAAAGATGATAGGTAAGTGTTTGCAAGGACGTAGAGAAGAAGGAGCCCTGTACACTACCGGTGGTAATGTAAATTAGTACAACCATTATGGAAAACAGTATGAAGTTTCCTCAAATAATTCAAAATAGTACTACGATATGATCCAGGAATCCTTCTGAGCAAATCCCCAAAGGAAATGAAATCAGCACCTTTAGGAGATATATGTATTCCCATGTTCATTGAAACAGTATTCACAGTAGCCAAAATATGGAAAAAACCTAAATGTCTGTCAATGGATCACTGGATAAAAAAATTGTGGTATATATTGATGAATAATATTCAGCTTTAAAATAAAGGAGATCTTGTCATTTGAGATGACATGGATGGAACTGGAGGACATTAGGCTGAGTGAAGTAAGTCAGATACAGAAAGACAAATTCCACATAATGACTCTTACATGTAGAATCTAAAAAAAAGGCTAATACAAAGAAACAATAAAATGGTGGTTACCAGAAGTGGGGGCAGGGGGAGATAGAGATCAAAGAGTACAGAGTTGCAGTTACATAGGATGAGTAAGTACAGACCTAAAGTGCAGCATGAAGACTATAGTTAATAACATTGTGTACTGGAAATTTTCCAAGAGAGTAGATTTTGGGTGCTCTTACCACAAAAAAAAAAAAAAAAAAGGTAACCATGTGAGATAATGGATAGGTTAAGTTGCTTACCTGTAGTAATCATTTCACTATGTATGTATAAAGTATACCCAAACATTACACTGTAGACTTTTTTTTTATTTATTTATTTTTTTTATTATACTTTAGGTTTTAGGGTACATGTGCACAATGTGCAGGTTTGTTACATATGTATCCATGTGCCATGTTGATTTCCTGCACCCATTAGCTCGTCATTTAGCATTAGGTATATCTCCTAATGCTGTCCCCGCCCCCCCCCCC
>NW_026652282.1:98738030-98760451 GCF_009828535.3 Hylobates moloch | reverse complement strand
TTCTTTTTTTTTTTTGAGACGGAGTCTCGCTCTGTCGCCCAGGCTGGAGTGCAGTGGCGCAATCTTGGCTCACTGCAAGCTCCGCCTCCCGGGTTCACGCCATTCTCCTGCCTCAGCCTCTCCGAGTAGCTGGGACTACAGGCGCCCGCCACCACGCCCGGCTAATTTTTTTTTGTATTTTTAGTAGAGATGGGGTTTCACCGTGGTCTTGATCTCCTGACCTCGTGATCCGCCCGCCTCGGCCTCCCAAAGTGCTGGGATTACAAGCGTGAGCCACCGCGCCCGGCCTCTAAACTGCCTTTCAAATTTACTCAGAGACCAAAAACACTTTGGCTCTTGATGGTAAGGTTTGCAGGCACTCAAATTTGGACCCGTAGGATTGGCAATTCTCATATGGCTAGGGCTGGTTTAAATATTTCCTCTGTGTGTGGGTATCAGGTGAGTTTGTTTTGATTTATTTTTTCTTCTCTAACAGAACAGCATTGAGTTCAATGCCTCACAGTTTCTGTGTTCTCCCTCCCTAGCACCCAGAGAAGTTCCCCACACAGCACAGCTGCAGCCTACAGTGGGGGAAGGGTGGTGTTGGCAATTCAGGATAGTTTTTTCTAACTCCTAAGTACCTCTTTCAGTGATATGAAGTTAAAGCCAGGTATTATAGGTACTCACCTGATATTTGATCCCTATAAAGGTGTCCTTGTCAGGGGGACAATCACTGGAGCTTTCTATTCTGCCGTCTTGCTCTGCCTCTAATGATGCAACTTAAAGAACTAGCAAAGCAAGAGCAAACCAAACTGCCCAATTAGTAGAAGAAAAAAAAAAAGAAAGATCAGACCAGAAATAAATAAAATTTTGAAAATGAAAGAGATGAAACAAAACATCAGTGAAACAAAAACTTGGGGTTTTGAAAAGTCAAACAAAATTGACAAACCTTTAACCAGAATAACTAAGAAAAAAAGAATATCCAAATAAATAAGATTAGAAATGAAAAGGAGACATTAAACCTAATACTGAAGAAATCCAAAAGATCATTAGTGGCTACTGTGAGCAACTGTATGCCAATAAATTGGAAACTCTAGAGGAAACTGACAAATTCATAGATATATGCAATCTACCAATATTAGACCAAGAAGAAATCCAAAACTTGAACAGACCAATAACAAGTAATGAGATTGAAGCAATAATAAAATGGCTCCCAGTAAAGAAAAGCCTGGGACCTCATGGCTATACTGCTGAATTTACAGAACTGATATCAGTTCTCCTCAAAGTATTCTGAAAAATAGAGGAGGAAGGAATATTTTCAAACACATTGAACTGATTTTCAACAAAGGTGTCAAGAACATACAGTGGGGAAAAGAGTCTCTTCCATAAATGTTGCTGGAAAAACTGGATATCCATATGCAAAAAAATAAAACTAGACCCCTGTCCCTTGTCATATACAAAAATCAAATCAAAGTGAATTAAAGACTTAAATCTAAGACCTCCAACTATGAAATTGCTACAAGTAAACATTGAGGGGAGAGACACCCCAAATACTGTGAGTGCCGCAACTGTGGAAGTGGGAAAGGGAGACCCTCCTCTCCCATACACACACCCCCACTGGAGAAATTGAAGGTCTGTTTGTGGGAGAAGTTTCCAACCTTACCTGAAGCTGAGTCAATTTAGAGAGCTGAGCAAAATACAGAGGTAGAGGAAGCAGCAGAAAAGCCATGGTAGCTCGCTGGGTCCCCCAGTGGGCCATTCCTGATTGGCACCACAGGGATCCATTGGGAGGGTGGCCAGAGGAGCAGAGGGTAAAACTCCACAGGGAGAAGGAAATCTCTAAAGGAACTTTGTAACAATTTGACTGGGGTGAGAAGCCTCTTGGCTAGTACTCGGGGGAGGGCGCAAATTCGGTGTGCAGACTCAATAGGCCAGGGAAGAACCATACCCTTTTCTTTCGCAGCTAGGAGGTGGGTAGCTTGGGGCAAGTTCTCAAGCCCATCTCACTCACTACCAGGAAACAGACTTGGGGCTATTGAGCGGGGACACAGTAGGAGTGAGACCAGATGTGCAGTTTCCCCAGGAGCTGGGTGAGGCCTGTGACTGCTGGTTTTTCCCTATTTCCATCACAACCTGCATGACTCAGCAGAGGCAGCCATAATCTTCCTAGGCACCCAATTCCAGTGACCTGGGAATCTCATCCGCATCCCCCACAGCAGCCATAGCAAGATCCACCCAAGGAGAGTCTGTGCTTCTGAGCTCAGACATGCCTAGCCCTGCCCCCACCTGATGATCCTTCCCTACCCACCCTGGTAGCAAGACAAAGGGCATATAATCTTGGAAGTTATAGGGCCCCATCTACCACCAGTCCCTCTCTATACTACTACGGCTGATGCTCTCTGGAAAGTGGCACCTCCCAGCAGGAGGCCAACCAGCACAAAGATAGAGCATTAAGCCACCAAAGCTAAGAACCCTCAGGGAGTCCATTGCACCCCCTCTGCTACCTCCACAACATGTGCCAGTATCCACGGCTGAGAGACCCATAGATGGTTCGTATCACAGGACTCTATGCAGATAACCCCCAGCACCAGCCTTGAGCTGTGTAGACACACTGAGTGGCTAGACCCAGAAGAGAGACAATAATCACTGCAGTTCAGCTCACAGGAAGCCACATCCATAGGAAAATGGAGAGAGTACTACATCAAGAGAATACCTCATGAGACAAAAGAATCTGAACAACAGCCTTTAGCCCTAGACCTTCCCTCTGACAGAGCCTACACAAAAGAGAAGGAACCCCAAAACCAACCCTGGTAATATGACAAAACAAAGCCCTTCAACACCCCCCCAAAATCACACTAGTTTAGCACAATAGATCCAAACCAAGAAGAAATCCCTGATTTACCTGAAAAAGAATTGAGGAGGTTAGTCATTAAGCTAATCAGGGAGGCACCAGAGAAAGGTGAAGCCCAATGCAAGGGAGTCCAAAAAACGATACAAGAAGAAGAGAGAAATATTCAAGGAAATAGATAGCTTAAAGAAAATCCAATAAAAAATTCAGGAAACTTTGGACACAGTTTTAGATATGCAAAATGCTCTGGAAAGTCTCAGTAATAGAACTGAACAGCTAGAAGAAAGAAATTCAGAGCTCAAAGACAAGGTCTTCGAATTAACCCAATACAATAAAGGCAAGTAAAAAAGAATAAGAAAATATGAACAAAGCCTCCAAGAAGTCTGGGTTTATGTTAAACTACCAAACCTAAGAACAATCAATGTTCTTGAGGAAGAAGAGAAATCTAAAAGCTTGGAAAATATGTTTGGGGAATTAATCGAGGAAAACTTTCCCAGCCTTGCTGGAGACCTAGACATCCAAATACAAGAAGTATGAAGAACACCTGGAAAATTCATTCAAAAAAATATGCCTGGGCATATTTTCATCAGTTTATCCAAAGTTAAGACAAAGGAAAGAATCTTAAGAGCTGTGAGACAGAAGCATCAGGTAACCTATAAAGGAAGACTTATCAGATTAACAGCCAATTTCTCAGCAGAAACTGTAAAAGCTAGAAGGGATTGGGACCCTATATTCAGCCTCCTCAAATAAAACAATTATCAGCCAATAATTTTGTATGCAGTGAAATTAAGCATCATATATGAAGGCAATATACAGTCTTTTCCAGACAAACAAATACTGAGAGAATCCACCATTACCAAGCCACCACTACAGAAAGTGCTAAAAGGAGCTCTAAATCTTGAAACAAATCCTGGAAACTCATCAGAACAAAAACTCTTTCAAGCATAAATCATACAGGACCTATAAAAAAAAATGCAAGTTAAAAAGCAAAAACAAAAAACAAAAAGACCAAAGTACACAGACAACAAAGAGCATGGTGAATCCAATGTTACTGTACATTTCAATAGTAACATTGAATATAAATGGCCGAAATACTCCACTTAAAAGATAAAGAATTGCAGAATGGATAAGAACTGACCAACCAACTATCTGCTTCCTTCAGGAGACTCACCTAACACATAAGGACTCACATAAACTTGAAGTAAAGGGATGGAAAAAGGCATTTCATGCAAATGGACACCAAAAGAGAGCAGGGGTAGCTATTCTTATATCAGACAAAACAAATTTTAAAGCATTGGTGGTTAAAAGAGACAGAGGGGGACTTGATATAATGGTAAAAGGCCTTGTCCAACAGGAAAATATCACAATCCTAAACATATATGCACCTAGCACTGGAGCTGCCAAATTTATAAAACAATTACTAATAGACTTAAGAAATGAGATAGACAGCAACACAATAATACCGGGGGACTTCAATACTCCACTGACAGCACCAGACAGGTCATCAAGACAGAAAGTCAACAAAGAAACAATGAATTTAAACTATACCTTGGAACAAATGGACTTAACAGATATGTACAGAACATTTCATCCAGCAACCACAGAATACATATTCTACTCAACAGTATGTGGAACTTTCTCCATGATAGATCAGATAGGCCGTAATATGAGCCTCAATAAATTTAAGAAAATTGAAATTATATCAAGCACTCTCTCAGACCAAAGTGGAATAAAACTGGAAAACAACTCCAAAAGGAACCTTCAAAACCATGCAAACATGAAAATTAAATAACCTGCTTCTGAATGAGCATTTGGTCAAAAACAAACTCAAGATGGAAATTTAAAAATTATTTGAATTGAATGACAATAATGACACAACCTACCAAAACCTCTGGGATACAGCAAAGGTGGTGCTAAGAGGAAAGTATATACCAAAAAAGAAAACCAGGAAAAGTATACAACCAAAAAAGAAAACTACAGACCGATATCTTTGATGACCATAGATGCTAGAATCTTTAACATAATACTAGCTGTCTGAATCCAACAACATGTCAAAAAGATAATCCACCATGAACAAGTGGGTTTCATACCAGGGATGCAGGGATGGTTTAACATACATAAGTTACTAAATGTGATACACAACATAAACAGAATTAAAAACAGAAATCACATGATCATCTCAATAGATGCAGATAAAGCATTTGACAAAGTCCCGCATCCTTTTATGATTAAAACTCTCAGCAAAATCAGCATACAAGGGATATACCTTAAGGTAATAAAAGCCATCTATGACAAATCCACAGCCAACATAATACTGAATGGGGAAAAGTTGAAAGCATTCCCTCTGAGAGCTGGAACAAGACAAGGATGCTCACTCTCACCACCTCTCCTCAACATAGTACTGGAAGTCCTAGTCAGAGCAATCAGACAAGAGAAAGAAATAAAGGGCATCTGAATTGGTAAAGAGGAAGTCAAACTGTCACTGTTTGCTGATGATATGATCGTTTACCCTGGAAACCCTTAAGACTCCTCCAGAAAGCCCCTAGAACTGATAAAAGAATTCAGCAAAGTTTCTGAATACAAGATTAATGTACACAAAGCAGTAGCTCTTCTATACACCAACAGCGACCAAGTGGAGAATCAAATTAAGAACTCAACCCCTTTTACAATAGCTGCAAACAACAACAACAACAACAAACCCCAAAACTTAGGAATATACCTAACCAAGGAGTCAGACAACCTCTACAAGGAAAACTACAAAACACTGCTGAAAGAAATCACAGACTACACAAACAAATGGAAACACATCCCATGCTCATGGATGGGTAGAATTAATATTGTAAAAATGCCCATACTGCCAAAAGCAATCTACAAATTCAATGCAATCCACATCAAAATACCACCATCATTCTTCACAGAGTTAGAAAAAACAATTCTAAAATTCATATGGAACCAAAAAGACCCTGCATAGCCAAAGCAAGACTAAGCAAAAAGAGTAAGTCTGGAGGCATCACACTACCTGATTTCAAACTGTATTATAAGGCCATAGTCACCAAAGCAGCGTGGTACTAGTATAAAAGTAGGCACATAGACCAATGGAACAGAATAGAGAACCCAGAAATAAACCCAAACACTTACAGCCAACTGATCTTCAACAAAGCAAACAAAACATAAAGTGAGGAAAAGACACGCTTTTCAACAAATGGTGCTGGGATAATTGGCTAGCCACATGTAGGAGAATGAAACTGGATCCTCATCTCTCACCTTATACAAAAATCAACACAAGATGGATTAAGGACTTAAACTTAAGACCTGAAACTGTAAAAATTCCGGAAGATAACGTTGGAAAAACCCTTCTAGACATTGGCTTAGGCAAGGATTTCATGACCAAGAACCCAAAAGCAAATACAAGGAAAACAAAGATAAATACCTGGGACCTAATTAAACTAAAGAGCTTTTGCATGGCAAAAGGAACAATCAATCAGTAGAGTAAACAGACAACCCACAGAGTGGAGAAAATCTTCACAATCTATACACCTGACAAAGGACTAATATCAGGAATCTACAATGAACTCAAACAAATCAGTAAGAAAAAAAAATCCCATCAAAAAGTGGGATAAGGACATAAATAGACATTTCTCAAAAGAAGATATACAAATGGCCAACACACATATGAAAAAAATGCTCAACATCACTAATGATCAGGGAAACGGAGATCAAAACCACAATATGATACCACCTTACTCCTGCAACAATGACCATAATAAAAAAAATTAAAAAACAGTAGATGTTGGTGTGGATTCTGTGATCATGGAACACTTCTACGCTGCTGGTGGGAATGCAAACTACTACAGCCACTATGGAAAACAGTGTGGAGATTCCTTAAAGAACTAGAAGTAGAACTACCATTTGATCCAGCAATCCCACTACTAGGTATCTACCCAGAGGAAAATAAGTCATTATTCAAAAAAGATACTTGCACATGCATGTTTATAGCAACATAATTCACAATTGCAAAATTGTGGAACCAACACAAATACCCATCAATCAATGAGTGAATAAAGAAACTGTGATATGTATGTGTATATATATATGATGGAATACTATTCAGCCATAAAAAGGAATGAATTAACAGCATTTGCAGTGACCTAGATGAGATTGGAGACTATTATTCTAAGTGAGGTAACTCAGGGATGGAAAACCAAACATTGTATGTTCTCACTAATATATGGGAGCTATGCTATGAGGACGAAAAGGCACAAGAATGATAGAATGTACTTTGGGGACTTGGAGTGAAGAGTGGGAGCGGGGAGAGGGATGAAAGACTACAAATATGGTGCAGTGTATACTGCTCAGGTGATGAGTGCACCAAAATCTCCCAAATCACCACTAAGGAACTTACTCATGTAACCAGATACCACCTGTGTCCCAATAACTTATGGCAAAACAAACAAACAAACAAAAAGCATTGGGGAAAATTTCCAGGACATTGGTCTGGGCAAAATATTCTTGAGCAATACCCCACCACCACCACAGGAAACCAAAGCAAACATGGACAAATGGGATCACATCAAGTTAAAAAGCTTCTGCATAGCAAAGGATACAATCAACAAAGTGAAGAGACAACCCACAGAGTAAGATAAAATATTTGCAAATTACCTCTCTTACAAGGGATTAATGACCAGAATATATAAGGAGTTCAGACAACTCTATAGAAAAAAATCTCGTACTACCATCAAGAAATGTGCAAAAGATTTGAATATACATTTACACAAAAAAGACATACAAATGACAGCAGGCATTTTTAAAGGGGCTCAACATCATTGGTCATCAGAGAAATGCAAAACCACATTAAAGTGAGATATCATCTCACCCCAGTTAGAATGGCTTGTATACAAAAGACAGGCAATAGCAAATTCTGGTAAACATGTGGAGAAAAGGGAACCCTTGTACACTGTTTTTGGGAATATAAATTAGTACAACCACTATGGAGAACAGTTTGGACGTTCCTCATAAAACTAAAATTTGAGCTACCATATGATCCAGCAATCTCATTGCTGGGTATGTACCCAAAAGAAAGAAAATCACCATATCGAAAGATTATCTGTACTCCTATGTTTGTTGTAGCACTCTTCACAATAGCTAAGATTTGGAAACAACCTTTGTGTCTTTTTATCAACGTTTAGTGGATAAGAAAATGTCATACATATATAAAATGAAGTACTATTAAAAAGGTGCTATATATTGTACTCCATACATAATGGGAGTACTATAAAAAAGAATGAGATCCTGTCATTTGCAACAACATGGATGTGCCTGGAGATCATTAAGTTAATCGAAGTAAGCCAAGCCCAAAAAGCAAAGCATTGCATGTTCTCACTTATTTTGGGGACCTAAAAATTTTTTTAAAAATTGAACTCATGGAGTTAAAGAGTGGAAGCATGGTTACCAGAGGCTGTGAAGGGTAGTAGGGGGCTTGGAGGGAGGTCAGGATTTATAACGGAGACAAAAAATAGAGAGAATGAATAAGACCTACTATTGATAGGACAATAGGGTGTCTATATTCAATAATAACTAAATTGTACGTTTTAAAATAAAGAGTGTATTTGGATTGTTTATAATTCAAAGGATAAATGCTTGAGCGGGTGGATACCCCATTCTCCATGATGTGTTTGTTTCAATTTGCATGCCTGTATCAAAACATCAAACAATAATGAAAACACAGCATACCAAAACCTGTGGGATATAGTGAAAACAGTATTAAGAGGGAAGTTCGTAGCTATAAGTGCCTACATCAAAAAAGAAGAAAAACTTCATATAAACAACCTAATGATGCATCTTAAAGAACTAGAAAGGCAAGAGCAAACCAAACCCAAGATTGGGAGAAGAAACTAATAAAGATCAGAGTAGAAATAAACTGAAATTAAGAAAACAATACAAAAGATCAACAAAACAAAAAGTTGGTTTTTTGAAATGATAAAATTGACAAACCTTTAGCCTGAGTAAGAAAAAATAAAGACCCAAATAAATAAAACCAGAGATTAAAAAGAAGACATTACAACCAATACTGCAGATATTCAAAGGACCATTAGTGGCTACTATGACCAACTATATGTCAATAAATTGGAAAACCTGGAAGAAATGGATAAATTCCAAGAGATTTACAACCTACAAAGATGGAACAATGAAGAAATGCAAAACCTGAACAGACCAATAACAAGTACCAAGATCAAAGCCATAATAAAGTCTCCCAGCAAAAGAAAGCCCAGGACCCAATGGCTTGACTGCTGAATTCTAATAATATCAAGCTTTTAAAGAAGAACTAATACAATTTCTACTCAAACTATTCCAAAAAATTGAGGAGGAGGGAATACTTCCAAACCTTATTCTGTGAGACTAGTATTACTATGATACCAAAACCAGGCAAAGACACAGCAAAAAAGAAAACCATAGGCCAACTTCCGTGATGAACATTGATGCAAAAAATCCTCAATAAAATCTTAGCAAACCAAATTTAACAACATGTTTAAAAGATCCTTCGTCATGACCAAGTAGGATTTATCCCAGGGATACAAGGATGGTTCAAGACACACACATCAATCAATGTGATGCATTTTATCAACAGAATGTGCAAAAACCATGTGATCATTTTAATTGATGACGAAAAAGCATCTGATAAAATTCAACATCCCTTTATGATAAAAACCGTTTAAAAACGAGGTATAGAAGGAACATACCTTAACACAATAAAAGCTATATACAACAGACTCACAGCTAATGTCATTCTGAATGGGGGAAAACTGAAAGCCTTTCCTCTAATATGTAGAAGATGACAAGGATGCCCACTTTCACCACTGTTATTCAACATAGTACTGGAAGTTCTAGCTAGAACAACCAGATAAGAGAAAGACATCTAGGGCATCCAAATCGGAAAGGAGGAAGTCAAATTATCCTTGTTTGCAGATGATGTGATCTTATATTTGGAAAAATCTAAACACTTCACCAAAAAACTATTAGAACTGATGAACAAATTGAATAAATCTGCAGGATACAAAGTCAGCATACAAAAATCATTAGCATTTCTATATGCCAACAGTGAACAATCTGAAAAATAAATCAAGAAAGTAATCTCATTTACAGTAGCTACAGATAAAATACCAAGGAATTAACCAAAGAAGTGAAAGATCTCTACAATGAAAACTATAAATCACTGATGAAAAAGAAACTGAGGAGGACACAAAAAAAAGGAAAGATATTCCTTGTTCATGGATTGGAAGAATCAATATTGTCAAAATGTTTATACTACCTAAAGCAATCTATAGATTCAGTGCAGTCCTTGTCAAAATATCAATAACGTTCTTCACAGAAATACAATGAACAATTCTAAAATTTACATGGAGGCAAAAAAGACCCAGAATAGCCAAAGCTATCCTGAGCAAAAAAATTAAAAATAAAATTAAAAAAACTGGAAGAATTACATTATCTGACTTCAAATTAAACTACAGAGCTGTAGTAACCAAAATAGCATGGTACTGTCATAAAACCAGACACACAAACCAATGGAAAAGAATAGAGAATCCAGAGACAAATCTGTATATCTACAGGGAACTCATTTCTGAAAAAGGTGCCAAGAACATACACTGGAGAAAAGACAGTCTCTTCAGTAAATGGTGCTGAAGAAACTGGATGTCCATATGCAGAGGAAAGAAACTAGACCCCTCTTTCTCACCATAAAAAAAAAACAAATCAAAATTGATTAAAGACTTAAATGTAAGACTTCAAGCTATGAAATTACTACATGAAAGCATGGGAGAAACTCTAGGGCATTGAACTGGGCAAAGACTTCTTGAGTAATACCCCATAAGCACAGACAACCAAAGCAGAAATGGACAAATAGGATCACATTAACTTAAAAAGCTTCTTCTGTACAGCAAAGGAAACAATTAACAAAGTGAAGAGACAACCCACAGAATATATAAGGAGCTCAAACAACTGTGTAGTGAAAAAAATCTAATAATCTGATTAAAAGCTGGGCGAAAGATCTGAATAGACATTTCTCAAAGGAAGACATATGAATGGCAAACAGTTATATGAAAAGGTGCTCGGCATCACTGATCATCAGAGAAATGCAGATCAAAACTACAGTGAGATACCATCTCATCCCAGTTAAAATGGCTTATATCCAAAAGACAGGTAACAACAAATGCTGGCAAGGATGTGGAGACAAGGGAACTCTCACACAGTGTTAGTGGGAATGTAAATTGCTAAAGCCACTATGGAGAAGAGTTTGGAAGTTCCTAAAAAAACTGAAAATAGAGCTACCGTATGATCTAGCAATTCCACTGCTAGGCATATACCCAAAAGAAAGGAAATCAGTTTATCGAAGAGATAATCTGCACTCCCATGTTTACTGCAACACTATTCACAATGGCCAAGATTTGGAAGTAACCTAAGTGTCCATCAACAGACAAATGGATAAAGACAATGTGACAATATACACAATGGAGTATTCTTTGACCATAAGAAGAATGAGATTCTGTCATTTGCAACAACATGAAACTGGAAGTCATGTTCAATGAAATAAGCTAGGCACAGAAAGAGAAACTTTGCACATTCTCACTTATTTGTGGGAGCTAAAAATTAAAGCAATTGATGTCATGGAGAGAGAGAAGAAGGATGGTTACCAGATGCTGGGAAGGGTAGTGTGGCAGGGGAGAGGAGGTAGTGGAGATGATTAATGGGCACAAAAATATAGTTGGATAGAATGAATAAGATTTAGTATTTTATAGCACAACAGGGTGACTACAGTCAACAATAATTTTTGTACATTTAAAAATAGCTGAAGGAGTATAATTGCATTTTTGTAACATGAAGGATAAATGCTTGAAGTGATGGATACCCCATTTACTGATTATTATGCATTATATGCCATATCAAAATATTTCATCAAATATCAAACTGATAAATGTATATACCTGTGTACCCATAAAAATTAAAAATTCAAAAAAAGATTTCATTAAGAGTAAAAAAAAAAAAAAATCTCATGTACCCCATAAATATTTACACCTACTATTTCTCACAAAATTAAAAAATTAAAAAAATAAAAATAATCTCACTAAATTAACACCCCAGTATAATGTTGAGCAAAGAATAATTACCAAATGGGAAAATAAAAACTTTAAATAAAGATTTAAAAACTCAACCTCAAATAACAACAGTCGTTATACCTTTTTAAACCCATTCAGAATTATAATGATGAGAAATTGGTAATATAGTTATGCATCACTTCACAATGGGGATAACTTGTGAGAAATGCATCTTTAGGAGACTTCATTGCTATGGGAACATCATAGAGTGTATTACACCAACCTAGATGGTATAGCCTACTATGCACACAGGCTATATAATATAGCTTTTGCTGCTGCTCTACAAATCTGTACATCATGTTACTGTACTGAATACTGTAGGTAATTATAATACAACTATAAGTATTTGTGTACCTAAACATATCTAAACATAGGAAAGCCATAGCAAAAATACAGCATAAAGGATTAAAAAATATAGTACACCTGTGTAGTGTACTTAACATGAATGGAACTTGCAGGACTGGGGTTGCTCTGGATAAGCCAGTGAGTGAGTGGTGATGGACTGCAAAGGCATAGACTACTACTGTGCACTACTGTCAACTTTATAAACACTGCACTTAGGCTACATTAAATATGTAAAAACATTTTTCCATTAGTAATAAATTAACCTTACCTTACTGTAACTTTCCTAACTTTATAAACTTTTTAAGTTTAAACTTTTTGACTCTTTTGTAATAACACTTAGCTTAAAATACAAACACACTGTAAAACTGTACAATAAGGTTTTCTTTCTATCTTTATAAGCTTTTTTTCTGTTTTTGAAATTATTTATTTCTTTACTTTTTAAACTTTTTTCTTAAAGACTAAGACATAAACACACACATTACCCTAGGCCTACATAGGGTGAGAAGCATCAAAATCATTGACTTCCACTTTCACATCTTTTCCCTCTGAAAGGTGTCCAGGAGAAGTAACAACTACACTACAATTTTATGGGACGACTGCTGTATCTGCCATCTGTCATTGACCAAAACATCGTTATGCATCACACAACTATACTCAGTGTTGGAGAGAGTCTGGGGGAAATGGGCACTCTAATACACAGCTGACAGCAATGTAAATTGGTGATCTCTTTCTAAGAGGAAATTTATAAAATCAACCTCCATTGAAAAATGGATGCCCTTTCATTCAGCAATTCTAGTTCTAGAAGTTTATTAGGCAAATGTGCAAATAAGTATCTATGAGGATGCTCATTTCAACGTTGTTCACATTTGATAAATCTTAGAAACAATCTAAAAGATTACTAATAAGAAATTGTATTAATTTATATGATAGAGTAATATTCAAACCTTAAAATTATATATGACTATATTTATTGATATGAAAAGAGAGCCAGGCTATGAAATTTTACATAGAGTAATCATCTTATCTTTATCTGTATATTTAGTATATAATAACAAAATGTTAGGTAATTATACCTGAGCACTAGGTATTATTCTTCTATATATTTTTTTCTGTTTTTTTTTCCTCAAAGTTTTACAATAAATAGAATGATTTTTATAATCAGAAACATGTAAAACTTTTTTTGCACTTACAAGTTACGTGTTGTCTTGTCAGTGGTAGGTAGGGTCGGTCAAATCTTCTCACTAATGTTGAATAGGAACCTGGTATCAGAGTAGGCTATGGATATGGGAGGAAATGAACCTAAATATTTGGAGCTTATTGTAATGACAACTGGAGTTCTAGCAAATAAAAACGGAGCAGTCCACAGAGCTAGACAAATTGACAGTCAGTACCAGGGCAATTGTGGGAGAACTGGAATCATCATTAGAACATGGGGTCAGACTAATTAAATACTTTTGTGGTGCCAATTTTCCTGTGTTTTAATAATGTATAGTTACCACTAACAACTGGCATGAATTTACTGAGTTTTTTTTATAGCCCTTTGAAATAAGGCAGAGTCAAAACGAAGTCAACTTTGTGTTACAGGAGGAAGGATGGTCTGGTGTGATCAGACTCTTGCTTGAAGCATGCCCTTATACCACAACTGTCATTGGCTGCCTTTTTATTTAAACAACCACAACTTTATTGAGGTATAATTTATGTACCATAAACTTATCCATTTTAAAAGTACAATTCAGTGAATTTTTTAGTACATTTACAAAGTTGTGCAACCAGGCCAGGTGTGGTGGCTCACACCTATAATCCCAGCATTTTGGGAGGTCAAGGCCATTGGATCACTTGAGGCCAGGAGTTCAAGTCCAGCTTGGCCAACATGGCGAAACCCCATCTCTACTAGAAACAAAAAACATACAAAAATTAGCCTGACATGGTGGTGTGTGCCTGTCATTCCAGCTACTCGGGAGACTGAGGCACAAGAATCGCTTGAACCTGGAAGACGGAGGTTGCAGTGAGCCAAGATTGCACCATTGTACTCCAGCCTGGGTGACAGAGCAGGACTCTGTCTCCAAAAAAGGCACCCCAAACCCCACAAAACCAAAAACAACCAAACAACAAAAAAAAGTTATGTAACCATTCTCACAATTATTTTACATTTTATTGCCCCAAAAAGAAACTCCATATACATTAGCAATCATTCCCCCCGTTTTCCCAGCTCTAGGCAACTACTAATCTACTATTTTTTTTTTTTTTTGAGATGGAGTCTTGCTCTCTTTCCCAGGTTGGAGTGCTATGGGGCAACCTTGGCTCACTTCAACCTCCACCTCCCGGGTTCAAGCGATTCTCCTGCTTCAGCCTCCTGAGCAGCTGGGATTACAGGCACCTGCCACTGCACCCAGCTAATTTTTGTATTTTTTAGTAGAAACAGGGTTTTGCCATGTTGACCAGGCGGGTCTCGAACTCCTGACCTCAGGTGATCCACCCACCTTGGCGTACCAAAGTGCTGGGATTACAGGCATGAGCCAACGTGCCCGGTCTAATATACTTTTTGTTTCCATGAAGTTGCCCATTCTGGACATTTCATATAAATGAAATCATATAGCATGTGGTCTTTTTTGCATGCTTCTTTCACTTAGCATAAGGTTTTTAAAGTCCAACCATGTTTGTATCATATGTCATTACTTTGCTCCAGAGACTGTCTTCATAGCACTGAAAGAGAAAAACAGTAAATGACTAATGAGAAGCATTCCCTCTGCTGGAAAGAAAAGAAAAACATTTTCAAAAATGAAAATGGGTGAGGCAGAGTGAATGCTAAGGACTGAGGATTGAAAAGGTTGTAAGAAATCAAAAGATGTGGCTTGTGAAATTGGAACTGATGAACTCAATGAAGAGAAATACTTCATACACCCTTAGGAGGTTGCAGGAACTAGAGAACTGGGAAAAAAACTATAAAGTTTTGCTCTATGTAATAAACAACTGCTTAAAATGAATGCAAAATTTCAGAGGAGACACCGTATGTCTTCAAGAGATTATGAAGAAAAAGATGTAACTCATCCTTCATCTTTGGAAGTGCCCCAGTGAAAACCTTTCTGAATTAGTCAGATTATGGATGACATTGGATTAGAGAGGGTAATAGCAGGACTGCTGAATCTCTAGATAAATTCATCATGATCCTTAGGATCCCCCTGCCCCACCCACCTATAAGTAAAATTTTATTGTGTATGTAGTCTCCATGTCGCCTAACTTAGCACTCCCATTTCTTAATTTTTATGTTGTTAGCTGATTGTGTCAGACATGTCATGTATTATATTTCTCCTGTTACCCACTATGCACTAGCCACACCCTCTACCAAGCCATGCCAAGCCAAACCAAACCAACCAAACAAAGTAAAACAAAACAAAAACATTATACAAGGATGGGCAGATAATAGATGCTCAATAGGCACCAGTTGAGTGATTATTGTCCGAAAGGGGAGGGGTGGTAAATATTAGTGGTGAGGGTTGTACAACTCTGACTGTTCAAAAAACACTGAATTAAACACTTTTAAGAAGTTAGTTTTATATTTTATAAATTGTATTTTAAGAGGTTATAAAAATGAGGTTAAAAGTTTTTTGAAAGACATTATGAAAATGTTGATTTAATTTACCTAGCAAACAACAAAAAATAAAGCATTGATATGAGCAGAATATTATATTCTGCTCTGGGAGTGTTTTGAGGACTGACAGTATGTGGTGCTTCTTATTAAGTGAAACTTGAGAACAGGAATGGTAAACTATGACCTAGTGCCTGTTTTTATAAGTACAATTTTATATATCGTCTATGGCTGACTGCCTTTCTCTAAGGGCAGGGTTGAGCAATAGCGACAGACTATATGCTCCACAAAGATTTAAGTACTTACTGTCTGGTCCCATATAGAAACAGTTTGCTGATACCTGCTTTAGAATGTATGTATTAATTTGTATCATTTTTGCTGCACTGCATATTCATGAGGAGCTATAATTCTTAATAAAGTCTTTCTGATGGTGACAATTCATCAGGTCCTATTTTTAAAAAGCAGAAAAAATGAAAAATATAGCATCAGAACTTGGGAGATAAAAACCCTGCTGTGAGAGCAGACTGCAGATAAACAAGAGAGTCAGGAGGAATATTGGCTTATAGAAGAAACCACCTTAGATAAAAGAGGGAATAAACTATGTATGTAAAGGGAAAATACGGAAAATTTGAGAATTTTTTGAGCTAATAAGAAATAATCACAAATGTCGGCAAATGTTATTGCTTTATTTGGTGGTGGGAAAAGAATTGTATATTACTCTGTTCCGATGCTGCTAATAAAGACATACCTGAGACTTGGTAATTTATAAAGGAATGAGATTTAATTGTCTCACAGTTCCACATGGCTGGGGAGGCCTCACAATCATGGCAGAAGGTGAATGAAGAGCAAAGTCACATTTTACATGGTGGCAGTCAAGAGAGCTTCTGCAGGGAAACTCCCATTTATACAACCATCAGATCTCACGAGACTTAGTCACTACCACGAGAACAGTATGGGGGAAACTGCCCCCATTATTCAATTATCTCCACCTGGCTCAGCCCTTGACATTTGGGGATTATTACAGTTCAAGATAAGATTTGGCTGGGGACACAGACAAATCATATCAAATGATAAGTATGTATAATATGTAAATAATGTTGCTAACTAAAATCCTACAAGGACCAAACATGATAATGGCTGGGAAAGTAGTTTGGAAAGCAGAGGCAGTATGCAAACATAGTTGCTGTTATTAAGTATTGTGTTTTAGACTCCAGATTATTCTCTCTGTATAAAGCTATTCAAGGATGTTGCCTTATTTCTTGCCTTTCCTGGCAAAAAAATACACAAAATAAACTGTATTTTGTGGCCATTTCATTTTTGATTTTTTCTTTAGTCATTTTGTTCCCAGTTCTGACTTGTAGTCTATGTTGCTGATTTTAGTTGCTTATCCTACTTGTTTCAGCCTTGCATAGTCTCTTGTTTCCTCTCTGTAGGTGGTAATCCTAATATCAGATGCACTGGGCTCTGATTTTCACTCAGTCTAAAGGTTGTGGCATATAATGGGGTAAGGAAAACACAGTGGGTCAAGTCTACCACACTATTCATGTTCTGTCTGGCTAAATCTTTGCCTTCCTTTCTCTACTCTTTGCCTTTGCTAGTAGCTCCATCATTGCCTTACTCTTCTAGGCTTACAAACATTTGAAATCTTTCTCTCCTTCACTTAGAATATTCTGGAGCACCTACTCTGTTCAAAGACTAGCTGTGCTAAATATTACAA
The DNA here is from genome assembly GCF_009828535.3 of Hylobates moloch. NCBI lineage: Eukaryota > Metazoa > Chordata > Mammalia > Primates > Hylobatidae > Hylobates > Hylobates moloch. The sequence goes on along the minus strand of NW_026652282.1, from coordinate 98,742,830 downwards.
GGATGTAGTTCTTAAAGTTTACCCTTTTAAGCATACAATTCTATCACTTCCATAAAATCCCTCTTGCTCCTTTGTAGTCAAATCTTCCCCCTCCCCCAACCCCTGACAATGACTAATCTGTTAACTGTCCCTATAGTTTTGTCTTTTCCAGAATGTCATACAAATGAAGTATACACTGTGCAGTATTCTTAGTCTTCTTTTATATAATGTAATGCATTTAAAATATATCCATGTCATTGAGTGTATTAATAGTTCATTCCTTTTTATTGCTATGGTAGCCTATACATATAGCCAAGATGTATAGTAAGCTATACTATCTAGATTTGTGTAAGTATACTCTGTGATGCTCACACAACAAAATCACCTAGATCTATACAATCTACCAAGATTGAACCAGGAAGAAATCCAAAACTTGAACAGAGCAATAGCAAGTAACAAGATTGAAGCAGTAATAAAATGTCTCCCAGTAAAGAAAAGCTTGGGATCTGATGGCTATAATGCTGTATTATACAAACATTGAAAGAAAGACTAATATCAGTCCTACTCAAGGTATTCTGAAAAATAGAGAAGGAGAGAACACTTCCAAACTCATTATATGAGGCCAGTATTACCCTGATACAGAAATCAGACAATGACGCATCAATAAAAGGAATCTACAGACCAACATCTCTAATGAATATTGATGTAAAAATCCCCAACAAAATACTATGAAAACAAATTCAATACATTAGAAAGATTGTTCATCACGAGGAAGTGGGATTTATCCCTGGGATACAAGGATGGTTCACATGTGCAAATCAATCAATGTGATACATCATATCAACAGAATGAAGAATAAACTCCATATGATCATTTTAATTGATGCTCAAAAAGCATTTGATAAAATTTAACATCCCTTCATGATAAAACAAAACCCCAAAAACTGGGGATAGAAGGAACATACCTCAACATAATAAAAGCCATATACGACAGACTCACATCTAGTATCATACTGAATGGGGAAAAACTGAAAGCCTTTCCTCTAAGATCTAGAACAAAACAAGGATGCCCACTGACACCACTGTTATCAGACATAGTACTGGAAATCCTAGCTAGAGCAGTCAGACAAGAGAAAGAAATAAAAGGCATCCAAATTGGAAAGAAAGAAGTCAAATTATTCTTGTTTGCAGATCATTTAATCTTATATTTGGAAAACCTAAAGACTCCACAAGAAAACTATTAGAACTGGTAAATTCAATAAAGTTGCAGGAAACAAATCAACATAGAAAAATCAGTAGCATTTCCATATGCCAACACAGAACAATGTGAAAAAGAAATCAAATACCTAGGAATTAATGGAAAAATGAAAGATCTCTATAATGAAAACTGTATGGCACTGATGAAAGAAATTGAAGAGGACACCAAAAATGGAAAAGTGTTCCATGTTTATGCATTGGAAGAATCAATATGGTTAAAATGTCCATACTACCCAAAGTGATCTAGAGATTCAGTGTAATCCCTATCAAAATACAAAGGACATCCTTCACAGAAATAGAGAAACAATTCTAAAATGTATATGAAACCACGAAAGGCCCAGAATATCCAACGCTAACCTAAGCAAACAGAACAAAACTGGAAGAAGCATATTACCTGATTTCAAATTATACTGCACACCTATGGTACCCAAAACAGCATGATGCTGGCATAAAAACAGACACATAGCTCAATGGAACAGAATAGAGAACCTAGAAACAAATCCACATGTCTATATTGAACTGACGTTCAACAAGGTATCAAAAACATAAGTGGGTAGATGGCCGAATAGAAACAGCTCCGGTCTGCAGCTCCCAGTGAGGTTGATGCAGAAGGTGGGTGATTTCTGCATTTCCAACTGAGCCTCCGCTGGTGATACCCAGGCAGACAGGGTTGGAAGTGGACCTCCAGCAAACCCCAGCAGACCAGCAGCAGAGGGGCTTGTCAGAAGGAAAACTAACAGAAAGGAATAGCACATGCACTCAAAGACCCCATCCGAAGGTCGGTCACCAACATCAAAGACCAAAGGTCGATAAATCCACAAAGATGGGACAGAACCAACACAAAAAGGCTGAAAATTCCAAAAACCAGAACACCTCTTCTCCTCCAAAGGATCACAACTCCTCACCAGCAAGGGAACAAAACTGGACAGGGAATGAGTTTGATGAACTGACAGAAGTAGGCTTCAGAAGGTGGGTAATAACAAACTCCTCCGAGCTAAAGGAGCATGTTCTAACCCAATGCAAGGAAGCTAAGGACCTTGAAAAAAGGTTAGACGAATTGCTAACTAGAATAACCGGTGTAGAGAAGAACATAAATGACCTGATGGGCTGAAAAACACAGCACAAGTACTTCGTGAAGCATACCCAAGTTTAAATAGCTGAATCGATCAAGTGGAAGAAAGGATGTCAGTGATTGAAGATCAACTTAATGAAATAAAGAAAGAAGACATGTTTAGAGGAAAAAGAATGAAAAAGAATGAACAAAGCCTCCAAGAAATATGGGACTATATGAAAAGACCAAATCTACACTTGATTGGTATACCTGAAAGTGACGAGGAGGATGGAACCAAGTTGGAAAACACTCTTCAGGATATTATCCAGGAGAACTTCCTCAACCTAGCAAGACAGGCCAACATCCAAATTCAGAAAATACAGAGAACACCACAAAGATAATCCTCAAGAAGAGCAATCCCCAAGACACAAAATCATCAGATTCGCCAAGGCTGAAATGAAGGAAAAAATGTTAAGGGCAGCCAGAGAGAAAGATTAGGTTACCCACAAAGGGAAGCTCATCAGACTAACAGCGGATCTCTCTGCAGAAACCCTACAAGCCAGAAGAGAGTGGGGGCCAATATTTGACATTCTTAAAGAAAATAATTTTTGACCCAGAATTTAATATCCAACCAAACTAAGCTTCATAAGAGAAGGAGAAATAAAATCCTTTACAGACAAGCAAATGCTGAGAGATTTCAAGCAAACGCTGAGAGATTTTGTCACCAACAGGCTTGCATTACAAGAGCTCCTGAAGGAAGCACTAAACATGGAAAGGAAAAACCGGTAGCAGCCACTGCAAAAACATACAAAATTGTAAAGATCATTGACACTACGAAGAAGCTGCATCAACTAATGGGCAAAACAACCAGCTAGCATCATAACGACAGCATCAAATTCACACATAACAATATTAACCTTAAATGTAAATGGGCTAAATGCCCCAATTAAAAGATAGAGACTGGCAAATTGGATAGAATCAAGACCCATCAGTGTGCTGTATTCAGGAGACCCATCTCACATGCAAAGACACACGTAGGCTCAAAATAAAGGGATGGAGGAATATTTACCAAGCAAATGGAAAGCAAAAAAAAAAAAAGCAGGAGTTGCAATCCTAATCTCTGATAAAACAGACTTTAAACCAACAAAGATCAAAAGAGACAAAGAAGGGCATTACTTAATGGTAAAGGGATCAATGCAACAAGAAGAGCTAACTATTCTAAACAGATATGCACCCAACACAGGAGCACCCAGATACATAAAGCAAGTCCTTGGAGACCTACAAAGAGACTTACATTCCCACACAATAATAGTGGGAGACTATAACACACCACTGTCAATATTAGATAGATCAATGAGTCAGAAAATTAACAAGGATATTCAGGACTTCAACTCAGCTCTGGACCGAGGGGACCTAATAGACATCTACAGAACTCTCCACCCCAAATCAACAGAATATACATTCTGTTCAGCACCTCATAGCTCTTATTCTAAAATTGACCACATAATTGAAAGTAAAATACTCTTCAGCAAATGCAAAAGAATGGAAATCATAACAAATAGTCTCCCAGAAGACAGTGCCATCAAACTAGAACTCTGGATTAAGAAACTCACTCAAAACCACACAACTACATGGAAACTGAACAACCTGCTCCTAAATGACTACTGGGTAAATAACAAAATGAAGGCAGAAATAAAGATGTTCTTTGAAACCAGAGAGAACGAAGGCACAATGTACCAGAATCTCTGGGACACATTTAAAGCAGTGTGTAGAGACAAATTTATAGCAGTAAATGCTCACAAGAGAAAGCAGGAAAGATCGAAAATTGACATCCTAACATCAAAATTAAAAGAGCTAGAGAAGCAAGAGCAAAAAAATGCAAAACCTAGCAGAAGACAAGCAATAACTAAGATCATAGCAGAACTGAAGGAGATAGAGACACGAAAAACTCTTCAGAAAAATCAATGAATCCAGGAGCTGGGTTTTTGAAAGGATCAACAAAACAGACTGCTAGCCAGACTAATAAAGAAGAAAAGAGAGAAGAATCAAATAGACACAATAAAAAATGGTATAGGGGATATCACCACTGATCACACAGAAATACAAACTACCATCAGATAATACTATAAACAGCTCTATGCAAATAAACTAGAAAATCTAGAAGAAATGGACAAATTCCTGGACGCATACACCTTCCCAAGTCTAAACCAGGAAGAAGTCGAATCCCTGAATAAACCAATAACAAGTTCTGAAATTGAGGCAGTAATTAATATCCTTCCAACCAAAAAAAGCCCAGTACCAGACAGATTCACAGCCGAAATCTACCAGAGGTACAAAGAGGAGCTAGTACCATTCCTTCTGAAACTATTCCAAACAATAGAAAAAGAGGGAAGCCTCCGTAACTCATTTTATGAGGCCAGCATCATCCTGACACCAAAACCTGGCAGACACACAACAAAAAAAAAGAAAATTTCAGGCCAGTATCCCTGATGAACATCGATGCAAAAATCCTCA
>NW_026652282.1:98737404-98737930 GCF_009828535.3 Hylobates moloch | reverse complement strand
CAGTATCCCTGATGAACATCGATGCAAAAATCCTCAATAAAATACTGGCAAACCGAATCCAGCAGCACATCAAAAAGCTTATCCACCACAATCAAGTCAGCTTCATACCTGGGATGTAAGGCTGGTTTAACATACGCAAATCAATAAACGTAATCCATCACATAAACAGAACCAATCATAAAACCACATGATTATCTCAATAGATGCAGAAAAGGCCTTTCACAAAATTCAACAGCAGTTCATGCTAAAAACTCTCAATGAACTAGGGATTGATGGAACGTATCTCAAAATAAGAGCTATTTATGACAAACCCACAGCCAATATCATACTGAATGGGCAAAAACTGGAAGCATTCCCTTTGAAAACCGGCACAAGACAAGGATGCCCTCTCTCACCACTCCCATTCAACATAGTTTTGGAAGTTCTGGCCAGGGCAATCAGGCAAGAGAAAGAAATAAAGGCTATTCAAATAGGAAGAGAGAAAGTCAAATTGTCTCTGTTTGCAGATGATATAATTGTATATTTA
>NW_026652282.1:98693092-98737081 GCF_009828535.3 Hylobates moloch | reverse complement strand
AATACTATAAACAGCTCTATGCAAATAAACTAGAAAATCTAGAAGAAATGGACAAATTCCTGGACGCATACACCTTCCCAAGTCTAAACCAGGAAGAAGTCGAATCCCTGAATAAACCAATAACAAGTTCTGAAATTGAGGCAGTAATTAATATCCTTCCAACCAAAAAAAGCCCAGTACCAGACAGATTCACAGCCGAAATCTACCAGAGGTACAAAGAGGAGCTAGTACCATTCCTTCTGAAACTATTCCAAACAATAGAAAAAGAGGGAAGCCTCCGTAACTCATTTTATGAGGCCAGCATCATCCTGACACCAAAACCTGGCAGACACACAACAAAAAAAAAGAAAATTTCAGGCCAGTATCCCTGATGAACATCGATGCAAAAATCCTCAATAAAATACTGGCAAACCGAATCCAGCAGCACATCAAAAAGCTTATCCACCACAATCAAGTCAGCTTCATACCTGGGATGTAAGGCTGGTTTAACATACGCAAATCAATAAACGTAATCCATCACATAAACAGAACCAATCATAAAACCACATGATTATCTCAATAGATGCAGAAAAGGCCTTTCACAAAATTCAACAGCAGTTCATGCTAAAAACTCTCAATGAACTAGGGATTGATGGAACGTATCTCAAAATAAGAGCTATTTATGACAAACCCACAGCCAATATCATACTGAATGGGCAAAAACTGGAAGCATTCCCTTTGAAAACCGGCACAAGACAAGGATGCCCTCTCTCACCACTCCCATTCAACATAGTTTTGGAAGTTCTGGCCAGGGCAATCAGGCAAGAGAAAGAAATAAAGGCTATTCAAATAGGAAGAGAGAAAGTCAAATTGTCTCTGTTTGCAGATGATATAATTGTATATTTATAAAACCCCATTGTCTCAGCTCAAAATTTCCTTAAGCTGATAAGCAACTTCAGCAAAGTCTCAGGATACAAAATCAATGTGCAAAAATCACAAGCATCCCTATACACCAGTAACAGACAAACAGAGAGCCAAATCATGAGTGAACTCCCATTCACAATTGCTACTAGGAGAATAAAATATCTAGAAATACAACTTACAAGGGATATGAAGGACCTCTTCAAGGAGAACTACAAACCACTGCTCAAGAAAATAAGAGAGGACACAAACAAATGGAAAAACATTTCATGTTCACAGACAGGAAGAATCAATATCATGAAAATGGCCATACTGACCAAAGTAATTTATAAATTCAATGCTATCCCCATCAAGCTACCGCTGACTTTCTTCACAGAATTGGGAAACACTACTTTAAACTTCAAAAAAGAGGTTGCACAGCCAAGACAATCCTGGGCAAGAAGAACGAAGCTGGAGGCATCACGCTACCTGACTTCAAACTATACTATAAGGCTACAGTAACCAAAAGGGCATGGTACTGATAACAAAACAGATATATAGACCAATAGAACAGAGGCCACAGAAATAACATCACACATCTACAACCATCTGATATTTGACAAACCTTTCACAAACAAGCAATGGGGAAAAGATTTCCTATTTAATAAATGTTGTTGGGAAAATTGGCTAGCTATATGCAGAAAACTGAAACTGGACCCCTTCCTTACACTTTATACAAAAAATCAACTCAAGATGGATCAAAGACTTAAATGTAAGACCTAGGACCATAAAAATCCTGGAAGAAAACCTGAGCAATACCATTCTGGACATAGGCATGGGCAAAGACTTCATGTCTAAAACACCAAAAGCAATGGCAACAAAAGCCAAAATTGGCAAATGGGATCTAATTAAAGAGCTTCTGCATAGCAAAAGAAACTATCATCAGAGTGAACAGGCAACCTACAGAATGGGAGAAAATTTTTGCAATCTATCCATCTAACAAAGGGCTAATATCCAGACTCTACAAAGAACTTAAACAAATTTACAAGAAAAAAACAAACAACCCCATCAAAAAGAGGGCAAACGATATGAACAGACACTTCTCAAAAGAAGACATTTATGCAGCCAAAAGACACATGAAAAAATGCTCATCATCACTGGCCATCAGAGAAATGCAAATCAAAACCACAATGAGATATCATCTCACAGCAGTTAGAATGGCGATCATTAAAAAGTCAGGAAACAACAGGTGCTGGAGAGGATGTGGAGAAATAGGAACACTTTTACACTGTTGGTGGGACTGTAAACTAGTTCAACCATTGTGGAAGACAGTGTGGTGATTCCTCAGGGATCTAGAACTAGAAATACCATTTAACCCAGCCATCCCATTACTGGGAATACACCCAAAAGATTATAAATCATACTGCTATAAAGACACATGCACACATATGTTTATTGCGGCACTATTCACAATAGCAAAGACTTGGAACCAACCCAAATGTCCATCAATGATAAACTGGATTAAGAAAATGTGGCACATATACACCATAGAATACCATGCAGCCATGAAAAACGATAAGTTCATGTCCTTTGTAGGGACGTGGATGAAGCTGGAAACCATCATTCTCAGCAAACTATCGCAAGGACAGAAAATCAAACACCGCATGTTCTCACTCATAGGTGGGAATTGCACAATGAGAACACTTGGACACAGGGTGTGGAACATCACACACCGGGGCCTGTCGTGGGGTGGGGGGAGGGAGGAGGGATAGCATTAGGAGATATACCTAATGTAAATGACGAGTTAATGGGTGCAGCATGCCAACATGGCACATGTATACATATGTAACAAACCTGCATGTTGTGCACATGTACCCTAGAACTTAAAGTATAATAAAATAATAATAATAATAATAAAATGAGTTCACTGTAGATGTATGGATTTGTTTCTGGGTTCTCTATTTTGTTCCATTGGTCTATGTGCCTGTCTTTATGCCAGTACCATACTGTTTTGGTTACTGTAGCTCTGTAGTATAATTTGAAGTCAGGTAATATGATTTTTTAAGTTTTGTACTTTTTGCTTAGGATATTTTTGGCTGTTCTGGATCTTTTGAGGTTTTATATAAATTGTAGGATACTTTTTTCAAATTTTGTGGAGTGTCAATGGTATTTTGATAGGCATTGCCTTGAACGGGTGGGTTGCTTTGGGTAGTATGGAGATTTAACACTATTGGTTCTTCCAATCCATGAAAATGGATTATCTTTCCATTTTTTTTTTTGTTGGTGTTCTCTTCAATTTCTTTCATCAGTAGTGTATACTTTTTTATTATAAAGATTTTTAACATCTTTGGTTAAGTCAACACGGAAAGACAAATTACATACTGGCTCTTATTTGTGGGGTCTAGAAATCAAAACAATTGAACCCACAGAGATAGACTGTAGAAGTATGGTCAATAGAGGCTGAGAAGGGTGGTGTGGGGCTTATGGGGATTTGGGTATGGTTCATGGATACAAAAACAATTAGAGAAAATGAATAAGTCTTAGCATATTATAGTACAAGGCATGACTGTAGTCAATAGTAATTTAATTGTACATTTTACAAGAACTAAGAGAGTATAATTGGATTGTTTATAACACAAAGACAAATGCACAAATGCTTGAGGATATGGACACCCCATTTTCCATGATGTGATTATGTTACACGGCATGCCTGTATCAAAATATATAACCCATAAATATATATACCTACTATGTGCTGACAAAAAATTCAGAATACGTTATTAATGTAATGGTGGTGCACAAATCACTTTTGGCTCTACTATAAATGTCAAATTACTAAAAATAATTACTAAAAATAACTATAGCCACAACAGTTTATTAATGGACACACAATATAAGAGATGTAAATTGTTACCTCAATAACAGAATGTATGAGAGGAGGAAAGTCTTTGTATGCAGAGAAATTTAATGTGGCTGAGCTGGCACTCAAACCACAAGACATAGTCCTTCTTTTGTCTCCGCTTTCCAAAGACAGAAGAGTTTCACTCCATGACCACTGCTAAGTCAGGCCCACAAAGAATATTGCTAGACTTCCACTGATGTTCCCTCAAGGCCCAAGGGTTCTTCAGTCAGGTTGTGGTGAATGCTGCCTCACCTGGGATTCACCCTCCAGGAGAATGGGCCCTCTTCTCGCACAGGGAGCAAGTCAAGAAATGTTATCCAAGGGCCAACTCCTGGAATTGGGGACCCCAAGAGCCTGTTTGGTGCTCTAACTCCTGTGGCTGAACTCATACCTGAGGTGCAAGACATAGTCGCCTTTACTTTTCCATCCACTTTCTCAAGCAGGAGTCTTGCTTCATCATCACCACAACTGGGAATGTGCTGAGAATCACTAGAAGCCAGCAAATCTGAGTCTCACCCAAGGCCCAGTGTAGTACCGTGGTATTATTGCTGGTTATTTAAGGCCCAAGGGTTCTTCAGTTAATAGGTGATGCATCCTGCCAAGACTGAGTTCTTACCCTCACGGCCACATGTTCTCTTCTGGTCCAGTATGTTTCTAGAAATGTCCAGGAGCTAGGGCCTGGAAAGGAGGCCTCACAACCGTGACCAGTGCCCTATCCTGCTCTCGCTGAGCTGGTATCCAAGATGCAAGACAAAGTCTTCTCCACTTTTCCATCTGCTTTCCTTAAGTAGGTTAGGGGAAGGGTGATGCCAGCACTCCCTTTGCCACTTCTGCTGGTGTCTCAGTAGGTCATGTGCCCCTCCAGTTCACTGTCTCTGGGCCTAGTTCAGCTCTAGGACTCACCTAAGTGTTGCAGTCTTTGTGGCCTAAACTGCCTTTCAAGTTTATTTGGTGCCCCAGAACACGTTAGCCTGAGGTGGCAAGGCTTGTAGGAACTCAAGTTGTCTGCTGAGATCAATGATTCCCCTCTGGCTAGAGCTAGTTTAAATACTCCCTGCATGGGCGGGCATCAGCTGAATTTGGTCTAGTTTTGCTTTCTGCTATAACAAGGTCAGCACTGAGTTTAATGTCTCACAGTTGCTGTTTTCCTTTCTTCCTAGGGCACAAAAATGCTCTCCACACCGCACCCACACTACCTGTCATTCCGGATTCTTACCGTTTTAGTGCCTCTTTCAGCAATATGAAGTTAAATCCAGGTACTGTGAGTGCTCACTTGACTTTTGGTTCTTATGAAGGTGGTGTGTGTGTGTGTGTGTGTGTGTGTGTGTGTGTGTGTGTGTGTGTAGTTTATTGTGAAGGGTGGGGGTATGACCAGTGGAGCCTTCTACTCTGCCATCTTTCTACACCCACCCAGTATTTTTATTTCAGCACTTTGAATATGTCATTCTACTCTCTCCTGGCCTGCAAGGTTTGTTCTGAGAAATCAGCTGATTGTTTTATGAGAGTTTCTATATATGTGATGAGATGAGTCACTTTTTTTTCTTTAGCTGCTTTCAAAATTCTCTTTTTAATCACTGAATTTTGAGAATTTGATTATATTGTGTATCAGTGATGAGATCTTTATGTTTAATCTGTTTGGAGTCTTTAGGCTTCATGGATCTGGGTGTTCATTTTCTTCTCCATATTTTGAAAGTTTTTTTCATTATCTCTTTAGTTTTTTTTGTCTCTTTTTTTTCTCTTTATCTTCTCCTTCTTGGCTTTCCATAATGTTTACATTGATTCACTTGATGATATTCCATAAGTCTCATAGGCTTTTGTCATTATTTTTAATCCTTTATTTTCTGTTTTGTTCCTAAGTAATTTCAAATAACCTGTCTTCAAGCTTGCTGATTCTTTCTTTTGCTTCATCAAGTCTGTTGCTGAATGTCTGTATGACATTCTTCAGTGTAGTCATTTTGTCCTTCAGTTTCAGAATTTCTGTTTGGCTTTTTTAATACTTTCTATATCCCTGTTGAACTTTTTTATTTTGTTCATATGTTCATTTTCTGATTTAGTCTGGTTGGCTATCTGTGTTCTCTTGTGGCTCACTGAGCTATTTAAGATGATTATTCTGAATCCTTTGTCAAGTAGGTTGTAGATCTCCATTTCATTCGAATCTGTGACTGATGCATTATTTTGTTCCTTTGATAATGTCATGTTTCCCTGATTATTTTTAATTCTTGGGGTCTTGTGTTGGTGTCTGCACATTTGAAAGAGTAGGCACCTCTTATAGTCTTTACAGACTGGCTTTAGCAAATAAAGCCCTGTAAAGTCAGCCTGTCCAAAGATTCTGGGTAGGCCAGCTGGTGTGGTCCATGGGCAAGCTTGCTGCTGGTGTCCTAAGGCTAGTTGACCTAGTTCCCTGGTTAGCAGGTGGCCAGGCCTGGTGCCTGCATCCACAGGGGTGGACCTGGAGCCTGTGTCCACTGGAGCAGGCCTAGATCTTGGGTTCATGGTGGCCAGCCTGACAGTAAGGCTCATTGAAGTTATCCTGATGATTGGGTCCACAGGGATAGTCCTGATCATAAGTCCATAGGGTACATCCTGGTGCCAGGGTCCACTGAAATGGGCCAGGCACCAGACTCCAGAGAGGAGGCCTAAAACTTGGGTCCACAGGTCTGGCCTGGTGCTGTAGCAGGCCTAGAGTCTGAGTCTGTAGGGGAAGGCCTGAGTCCTGGGTCCATGGAGGCCAGCCTGAAGCCTGTGTTCATGGGAACCAACCTGGTACTGTGGCAGGCCTGGAACTTGGGCCTGCCAGCCTGGAGCCTGTGGCCATGAGGCTAGCCTGCCAGTGTGGGCCTGAAGCCTGGTGCTATGAGGGCCAGCCTGGCACTGAGGAAGTACTGGAGCCTGAAGCTCTGGGGGCTCACTACAACAAAGTCAGGTGCTCACCTCACTCTTCTCCTACATGAAGGGTATCTCTTCCTGCACAGCATTGCTCAAGCTTAGGCAATGGATGACATAGGTAATGTAAAACTATCCTTCCTACCCTCTTCGATGTATCTTTTCTTATTTCTGTGTTCCACCCATCTGCTGTATTCTCTCACATAAATTTCTTACATTTATTGAGGGTATCTTGTAATGGATTTTTGTTGTCTGGTGGTTGTTCAAATTGATGTTTTTGTCAGGGGATGAGTGATAGAATTTCCTATTCCACCATCTTGCTAATGTCACTTTCCTCTAAAGGGATTTTTTAATTTAACGTGATCCTCAGATATGTTCTCGAGATGTGTCAAACCTCATAAAATGAATACGTTTTTATTTTAATGTATTGTATTTTCCTCAGGGTACATCTGTAATTTGGTAATGGTCTAGCCTAAGAATGCCCATATAACTTTCTGTTTTCCTTTTCCACACTCCTAAATATTCCTCCAGAGCTTTTGGCCATAGGAATCAGTCAAGAGAACTTCTCAACAGGTCTATCTGTGTCTGTCTTCTCCATTGTAATTTCTGGAGACCTCCAACTAAAATCCAGTTTCCTTTCTTGTAATGCCATTTAAAACATGTTCAAAGTTCAGTCGTCTGCTCATGAAAATTACTTTTTTAGTGTTTCAGCTGCCACCCACACATGATGCACTTTGAACACAACCAGTTTTTATTTTCTAATTGACTTTATTTTCCAATTTGTTAGCATTTTTCTCTCTCATATTCAAACTTAATGAGATAAATAGCAAATTTAGTAGACAATTTCAAATGATTTATTCATAAGGTTTCAAAATCTGAGCAAACTATTTCATACAACTCTTCCAAAAAGTTAAAAATAAAATTTCTACCTATGCCAAAATAAACAAAGAAGCAAAACTTTTTGGATGCAGAAATGTCTACTTTTAGAAATATACAGGAACATGTTCAAAATGTAATATTTTAATTTCCTACTCCATGCTATAGATATGATATTCACAATAATCAGGAGACATTATAAATCAATTATAGTTCAGTATATATATACATATATATACTTGCATATATATATACATATATATACTTGCATATATATACATATATACTTGCATATATATATATACATATATATACATGCATATATATATATACATATATATACTTGCATATATATTTATACATATATATACTTGCATATATATATATATACATGTATATATATGCAAGTCCTGTTCAGTTTCTCCTAATTAATTCTCCAATCTGACTACTTATTTCCATTTCCATTGCTACCCAGTCTAAGTTACCATCATCTCACACTTAGATAATCGCCATACCTTTGTAACTGGCTTTTTAATTGCATTCTTGACTACTGCGGTTGACAGAATAATGCCCCTCCATACACATACCAGGATGTTCAGGAATCCGCGTGTATGTCACCTTGCATGGTAACAAAGATTTTACAGGTGTGATTAAATTAAAAATCTTGAGATGAGGAGATTTATCTTGGACCATTCAATTTGCTCCAATGTAATCACAAGGGTCCATATGAGAGGTAGACTGGAGGACGAGAATCAGAAAGTGACTGGATCTGAGGTCAGAGAGGAGAGAAGATGCCCTACTGCTGGCTTTGAAAATGGGGGAAGGAGCCATGAATAAAGAAATGTAGGTGGTGTCTAGAAGCTGGAAAAGACAAAGAAATGCATTCTCTCTTAGAGTATCCAGAATGAAGACTTCTGCCTTGATTTTAGCCCATTGAAACTAGATATTATAGACTGCTGAATTCTAGGACTGTAAGATAACTAGGTGGTTTTTAAGCCATTAAATTTATGTTAATTTGTCATAGCATCAATTGGAAACTGATAAAAATCCCTACAATAGATTCTCCACACAGCAGAGCAATCATTTATAAAAATAAAATCTGTCTATGACAGCCCTAGGCACTCAGGAAAGAATAAAAAATGCGTAGCATGTCTGTCAAAGCTCTGTGTTATGAGTTGAATTGTGTTCCTCTCAAAATCCATATATTGAAGTGTTAAGTCCCACTACCTCAGAATGTGACCTTATTTGGACATGGGGATTTTATGGAAGTAATCAAGTTAAAGTGAGGTTGTTGGGATAGGCACTGATGCAATATGACTGATATCCTTATTAAAAAAAAAACAAGAAATGTAGACACAGAAACACATGGAAAGAGGAAAGACAATGTGAAAAGACATAGGTAGAATATAAGGAGACAGGCCTAGAAGAGAGCCTTCCCTCACCGCCCTCCAAAGGAACAAACTCTATTGATACCTTGATTTTAATTTTTTTGGCCTCCAGAACTATGAGACCATTGATTTATACTGCTTAAGCCATTCAGTTTGTTGCACTTTGTTACTCCATCCCCGGCCTTTGCCTGCCTCTCCAGGTTTATCTTGAGCTATTCTCCCTGGTCTCTCTGCCCTTGAGCTACATGAGCCTCTGTATTCCAAGCCTTTTTACATACTGCCTGGGACATTTCTCCCCCTACCACTTATTACCTGGTTAACATCTACTCATCCTTCGGGTCTTAGCTTAAATGTCACTCTCTCAGATACTTTTCCTGGTTACCAATTTAAACATTCTATAACTCTCCATTATTCATTCATAACACCCTGACCCTTTCTGAAATAGCTCATGTAAAAACTTTTCATTACAAATATATTTTAAGAGTAATCTATTAATGTCTGTCAGTGAGCATGTCTATAGTGTTAACTACTGTATACACTGCACTTAGCACAATGCCTAGCATTTAATAGATACGTATTTGTGGAATTAATGGATAAATTCATTCCTTGAGATAATATCTCTGAAAAAAATCTGCTTCAAATTTATATTTTCTTGTCTAGGCCTCACATTCCAAGAACAGGAATCTGACAAACTACCCCCTGCAGTCTTGGTAAAAGGCTCCTAAAACAGGGTTGCTCCTCTTCTCAGATGAAGAGACAAGAGATGCAGTCCTGTTTCAAACCCAGGAAAATATCTGGAATATGGTGTCCTTTGGATGGTAACACTTCTTATATGGACAAGGAAGGGAAATGCTCAGGGAATGTAATGAAACTATCAAACATTCACTATTATAGGGGAAAAAGGAAATGTAAAAGGAGAGGAAGTTTTAGAGAAATTTGATTCTCATAAAGTTTGAGGATATCATGAGCCCCCACCATTTTTCTCATTAAGAGATAGTGTAACAAGAGACATCTTAATATTTGCTCCAACCCTAACCCTTGATTTCACATTCTATGTCTAGACATTGCCATCACAGTAATAATTGAGCCAAAAGTCATAGAACTAGATGAATACTTAAGCCTTAATACATACAAATTTTTTGCTTTGTAATATTGCCTTTTCTTTTGTAACTGTTAATGTTTTTCATTTTTATAAAGTTTCCTAATACTTTGTAAAATCTCACTTTAGGATATAAAAGAACAAATATCACAGGTATCAATTTGCAAGGATACCTTTTTAAAATTGCTCTGATGTGAGAAGCTTATGAGTCACAATGTTTGTGCTATAAATTCATTATAGATTCTCATATCATGGCCCATCATCATTTTAGCTTGGCATGCTTGCAAAGCTTCTCAATAGCACTAACAATTTGTTATTTCTCTTTCTGGCTCCTTTAATATCCTACCCTTTAGAATGCTGATTTGCATTGTGAAAAACTTAAAAATACCCCCAATTAAAGTTGTCCACTACAATACTAATTCTGAGCTGGCCATCAAGACTCACAATGCTAGTTAAATCTGAGAAATCAGGCTCTGAAGTTTCTACATTAGCTATCTCTTTGAGAAGTTGGATGTTGTTAACACATCATCATTAATCCAACTGTTTTCCTGGGTTGAATTGGTTGTTTCAGTAATCATTCCAATCAAGCCATGTGGTTCTTTTGGCCATTAAGAAAACCAAATCATATCAACTGTTCAATTGCTTGGCAATAGACTCAAAAAATGGTCAATATAATGAATCCTATAAAGCCAGCCTCAATTCTGCAGAGGAAAGTTGCCAAATCACAACACTTTTGGAGAATGCAGATTGTTTTGCTTTCTCTGTCAGCAAGTGCAGAGTCGTATTTGGCTTCTTGTTTGGTAAAGGCATCTTTAATAAACAATTACAGCTCAGCACTTGTGTTAGTTGAGTTCCAGGTTTTTAAATATTAAAGTTCACAAAACACCTATGCAGATGATAAGTGTTATCTATCTATCCATCTATCGATCTATCTATCTGTATATATACACACATGGGGGGATAGAGGGAGGGAGGGAGAGATAGAGGGAAAGAGAGAGAGAGAGATTTGTTTTCATGAGTTATCCATAAAATTCTGTATGCATTTATTTATGTGATCAGAATCTTAGAAATTAAATCAGCTGAGAAATAAATGAGGAGATAGGAATCACACTAAATTACATAAAGGCCATTATGGGGTACTGAACACAAAAGTAAAACAATAACAAAACACTTTCACTGTGTTGAAAATTAATTATTTGGGCATAGTATATTTGGAAGCATCAAGAAACAAAGACATTTGAGAAAGTATGTGAATTCTTAAAGGTACAAATACATTGTAAATGTTGACTGAAACATTCCTAAGAATTAAATTTAACTGTTCAAGCTGGAAACTATAATTCTTTGTAACTTTTGTTAGAACGCAGTTTTAGTAAACAACATTTGTAATATTCGCAAATGAAATAAGGAAGCTATAATCATGCTGTTTCCACCGTGTGATTTTATATATTAGGAACTGTATAAAGTCTTAATATTTGTTATTCCTTGCATCAGGCTACCTACATCATTTCCTTATAAATTTGGAATATTTTATATCTTAAAATTAGATCATTTCAGCCAGAAAATTCATACCAAATTGCAGTTCCTGGACACACAGGCAGAGTTGTCAAAATATCCTCATCAGCTGAGTAAATTTTTGCTAAGAGCAAAAACAACAGACTGAAAAACACAAGGACCCTGTAAGCTATCAATTAGCCCACATACGAGAATAAACATACCAAATATAAATTATGTCTGTGGCATAACACACACACGTACAGATACACAAACACACAGGCATACAGAGTTATACACTTAATCATCTTTTTTTGAAATAAATAGTTGTTTAGAGAAAGTCTCGTTGGCAGCAATCCTTGCCATCTAGTTAGAAAACAAGAGATGTCATCATCATCATTTAAAATCAGTTATAGCAACAAATTTCATTGTGTCAAATGCCGAAGTCACAACAGAATTAAGAGTTACATGGTATCCAGAATCTACAATGAACTCAAACAAATTTACAAGAAAAAAAGAAACAACCCCATCAAAAAGTGGGCAAAGGACATGAACAGACACTTCTCAAAAGAAGACATTTATGCAGCCAAAAAACACATGCAAAAATGCCCATAATCACTGGCCATCAGAGAAATGCAAATCAAAACCACAATGAGATACCATCTCACACCAGTTAGAATGGCCATCATTAAAATGTCAGGAAACAACAGGTGCTGGAGAGGGTGTGGAGAAATAGGAACACTTTTACACTGTTGGTGGGACTGTAAACTAGTTCAACCATTGTGGAAGTCAGTGTGGCGATTCCTCAGGGATCTAGAACTAGAAATACCATTTGACCCAGCCATCCCATTACTGGGTATATACCCAAAGGACTATAAATCATGCTGCTATAAAGACACATGCACACATATGTTTATTGCGGCACTATTCACAATAGCAAAGAGCTGTAACCAACCCAAATGTCCAACAACGATAGACTGGATTAAGAAAATGTGGCACATATACACCATGGAATACTATGCAGCCGTAAAAAATGATGAGTTCATGTCCTTTGTAGGGACATGGATGAAACTGGAAATCATCATTCTCAGTAAACTATCGCAAGGACAAAAAACCAAACACCACATGTTCTCACTCACAGGTGTGAGTTGAACAATGAGAACACATGGACACAGGAAGGGGAACATCACACTTCAGGGACTGTTGTGGGGTGGGGGGAGGGGGGAGGGACAGCATTAGGAGATATACCTAATGCTAAATGATGAGTTAATGGGTGCAGCACTCCAACACGGCACATGGATACATATGTAACAAACCTGTACCTTGTGCACATGTACCCTAAAACTTAAAGTATAATAATAATAATAAAATAAAAAAGAAAAGAAAGAGTTACATGTTATCTTCTGATAATGGAAACTGTAAAGGAATCTAGACTTAAAAGGAGTAGTAACAACTCAAATCCTTATCCATACCGAAAAGTTAAGATGCCAAGCTAAAATCAGAGATCAGAAAGAAGGGGCCATATATGGGATTGTTTCTAGGAAAGATTTTGGAAGAGAACTCCACTAGCCAACATGCAGGGACAATTTTGAATGGACAAGATTATAGAGAAGGAATGTAATTACAAGGCCATTGCAGTCTCTCAGATATAAAGCAGTGAGATCCTAGATTAGGGTTTGCTCTAGTGATAGCCATTGCTGAATAGTTTTGTGGTGAAGATTCTATATGACTGAATGCAAAATGAGTTAAAATATTTTGATGTTCCCCCCTTATGATGAAGCCAGCCACTATGTTCATTATCTTCCACAAAAAAACTGTGCTCTATTAGTTATTCTTTTTCTCTCCTATATCTCCAATTACTTCCTATTCATTGGGTCTTTATTCTCTGCCTACAATTAACCAAAGCCTATATGCCTTCAAAATAAAAACAAAACAAAAATCTTCCCTCAGCCCTGAATCTTCCTCACTTATCAGACTATCCATTGTCCTTCCCTCTGCTACTAAACCCTTTGAGAAAATAGTCTATAATTTTCTCCTTCCCTTCAGCTCATTTAAAAAAAAAAACAAAACCTTTATTTTAGGTTCGGGGTAGACGTGCAGGTTTGTTATATAGGTAAACTTGTGTCACAGGAGTTTGTCGTACAGATTATTTTGGCACCCAGGTACTAAGCCTAGTCCCAATAGTTATTTGTTTTGATCCTCTCCCTCTTCCAACCTTATTTCGAACAGGTGAGAGATGATGATCCAATTTCATTCTTCTACATGTGGCTTGCCAATTCTCCTTCATAAGAGGGTTGACAAGTAGAAAGGGCATGCTCACTGGAAGCCAGCCTGGCTGACTCCATTACAGTGTGTGATTGATGATATCCTGAGGTATGAGGAAAGACCACATCATATGGTGGATAAAAATATGGGTTTTGGAGACCTATAGGTAAGGCCTAACTCTACCTATTTTTATCAGTGTGATCTGTGCAATTTATTTGATTTTTATTAGCCTCAGCTTCCTCATAGGTTAACTAGGAATAATAATTCCATTGCCTATCAGGGTAGGTGTTCAACAATAATTATTTATTATGCTAGAGCAATATTCTCTGAAAGATATCCAAAGGTTAAAAAGAGGGAGCAGGATGCTTACACACTTTCCTGAGTTTTATCTTCTGTGGTACTAAGGATCCTCTCTTGTAAGCCATTGCTGCCACCAATCTCTTATTAGTCCTTAGCGTAGAGCTGTCAGTTTTAGGACTGTGAGATATTTGTAGCTTTCAACCTTCTGAAATATGCCCCTTTGTAGTTTAGACAAGCAATGTAATAAATCCCCCCTTGCCCTGCAGCTTACTGTGGCTTGCCTACACAGTAAAATTGAAGACACAGGTAAGCTTGTGAATATTTGACTATGAGATGTATAGTATCTAAATTAATATTAATACAATTAATTATAATTTTGATAATGGCAGCTAAAAGTTACTGAGCCTTTACTATGGTCCAGGCTCTGTGCTCAGTGCTTGACCTGCATAATCACTTAATTATCACAACAGTCTCATGAGACAGGTATTATTATCCTCAAGTTTAAGTCAAACTCATTAAGGCTCAGAGAGAGAGGTTAAATAACTTGCCAAAAGTCATGCAACTAGCAAATATAAAAATAGTGATTTGAGCCCAGATCCATTTGACTCTATAACCTGAGTCTTAATCACTAAGCTATTTTAAATGATAGCCAATTGCTGTGAGACTCAAATGAGACTGTAAATATAGCAGTGCTTTAAAAACCTAGAAGAACTATCAAAATGGAAGGGTTTATTATTACCAAAATGATTAACTGAGGCTGTCACTGTTTATCCAGATGCTCAGCGGCATGTAGACAAAGCCTAAGGCTATAGTGGACCTTTTCCAAGTGGCAAAAGCTTAAATGTAATATAAGCTAATTGACAACATGTCTTTATTTTCAAAGCAATAGGCAAAGCTTATATGTGCAGCTTCCTAATGGCATGTCCATTGAAGTAACTGCACCTGTTCTACAATTCAGAGAGATTATATAACTCAGGACACTGGAAGTTGTTCTCTAGCATTCAGTTATTTTAACAAACACTAATTGAAAACTTTTACTCTGTGACATGCATGTTTATGGAGCATTTCCTGTGTTCAGATTATTCTGAATGTCTCTTGGGTTTCAAAGATTGGCAACCAATTTGAGGTTTTTAAAAATACACTCTATGGTCCAAAGAAAACACATCCTTGTGCTAACCACTCAATTATATCTATCCTACAAGTGTTAAAACAGTTTTGAAATATACTTCATATATTAGTGACATTCTCTATTGCACCTCTCAATATCCTGAGTAACTAATTAAACATAAAGTTTAGAATACTAGAATAGGTAATTTAGATATAAGAGCCTCAGCCTAAGTATTCTATTAGTTTTAGTAATAAAAAACCTAGGAAGGATTGTAAATTTAACCAGTGTCACAAGTTTAAAGCCTGTCACCCAAATTTCCAGAGGGGTTCCCTTTTTAGCTATTAATAATAAATTAAATAGATCTCCAGTAAAACCCTCTTGATATTTCAACCTCTTCTGCATATCTGGGGGAGTGGGGAAGGCATTTAATGCTTAGATTGTAGTATTTAGAGCTCTCAGCTTAGTAGAGTCATGACCTTAGCACTTTATGTACATTCGAGAAATTCTGTGTTGTGCGTTTGTTTGAGATTTAGACTGTGCTCATCAAATGATGGTTTTTGAAAGCTATTGTACAACTCAGGAATGTTAGAGTGCTAAATATAATGTAGGATATCACAATCCCAGGTTTTCCAGGACTTAGAAAGTTTATGAGGAGGGGAACTTCCAGCTTCAAAACCAAGACAGTATCTAGAAAAACCAGGACAAATTGGTCACCCTAAATTTTTATATAAAACTTTTATTTTAGATTTGTAGGCCTAAGGTCAATAACATAGTTGAAGTGAAATAATATAATCAGGTTGGATGTTAGGGGAACATATGTTACATGTCATGATGGATTCATTTACAGTTTATTTTGTCACCTAGGTAAAAAGCATAGTACCTGATAGGTAGTTTTTCAGTCCTCACTCTCTTCCCACTCTCTACCATCAAGTAAGTCCTGGAGTCTGTTGTTTCATTCTGTGTGGTCATAATCTTTAGCTCTCACTTATGAGTCACAACATGCAGTATTTGGTTTTTCCATTCCTGTGTTAGTTTGCTTGGGATGATAGCCTCCCGCTCCATCCATGTTGCTGCAAAGGACATAATCTTCTTCTTCTTTATGGCTGCATAGTATTTAATGGTGGGCATGTATCATGTTTTCTTTATCCAGACTACTATTGATGGGCATATAGGTTAATTCCATGTCTTGGCTATTGTGAATAGTTCTGCAACGAACATATGCATGCCTGTGTCTTTTTAAAAATATTTTATACTGTATTTTTTATTATTTTACTTTAAATGCTGTGGGAAATGTGCAGAATATGCAGTTTTGTTACGTAGGTATACATGTGCCATGGTGGTTTGCTGCACTCATCAACCCATCACCTACATTAGGTATTTCTCCTAATGCTATCCCTCCCATGGCTCCCCACACACCAACAGGTCCAGGTGTGTGATGTTACCCTCCCTGCATCCACGTGTTCTCATTGTTCAACACCCACTTATGAGTGAGAACATGTAGTGTTTGGTTTGCTGTTCTTGCGTTAGTTTGCTGAGAATGATGGTTTCCAGCTTCATTCATGTCCCTGCAAAGGACATGAACTTATCCTTTTTTATGGCTGCATAGTATTCCATGCTGTATATGTGCCACATTTTCTTAATCCAGTCTATCATTGATGGACATTTGGGTTGGTTCCAAGTCTTTGCTATTGTGAATAGTGCTGCAATGAACATATGTGTGCATGTGTCTTTATAGTAGCATGATTTATAATCCTTTGGGTATATACTCAGTAATGGGATTGCTGAGTCAAATGGTATTTCTAGTTCTAGATCCTTGAGGAATCACCACACTGTCTTCCACAATGGTTGAAATAATTTACACTCCCACCAACAGTGTAAAAGTGTTCCTATTTCTCCACATCCTCACCAGCATCTGTTGTTTCCTGAGTTTTTAATGATCACCATTCTAACTGGTGTGAGATGGTATCTCATTGTGGTTTTGATTTGCATTTCTCTAATGAACAGTGATGATGACTATTTTTCATATGTTTGTTGACTGCATTAGTGTCTTCCTTTGGGAAGTGTCTGTTCATATCCTTCACCCACTTTTTGATGGGGTTGTTTTTTTCTTGTAAATTTGTTTAAGTCCTTTGTAGATTCTAGATATTAGCCCTTTGTTAGATGGACAGATTGCAAAAGTTTTCACACATTCTGTATGTTGCCTGTTCACTCTGATGATAGTTTATTTGCTGTGCAGAAGCTCTTTAGTTTAATTAGATCCCATTTGTCAATTTTGGCTTTTGCTGCCATTGCTTTTAGTGTTTTAGACATGAAGTCTTTGCCCATGCCTATGTCCTGAGTGGTATTGCCCAAGTTTTCTTCTAGGGTTTTTATGGTTTTAGGTCTTACATTCAAGTCTTTACTCCGTCTTGAGTTAACTTTTACATAAGGTGTAAGGAAGTGGTCCAGTTTCAGTTTTCTGCATATGGCTAGCCAGTGTTCCCAACACCATTTATTAAATAGGGAATCATTTCCCTATTGCTTATTTGTGTCAGGTTTGTCAAAGATCAGATGGTTGTAGATGTGTGATGTTATTTATGAGGCCTCTGTTCTGTTCCCCTGGTCTATATATCTGTTTTGGTATCAGTACCATGCTGTTTTGGTTACTATATGTGATCAGAATCTTATAGTGTAATCTATTACAAAGCCTTGTAGTGTAGTTTGAAGTCAGGTAGTCAGGATGCCTCCAGCTTTATTCTTTTTGCTTATGATTGTCTTGGTTATATGGGCTCTTTTTTTGTTCCATATGAAGTTTAAAGTAGTTTTTTCCAATTCTGTAAAGAAGGTCAGTGGTAGCTTGATGGGGATAACATTGAATCTATACATTACTTTGGGAAGTATGGCCATTTTCACGATATTGATTTTTCCTATCCGTGAGCACAAAATGTTTTTCATTTGTTTGTGTCCTCTCTTAATTTCTTGAGCAGTGGTTTGTAGTTCTCCTTGAAGAGGTCCTTCTTATCCCTTGTAAGTTGTATTCCTAGGTATTTTATTCTCATAGTAGCAATTGTGAATGGGAGTTCACTCATGATTTGGTTCTCTGTTTGTCTGTTATTAGTGTATAGGAATGCTTGTGATTTTTGCACATTGATTTTGTATCCTGAGACTTTGCTGAAGTTGCTTATCAGCTTAAGGAGATTTTGGGCTGAGACGATGGGGTTTTCTAAATATACAATCATGTCATCTGCAAACAGAGACAATTTGACTTCCTCTCTTCCTATTTGAATACTCTTTATTTCTTTCTCTTGCCTGATTGCCCTGGCCAAAACTTCCAATACTATGTTGAATGGGAGTGGTGAGAGAGGGCATCCTTGTCTTGTGCTGGTTTTCAAAGGGAATGCTTCCAGTTTTTGCCCATTCAGTATGATACTGGCTCTGGGTTTGTCATAAATAGTTCTTATTATTTTGAGATACGTTCCATCAATCCCTAGTTTATTGAGAGTTTTTAGCATGAAAGGCTGTTGTATTTGTCAAATGCTTTTTCTGCATGTATTGAGATAATTATGTGGTTTTTGTCATTGGTTCTGTGTTTATGATGGATTACGTTTATTGATTTGCATATGTTGAACCAGCCTTGTATCCCAGGTATGAAGCTGACTTGATTGTGGTGGATAAGCTTTTTGATGTGCTGCTGGATTCAGTTTGCTAGTATTTTATTGAGGATTTTTGCATCAATCTTCATCAGGGATATTGGCCTGAAATTTTCTTTTTTTGTTGTGTCTCTGCCAGGTTTTCATATCAGGATGATGCTGGCCTCATAAAATGAGTTCAGGAGGATTCCCTCTTTTTCTATTGTTTGGAATAGTTTCAGAAGGAATGGTACCATCTCCTCTTTTTGCGTCTGGTAGAATTTGGCTGTGAATCCGTCTGGTCCTGAACTTTTTTTGCTTGGTAGGCTATTAGTTAACTGCTTTAGTTTCAGAATTTGTTATTGGTCTATTCAGGATTTTACTTCTTCCTGGTGTAGACTTGGGAGGGTGTATGCGTCCAGGAATTTATCCACGTCTTCTAGATTTTCTAGTTTATTTACATAGAGGTGTTTATAGTGTTCTTAGATGGTAGTTTATATTTGTGTGATCAGTAGTGATATCCCCTGTATCATTTTTAATGTGTCTATTTGATTCTTCTCTCTTTTCTTTTTATTAGTCTGGCTAGCAGTCTGTTTTGTTGATCTTTCAAAAACCCACCTCCTGGATTCATTGAGTTTTTGAAGGGTTTTTTGTGTCTCTATCTCATTCAGTTCTGCTCTGATCTTAGTTATTGCTAGTCTCCTGCTAGCTTTTGCATTTGTTTGCTCTTGCTTCTCTAGTTCTTTTAATCTTGATGTTAGGATGTCAATTTTCGATCTTTCCTGCTTTCTCCTGTGAGCATTTAGTGCTACAAATTTCCCTCTACACACTGCTTTAAATGTGTCCCAGAGATTCTGGTACATTGTGCCTTTGTTCTCTTTGGTTTCAAAGAACATTTTTATTTCTGCCTTTATTTTGTTATTTACCCAGTAGTCATTTAGGAACAGGTTGTTCAGTTTCCATGTAGTTGTGTGGTTTTGAGTGAGTTTCTTAATCCGGAGTTCTAGTTTGATTGCACTGTGGTCTGAGAGACTGTTTGTTATGATTTCCATTCTTTTGCATTTGCTGAGGGGTGTTTTACTTCCAATTATGTGGTCAATTATTTTTTGATATGGGTAAGTGTGATGAGATGCTGAGAAGAATGTATATTCTATTGATTTGGGGTGGAGAGTTCTGTAGATATCTATTAGGTCTGCTTGATCCAGAGCTGAGTTCAAGTCCTGAAAATCCTTGTTAATTTTCTGACTCGTTGATTTGTCTAATATTGACAGTGGGGTGTTAAAGACTCCCCACTATCATTGTGTGGGAGTCTAAGTCTCTTTGTAGGTCTCTAAGAACTTGCTTTATGAATCTGGGTTCTCCTGTATTGGGTGTGTATATATTTAGGATAGTTACCTCTTCTTGTTGTGTTGATCCCTTTACCATTATATAATGCCCTTCTTTGTCTCTTTTGATCTTTATTGGTTTAAAGTCTGTTTTATCAGAGATTAGGATTGCAACACCTGCTTTTTTTTGCTTTCCATTTGCTTGGTAATTATTCCTCCATCCCTTTATTTTGAGCCTATGTGTGTCTTTGCATGTGAGATGCGTCTCCTGAATGCAGCACACTGATGGGTCTTGACTCTTTATCCAATTTGACAGTCTGTATCTTTTAATTGGGGCATTTAGCCCATTTACATTTAAGGTTAATATTGTTATGTGTGAATTTAATCCTGTCATTATTTTGCTAGCTGGTTATTTTGCCCTTTAGTTGATGCAGTTTCTTTATAGTATTGGTGGACTTTACAATTTGATATGTTTTTGCAGTGGCTGGTACCGGTTTTTCCTTTCCATATTTAGTGCTTCCTTCAGGAGCTTTTGTAAGGCAGCCTGGGTGGTGACAAAATCTCTCAGCATTTGCTTGTCTGTAAAGGATTTTATTTCTCCTTCACTTATGAAGCTTGGTTTGGCTGGATATGCAATTCTGTGTTGAAAATTCTTTTCTTTAAGAATGTTGAATATTGCCCCCCACTCTCTTCTGGCTTGTAGGGTTTTTCCAGAGAGATCAGCTGTTAGTCTGATTGGCTTCCCTTTGTGGGTATCCTGACCTTTCTCTCTGGCTCCCCTTAACATTTTTTTCCTTCATTTCAACCTTGGTGAATCTGACAGTTATGTGTCTTGGGGTTGCTCTTCTCAGGAGTATCTTTGTGGCGTTCTCTGTATTTCCTGAATTTGAATGTTGGCCTGTCTTGCTAGGTTGGGGAAGTTCTCCTTGAAAATATCCTGAAGAGTGTTTTTCAACTTGGTTCCATTCTGCCCATCAGTTTTAGGTACATCAATCAAACATAGATTTGGTCTTTTCACATAGTTCCATATTTCTTGGTGGCTTTGTTTGTTCCTTTTTATTCTTTTTTCTTCAGTCTTGTCTTCTTGCTTTATTTCATTAAGTTGATCTTCAATCTCTGATATCCTTTCTTCCACTTGATTGGTTCAGCTATTGATACTTGGGTATGCTTCACGAAGTTCTCATGTGGTGTTTTTCAGCACCTTCAGGTCACTTATCTTCTTTTCTAAACTGGTTATGCTACTTAGCAATTCCTCTAACCTTTTTTCAAGGTTCTTTGCTTCCTTGCATTGGGTTAGAACATGCATCTTTAGCTTGGAGGAGTTTGTTATTACCCACCTTCTGAAGCCTACTCCTGTCAGTTTGTCAAACTCATTCTCTGTCCAGTTTTGTTCCCTTGCTGGCGAGGAGTTGTTATCCATTGGAGGAGAAGAGGCGTTATGTTTTTTGGAATTTTCAGTCTTTTTGCACTGATTTCTCCCTATCTTTGTGGATTTATCTACCTTTGGTCTTTGATGTTGGTGACCTTTGGATGGAGTCTCTGAGTGGACCTGCTATTCCTTTCTGTTTGTCATTTTTCCTTCTAACAGTCAGGCCCCTCTGCTCCAGGTCTGCTGGAATTTGCTGGAGGTCCACTCCAGACCCTGTTTGCCTGGGTATCACCACCAGAGGCTGGAGAACAGCAAAGATTGCTGCCTGTTCTTTCCTCTGGAAGATTCTTCCTGGAGGAACACCTGCCAGATGCCAGCCAGAGCTCTCCTGAATGAATTGTCTGTTGGCCCCTACTGGGAGGTGTCTGCCAGTCAAGATACACGGGGATCAGGGACCCACTTGTGGAGGCAGTCTGACCCTTAGCAGAGCTCGAATTCTGTGCTGGGAGGTCCACTGCTCTCTTCAGATCTGTCAGGCAGGGACGTTTATGTCTGCTGAAGTTGCACCCACAGCTGTCCCTTCCCCCAGGTGCTCTGTCCCAGGAGGATGTGGGTTTTATCTGTAAGTCCCTGACTGGGGCTGCTGCCTTTTTTTCAGAGATGCCCTGCCCAGAGAGGAGAAATCTGGCAGCCTGGCCATAGTGGCTATGCCAAGCTTTGGTGGGCTCTACCCAGTTTGAACTTCCAGGTGGCTTTGTTTACACTGTGAGGGTAAAACCACCTACTCAAGCCTCAGTAATGGCAGATACCCCTCCCCCACCAAGCTCAGTATCCCAGGTTGATCTCAGTCTACTGCTGTTCTGGCAGTGAGAATTTCAAGCCAGTGGATCTAGTTTGCTGGGCTCCGTCGGGTGAGACCCACTGAGCCAGACTACTTGGTTTCCTGGCTTCAGCCCCCTTTGGAGGGGAGTGTACAGTTCTGTCTTGCTGGTGTTCCAGGTGTCACTGCGGTGTGGAAGAAAACTCCTGCAGTTAGTTCCATGTCTACCCAAATGGCTGTCCAGTTTTTTGCTTGAAACCCAGGGCCGTGGTGGGGTTGGCACCAGACAGAATCACCTGGTTTATGGGTTGTGAATACCATGGGAAAAGTGCAATATCTGTGCTGGAGTGCATGGCTCCTCAGGCTTAGTCCCTCATAGCTTCCCTTGGTTAGGGGAGAAAATTCCCTTACCCCTTGCACTTCCCATGTGAGGAAATGCCCCACCCTGCTTTGACTCACCCTCCGTGGGCTGCACCCACTGTCCAGCCAGTCCCAATAAGATGAACTGCGCACCTCAGTTGGAAATGCAGAAATCACCAGCCTTCTGCGTCGATCACGCTGGGAGCTGCAGACCAGAGCTGTTCCTATTCGGCCATCTTGCCAGCAATCCCATGTGTCTTTATGGTAAAACAATTTATATTGCTTTGAGTACATACCCAATAATTTGATTGCTGAATCAAATTGTAGTTCTAAGTTCTTTTAAAAATTGCCAAATTGCTTTCCACAATGGTTGAACTAATTTATATCGCCAGCATCTGTTATTTCTTGACATTTTAATAATGGCCATTCTGACTACTGTGATATGATATCCCATGGTTTTTATTTACATTTCTCTAATGGTTAGTGATGAGCATTTTTTCATATGCTTGTTGTCCATATGTATGTCTTCTTTCAAAATATGTCTGTTAATGTTCATTACCCACTTTTTAATGGGGTTCTCTTTTGCTTTTTGTTTTAAGTTGCTTATAAATTTTGAATATTAGACCTTTGTCAGATTCATAGTTTGCAAATATTTTCTCCCATTCTGTAGGTTGTCTGTTTAGTTATAGTTTCTTTTGCTGTGCAGAAGCTCTTTAGTTTAATTACATTTCATTTGTCAATTTTTTTTTGTTGCAATAACTTTTAGTATCTTTGTCATGAAGTCTTTGCCAGGGCCTATGTCCAGAATGGTATTTTTTTTTTTTTGTATCTCAAATTCATTCAGTTCAGCTCTGATTTTGGATATTTATTTTCTTCTGCTATCTTAGGG
This sequence comes from Hylobates moloch, assembly GCF_009828535.3. Classification (NCBI taxonomy): domain Eukaryota; kingdom Metazoa; phylum Chordata; class Mammalia; order Primates; family Hylobatidae; genus Hylobates; species Hylobates moloch. The sequence goes on along the minus strand of NW_026652282.1, from coordinate 98,713,519 downwards.
GTTGGTTTGCCCTTGTTTTTCTAGTTTCTCTAGATGTAATGTTAGGTTGTTAATTTGAGATCTTTCAAATTTTTGATGTGGCATTTAGCACTATAAACATTCCTATTAACACTGTTTTGACCCTGTCCCATAGATTCTGGTATGTTGTATCTTTGTTTTCATTAGTTACAAAGAATTTCTTGATTTCTTCCTTAATTTCATTGTTTAACCAAAAGTCATTCAGGAGCAGGTTGTTTAATTTCCATATAACTGTATGGATTTGAGCACTCTTCTTTGTACTGATCTCTATTTTTATTGTGCTATGATCTGAGAGTGTGGTATGATTTTGGTACTTTTGGATTTGCTGATAATTGTTTTATGGCTGATTGTGTGGTGAAATTTAGAGTATTTGCATTTGTAGATGAGAAGAATACATATTATTTTGCTATTGGGTGGAGGGTTCTCTAGATGTCTGTTAGATCTATTTGGTCAAGTGTTCAGTTCAGGTCCCAAATAGTCATTTTTAGTTTTCTGTCTTGATAATATTTTCAATACTGTCATCGGGGTGTAGATGTCTCCCGCTATTATTGTGTGGTTACCTAAGTCTCTTTGTAGGTCTCTAAGAACTTGTTTTATGAGTCTTGCCACTCCTGTGTTAGGTGCATATATATTTAGGATAGTTAGATCTTTTTGTTGAATTGAACCCTTTACCATTATATAATGCCCATCTTTGTCTTTTTTCATCGTTGTTGCTTTAAAATGTTTTGTCTGAAATTAGGATAGCAACCCCTGCTTTTCTGTTTTCTATTTGCTTGGTAGATTTTTCTCCATCCCTCTACTTTGAGCCTATGTTTGTAATTGTATGTGAGATGAGTCTCTTGAAGACAGCATACAGTTGGCTCATACTTCTTTCTCCATCTTGCCACCTTGTGCCTTCTAATTGAGGCATTTATCCCACTGATGTCACAGGTTAATATTGATATGTGCATATTTGATCCTGTCATTATGTTGTTAGCTGGTTATTATGCAGGCTTGATTGTGTATTTGCTTTATCGTGTCAATGGTCTGTGTACTTAAGTGTGTTTTTGTGGGTGCCATTAACAGTCTTTTCTTTCCATATTTAGCATTCCCTTAATGACCTCTTTTAAAACAGGTCTTGTGGTAACAGATTCCCTTAGTATTTGCTTGTCTGAAAAGATTCTTCTTTCTCCTTGCTTATGAAGCTTAGTTTGGATGGTTTTGACATTTTTGGTTGAAATATCTTTTCTTTAAAAATGCTGAGTTTAGTACCCTAATCCCTTCGGGCTTGTAGGGTTTCTGCTGAGATTTCCTCTGTTAGCCTAATGGAGTTCTCTTTGTAGTTGACTTGGTCCTTCTCTGTAGTTGCCTTTAACATTTTTGCTTTTATTTCAACCTTGAAAAACCTGTTTACTATGTGTTTTGGGTACGGTTGTCTTACACAGTATTGTGCACAGGTTCTCTGCATTTCCTGAATTTGAATGTTGGCCTCTCCAACAAGGTTGGGGAAATTTTCATGGACAATAACCTCAAATATGTTTTCTAAGTTGTTTGCTTTCTCTCTCTCTGTTTTAGGGATGCCAATGCTTCATAGGTTTGGTCTCTTTACATAATCCCATATTTCTTAGAAGTTTTGTTTATTCTTCTTTCTTCTTTTTTCTTTAGTTTTGTCTGACTAAGTTATTTTGGTGAACTGCTCTTCAAGTTCTGACATTCTTTCCTCATGTTGGTTAATTCTGCTGTTAATATTTGTAATTGTATTATGAAATGCTTGAAGTAAGTTTTTTCATCTCTATAAGATTAGTTTGGTTCTTTCTTAAAATGGCTATTTCATCTTTCAGCTCCTGTACTATTTATTGTATTCCTTAGATACCTTGAATTGGGCTTTGAATTTCTCCTGAGTCTTGATGATCTTCATTTCTATCTATATTTGGAATTATATTTCTGTCATTTCAGTCTGTTTAAGAACCATTGCTGGGAATATAGTATGGTTGGTTGGAGGTCAGAAGACAGTCTCACTTTTTGAATTGCCGGTGTTCTTGCACTGGTTCTTTTTCATCTGCATGGGCTGATGTTCCTTTAATGTTTGAAGTTGCTGAGGGTTTTCTGTTTGTTTGTTTTTACCTTCTTTGATGCCTTTGGGGGTTTGATTGTGGTTTAATGTGGGTTTAGCTGACTGACTTTATTTCGGGAAGATTTTAGGGGACCAAGGATCAGCTCAGCACTCCTAGGCTGCATGTTCTAACACTGGCGGTCTGGTAGGGGGCACCTGGCTTTTTTCCCTGACCCTTCAAGGTTGGGAACCTGCTGCACTGGAGGGACCAAGGTGTTCCTGGGCTGCTTGCCACAACACTTTGATGGGTCTCGCTGGCCACTTCATAGGTGTGATAGCAGCATCAAACCCTCTGGGCTCCACAGAGGCTGGAGTCCTACCCCTGCCACCTCTTTAAGCAGCAATCCCTGCCAGCTCAAGTGTCCTTGGGGGTCATGGGGTTTCCTGCTACTAGGATTCCAGATGTTCATGGCAAGAGCATGACACTCTTTGCCTGTTCAACTTACCCCTTCCCCAGGAGTCACTGAGGGCCAGGAATGAGCCCTGGTGCTTGGTCAGTCATCCTACATTTTAATGCTAATGTTTCTCTTGCACTGTTTAGCTTTGGATGTGAAACAGAGTAAAGGTCATAATTGCAAATATTTCCATTTTATTGTTAAAAGCAATTTTATAACTGGCTAAAATCCAAAGGCAAATGTTGTAGGAAGGCAAGTTTTAGCTATAAATAAGAAAAGACTTTCAAATTGAGGTGTCACTTTCAAGTGCCTGATTGGAGATACACGATACAATGGTCTGAAAGCCATGCAGGATCCAACAAAGTATTGACCCCTGAGAGTTTAAAACATAGTCAAACACGGCCGCAAAGGGTTGAAGTTATTGATGCATCTTTTCTGAAGTGCAAATGGAGCCCAGTGAATTACAAGGCAATTAGGTTGGGATAATCAATTATGGGGCAGTGCAAGTAATCCACTGTAACATGGATCAGAGTGAGTAGTCCAAAATAGAGCTAATAAGCAACAAGAAGGCATTTGTAGTCTTTTTTGTTGTGGTGATAGATCACACTGTGGTACAGGAGAGGGTCTTACAGATTAAAGCCATAGGACAATGAGGCACTTGCTAAAACATCTACAGTTGATGGAAAGTTAAGTTAAACTTAAATTATATTACATCATATTCCCATTAAATTTTAATAATCATTATTTCTAAATTCGGGATAATAAACTTCATGAGATTAGCATGGGGATTAAATGAAAAAATATGTAGCATTTAGCACAGTTTCTGACATATAATTGCTAGGTATGTGGTAGCTATTATTAAAATTATTAAAATATTTTCCTAAATCTAATCTTTCTTGATATAAAATATTTTTTTTTGTAAAGTGTAGAGCTAAGTTTTTACACATGTGCCACTCCTTATAATAAACATATTGCCAAATTATTGTTGCTTGGTGCAAATATTTCAATTCTCATTATAATTGTTTTTTTGACACAACTTCAATAGCAAAACCTTTTTCTCTTGTTCATAATTTGGATTTTTACTAAATAAAGTTTGCATTGCATTTCTAATTGTTCTGCATGACATTTTCCCTTATACTCAGATTTATTAGAGCAAATTTCCTTGAGTCATTTGGGATATAACACTAAATCATACTAATGAAATAAAATCAATTAATTGCACTTAAATCAGATGCTATACAACCATAAATTATGACATATAATTACCTATTGAGATTATTATTTACAATTTATAGTAACTCTGATTTGGAATTTATTTTGCTAATTGAAAAGAATATATTTAATATAGAAGTAGAATATAATAGAAGGTGATGGGATAGAATGCCAGTTAAGTGCATGGATTTTTAAAGTAAGGTCTATTGGTTTAAATATTTGTTACAATATTGTGGAACCATTGGGCAAATTATATTTTGTAACTTATCTCAGCCTCAGTTTTCTCATCTATGCGACAGAAAAAAAGTCTTTCTTATAGTATTGTCAGTGAAGATTAAATCAGTGAAACAAGTCATATAGAACATTTAGCTCATGGCTAAATTGCCAAACTATCAGAGGTAAATAAACATAACTGGTGCTCAATAAATGTAAGTTATTTCTGCTACCACTACTGTCTTTAGTCATTTGAACATCATAAAACAATCTTTAAAAATCATCATTTGGACAAAAGAAATCAAGTATTTTCTTTCTATTTGAATCTGACCTTTTATTGAATTATGACTTATATGCCTATTTAGCATATTAATGTTTACACTTTGTCTACTTTAGTACATTGGTCATTTAGGAAATGGTGCTAGTAAAAATATTTGTGCATAACACTGCATGAGAATCAACAATTCAGAATATACAGCTGGACAATCAAAATGAGCAGTGGCCCTAACAATTTACAAGGCCTTAATATCTGACTGAATATTAGCTTACTTTTGACACATAATAAAGGTGTGGCAAAAATTTAGGTATTTCAAAAGCCAAAATTATATAGCATGATCAGGCAGGTCTGAATATGGACAGATACACAAAGATAAATGTCTAATGTGTGCTGTGGCATATTATTCTTTACTACAATCCTTGGAAATAGTATGAATTTATGTTCTAGTTTTCCATACATTAAACCCTTGGGGATGAGTGTAGTCTGGGATGGAATGACTATGTTGCTAAGTTGGAAACAGGTGTGATTTCTGCTTTCTTCAGTTATTTAGATAATAATAAAGGCAGTAGGTTGGCTCAAGATTGAAGTGGAAAATCTGTGTCTTTATACTACAAAATCATCAATTAATTTTACTTCCAAAGCATTTTGAACCTGGCCTATAAATGCCCCTTAAGTTAACAATAGTGATATTCAAGCCTTGTTTGACATCCCACAGTAACTCTACATGTTTAGAGACGTTGGCCAGATTCTTAGATCAAATATATTTTAACTATAAAAAATATCTATAACATATAGTACATTTTCTTATGGAAGGAAAAAAGTATTATAAATCAAATTTAAAAGGGAATTATAACTCCAAAATAATTAGGAATCCCTGGCAGTGTTTTTGAGTGGTAGAGGAATAACAGCTAATTTGAGTGAGGCAAAGGGGTAAGGGAGCCTCATTTGGTGAATTCAATTGAGGATGTCAAGCTGCATTTAAATATTGCCAAATATCCAAAAAGAAATGAAAATATAAAACTAATTGTTCAGCTATATTAAAATAACTACCTATTGGATCTTTATTTGCACAAATGTTAGGTATTCAGATCATTAAAAGCTACTAGAGTCCTTAGCAGGTCAACATGGTTTCTTGTAGACCATAGTAAGGAATTTGGGTTTTATTCCAAAGGTGACATTTATTCCACTGGAGTTTTGGGCCAATGAGTGTTATATGATCATATTTAAGTATTTAAAAAAATAATTTGGATGTTTAATGGGCAATTCAGTTTAGAAGGGCAAAAGAGGAATGAGTCTTGTGATAATCGAGCTATGAAATTATAGTGGCTATGACTAGAACGCTATTGGTAGAGGAGGTGATAAATGGTAAAATTCACTATTTATTTTGAAGATTAAGCTGTTAGAATTTCCTGGTAGATGTGATGTGGGTGGTAGGATGATAGAACAAAATCGAGGGTGACTTTCAAATGTTTAAGCATTTAGGTGAATGATGGTGTCATTTATTCAGTTGAGGAAGATGTGAGATGAAGTGCATTTATTCAGCTTCTACTAACAAACTCTGGCCCTGTGTTAACCCCGTCATCTATTTTCTGTACTGTCTATTCCTTGGATGATAAATACTACTGGAGAATACTTTACTCCTGCTGATAGAATTCACCATAGTAGATTCATCCTCTTTTGACTCAACTGCATTCTCACTGTTGTCTATTAATACATTTACTCAATTTACTATTAAATTTTTCACTGGAGATATTACAAATTCTTCCACTTATCTCAAACCACCCTCCACTCTTTGTTTCTCCTAATCTCAATAAGTGACTGTATACTCCACTTCATATAGAAGTTTGAGGTCATCTGATACAAGCTTTTACGAAGTTTTAGGACATCTTCTAATTTACTTCTGTTGTAGAAGAGGGGTTCCCTCTTCCTTTCTAAGGTTATTATTCGCTTATGTTCTTAGTTAATGGAACAGATGGTAGGAAATTGAATTATCTTTTCTTTTCTACCCTGTATCTTCAGCGATCTCATTTTCTATATAGGTTGTTGGCATTGCTAGTTATGGTAATAGTGTTAGCTTGAATCTGTCAGGGGCTGCCACATGAAGAAGAATATCCTGAAAAAGAAGCCAGGACAAATGAATGCAAGGGTAGAGGAGAGAAGGGGGAGGGGAGGGAGGAGAAAGGGGAGAAAGCCAGAGAGGAGAGAGAGGCCCAATGATCCAATGATACTGTTTATGCCCCCTTGGATGTTGGATGCTGCCCCTCCTAAAAGTATATATATCCCTAGTCTTTAAATGATATCGGCTTAAAAATTACAATTTTTAGATTTTTGCTTAAGCTAGGTTGAATAGGGTTTTTGTCACTTGCAACCTATTGAGTTTTGAATAATAGGGTTCTTATGGTGACTCCTGTTACATCCATGTGACTCTAGGAACCACATTGAAAATTACCATTCTTGAGTAAAGTCTTAAGAAACTCATTTTTAGGAAATGAGGAAAGATTGAACACATTTTCAGAAACAGAAAAAAAAAGCCATTGAAAGAGAGAGTTGATTGATGGAAAAGGTGAGTGAAAATGTGCTCAAAAGCATAGGTGGGCAGATAACCTTAGAAAGGAAGAGAAAAATTTGAGTCAGGGAGGAAGACAAAAACACTTTCTGTACCTATGGAGTTTTATTGAACCAACTTGGTTTATGTACCAGTCCCAGAACCAACCATTGTGTCTAGAGACATAAAATGTTCTAGTTGGCCCAGGCCACCCCTGCTGAGGGTGGGGACAACTGAGATCACATGAAGTGGGGTAGGAGTGACTTCCAATAGGAAAAAAAAGAGGTGCCATGACAAAAGAAAAAAGAACAAATAAAAATAAGTGTTGGGTGGGTAAAATCAACAGATATTAATCCTGGTGGTAAAATTATACATGTGGTGAGAGGGGTGGCAAGTAAAAAAAACTCTGACACCATCACTCAGCCTCCCCCTGCTTCAACTGAAGCAGCTGTTTTTTTTGGATGCTTATTACACACACACACACATATATATATATATATATACACACACTGATATACTGTATATATAGATATATGTATATATATATCAGTATATGTCAGTAATCTCTGTGTGCTGAAATATATATATATATATTATAGCTCAGTACGCATGCACACATGCACGCACACACACACACACACACACACACACACACATATATATATATCCTCATAAGATTTCATTTGGAAAATAAAACAGTGCCATATAACATAGAGGTCTTAGTCCATTCAGGCTGTTATACCCACAAAAACTTCTTATTCTATCTTCAGTATATCCCTATCAACCAAGAAGATTTGTGGAGCAATATTCCCCTAGATTTGATATGTTTATCACTGTGATTTCATGAGATGATTTTAGGTGGCATAGAGATGAACATTTCTTAAATTTTAGTAGTCATACTAACTTTCAAAATTCACATCTTAACAGATATTATTGCTACTTATGGTGTTAAGTAAAAATACGTGGTTGATTTAAAGAAAATAGTATAAATGAAGCATAAGTGATAGAAATTGAGGAAGCTGTTACGCGACATTACTCCCAGTTGTTTGGACTGTAATTACACATGCCTTCTTAGTCCTTCCTCCATGCTCCACCCATTCCACAACTAGGAGATTTCTTTAAAAAAAAAAAATACAGTGCTTTATGTTCAAACTTAAAAAGTTTTAGCTCATATCTTAATATGGTTATTTCTGGATTTTTTAGATAATTTAAAGTAGAAACAGAGTATTCAATGATCTATAATGGTCCTAGTAGTCACTGGAAGTTTATCTTAACTAATTTATTTATTTATTTATTTATTTATTTTTATTATACTTCAGGGTTTTAGGGTACATGTGCACAATGTGCAGGTTTGTTACATATGTATCCATGTGCCATGTTGATTTCCTGCACCCATTAACTCGTCATTTAGCATTAGATGTGTCTCCTAATGCTGTCCCTCCCCCCTCCCCCCACCCCACAACAGTCCCCGGAGTGTGATGTTCCCCTTCCTGTGTCCATGAGTTCTCATTGTTCAATTCCCACCTATGAGTGAGAACATGCGGTGTTTGGTTTTGTGTCCCTGTTATAGTTTACTGAGAATGATGTTTTCCAGTTTCATCCATGTCCCTACAAAGGACATGAACTCATCATTTTTTATGGCTGCATAGTATTCCATGGTGTATATGTGCCACATTTTCTTAATCCAGTCTATCATTATTAGACATTTGGGTTGGTTCCAAGTCTTTGCTATTGTGAATAGTGCCGCAGTAAACATACGTGTGCATTGTCTTTATAGTAGAATAATTTATAATCTTTTGGGTATATACACAGTAATGGGATTGCTGGGTCAAATGTTATTTCTAGTTCTAGATCCTTGAGGAATTGTCACACTGTCTTCCACAATGGTTGAAATAATTTACACTCTCACCAACGATGTAAAAGCATTCCTATTTCTCCACATCTGCTCCAGCATCTGTTGTTTCTTGACTTTTTAATGATCACCATTCTAACTGGCATGAGATGGTATCTCATTGTGGTTTTGATTTGTATTTCTCTAATGACCAGTGATGATGAGCTTTTTTTCATGTTTGTTGGTGCATAAATGTCTTCTTTTGAAAAGTGTCTGTTCATATCCTTCACCCACTATTGAACCAAAAAAGAGCCTGTATAGCCAAGACAATCCTAAGCAAAAAGAACAAAGCTGGAGGCATCACGCTACCTGACTTGAAACTATACTACAAGGCTACAGTAACCAAAACAGCATGGTACTGGTACCAAAACAGGTATATAGACAAATGGAACAGAACAGAGGCCTCAGAAATAACACCACACAACTACAAGTATGTGATCTTTGACAAATCTGACAAAAACAAGCAATGGGGAAAGGATTCCCTATTTAATAAACAGTGTTGGGAAAACTGGCTAGCCATATGCAGAAAACTGAAACTGGACCTCTTCCTTACACCTTATCCAAAAATTAACTCAAGATGGATTAAACACTTAAACATAAGACCTAAAACCATAAAAACCCTGGAAGAAAACCTAGGCAATACCATTCAGGACATAGGCATGGCCAAAGACTTCATGACTAAAACTCCAAAAGCAATGGCAACAAAAGCCAAAATTGACAAATGAGATCTAATTAAACTAAAGAGCTTTTGCACAGCAAAAGAAACTATTATCAGAGTCAACAGGCAACCTAAGAATGGGAGAAAAATTTTGCAATCTCTCCATCTGACACAGGGCTAATATCCAGAATCTACAAGAAACTTACACAAATTTACAAGGAAAAAACAACCACATCAAAAACTGGGTGAAAGATATAAATTTTTTAATTATATAGAAATAATGGCTAGTAGCTGCTGATCAGAAGATTTCAATATATCTTTCCAGCAGGCAGGCTTCTCTATTCTCTCCATTTTGAGAATCAGCTATGCTAAAGAAATCTAATTCTTCTGGATATTTTCTTCTTCTGGTCTTTTCTATTTTTAATGGATTAAGTACACCTGACTGGCTCTTGGACTCCAAGTCTTCAAGATGTCACATGATAGTTGACTCCACCACTGTCTTATATCTATGTGGCCAACCTAAGGCCAATAGCTCACTCTGTAAACAGTTCTTTTTGTTTGTTATGTTTCTGCTAATGGTACTGCTGACCTATTAGTCACTAAGATTGAAAACTGTGGTTATATCTTTAACTCTATTTCTCCCTGGACCATTTTAAGTAATTATTCTGGGCATTTGTATCATCCAATGAGCCTTGATTCCATTCTCTGTGATAAAACATTTATTCAATAACTGGGGAAGACATCAGGAGGAAGTGCCTCTTATTGATTTCCTATCCTCTGTTCTCTTCTTCCTCTAAACAATCTTATACACTTGTTCTAAATTAATCTTCATAAAGCACAAATACATGTCACGGCCATGCTTATGCACATCCAAAGGGCCTGCATTGCCTACTAAATAGTGTCTAAATTTGTTAATATAGCGTTCAAGATCCTCCCACTTATCTGTCGTTATATTCTTTCACTTCTTTCTATATTCACTGTGTATCCAATTACCCCCACAATTTCATTATACTTTGTCCTCTGTGCTTTTTCATCTTCTTCTCCTGTCAAGAAGCTCTTATACCTCTACTTGTCAGAATACTATCAGTTTTGAATATTAAGTAAATGATGCAGTATCCATATAATGAAATATTTTATGATTAAAAACATGATTTACAAAGAATTTTAAATTGTATTTATTAATTAGCATAATAAATGTAGAACATCTCCTTCATGTCAGGCATTCTGTCAGGTGTGGAGGATACAGAAGTTCATAAGACAGACTTAGTTGATATCATAATAAAGCTTATGGTGGACATTTAGACATTGAAGAACTCAATGGAGGCATGCTGAGTGCTTGAACAATAACTATTAGGTAATGTGGACATTTAACCTAGTTTAAAGTTAAAAGGAAGCTTCCTGAAGGCAGCCATGTTTAAGGCATGCATTGAAACATATAAAAATATGGTGGTTCTCACACTTCTTTGTTTCAGGACTCTTTTATGCTCTTAAAAATAATTGAGGACCTCAAAGAGCTTTGGTTTATATGAGTTATATTTATCAATGCTTAATGTTAGAAATTTAAAAATATTTATTAATTTAAAATAATAAACTTGTTTACATGCATATTTAATGACAAATAACTATATTTCCACCAATACAAAAGTCTAGTAAGAAGACCATTTTACATTTTTACTGACTCTTTAATGTCTTGCTTAACAGAAGGCAACTGGATTTTCATATCTGCTTCTGCTTTTGTAATATGCTGTTTTGTGATATGCTGTTTTGGTTGAAGAATATGAAGAGAATCTAACCTCACACAGATATATAGTTGGACAATGGCAGAATATTTTAATAGTCTTGTAAGATGATTGTGGATATTTTTCTTTGATACTATTATGCATCAAAAGTCAACAAGTGTCATTTTTCTCAAAGGTTAGTTACAATATGGAATCTAAAACTTATCAATGAACTTTTCGTACTCTGTTACATTAAAATCCTTTGGTCTACTTTTGACATTGAATGGATCCTTTAACCACACATGATTTTGACCTTGTTAATCCATTGAAAGGGGATCTCTGATCCATAGGGATCCTCTTTGAGGGTTACTGGAATAACACTCTGAGGGGTACTGGAATGAGAATTACTTTGTTATTTAGGGGAGGACAAAGATAAAAAAAATAAACAGTCTGGTAGTCAGAAAAGTGTGGGGAAAAAATTAGGTTATGATGTTACTGAAGAAGCACAATACAATGTATACAGTAGGATCTCAGCTCTTTAAAGGAAAAAAATTGGCAAGGAATAAAGTCTGTAAGGGTTTACAAAATGTTAACAGCAGCCTTTATGTCATTGTTCTTTTTACATTTCCCTAAATTATTATATTTCAACAATGAGCTGGGTTTTTTTACTTTGAAAATTAACGAAAAATAAAGGGGCAAATAAATCTAAGTATCCTTTGAAATTCTGCTTATATGTTATGACCTTTATAAAGCCTTTTCTTATTCCCTCCCCTATCTAGAAGTAATGTCTCCTCTTTAGTGTTTTCCTATATAAAATGTTTGCACTTTCCTATCAGGATTTAGATTATTCTGTAGTACATTATAGGGGTGCTTGTGCAAATTGTACCAGTTGTACTCCCCTGAGTGTAGGATCTAGAGTTTGTTTCCCCAGTATAATGCATAGTTTCTTATATTGTAGAAATAACTCAACAACATTTTTGGAATTAAATTGAATTGAAATCCTAAGTAAGTGTTTCATGTATTATAAATGATATTTAAATATTACCAAATAATACACAGCTACTGTAGAAGATTTGGGAAAATAGAGAAAAGTATAAATAAGATAGTGGATCATGGTTAACAGCAAAGACTTTGAAATTCTAGTGACCTAGCTTCAAATCCTGGATCTGCTTCATGCTTACTATCTCTGTGTGATCATGGACAAGTCTTCTAATCACTCTAATTCCCAGTTTCCCCTTCTGTGTAACAGAGGTTATAATTATATCTCCCAGGGTTGTTGTGAGGAATTGATGACATAATGTATGTAAAAATTCTGGTATATAATAATACTTGATGAATAGTAGCTATTTGTTATTACATTATTATCACATCTAAACCATTCATCCAGAATTTCATAAATTTATTGTAATTAATGCATTCTCTAATATATTCAGAGTCACTGGCTACTTAATATTCCTGTTACCGCTAATCACTTTTGCAAGTATGCATTGTTGGTTGAGTTTGTTTGAGGTTATCTGGCCATTTCCAAATAAAATCATGCCTATAAAAGTTATAATCCTATAATGGTGGATTATATACAACACACATTACAACCTGTGGGTTGTAATATTATAAGCAATCTGGAGTGGTGGCAAGAGATTCAGATAAACAAGTGAAGAGTCTAATTACCAGAAATGTTTTCATTAAATGGCTGCAGCTTGTATTGTGATTGCTGTTACATTTGTTAATGACAGTGCTGAATGACACTCTGTACTTTAGCTTGGAGGAGCATGTCCTGGGGCTGCTGTGACAGCTGTCTGTGTCAGTCAGGGGAATTGAATATCTGGCCAACTAAAAGCCAAATAAACACATTTGTTCCCTGCCTCTTGCCATGCTACAATGAAAGAAATATGTGCAAAATGTAAAAATAATACCATTGACCCTCTAAATACTTGAAAAGGCACTGTTTCTCGGCAGTAGTTATGGGCTGTTCAATGCGCCGTACACCATCTCCTTAGTATGCACTGGGAGGAGGATTCCTGTAGGAGGATTAAGTTGTTCACCATCATCATTGCTCTACTTTGCCTTTTTGGATGCTCACACCAGCACTGGTACTTCTAGACCTAGTCTGGCCATTCTGTGACAAGAAAAGAATGGAAGGGAGAGAGTTTTTACCATCCTATCTTATGGGGTACTGTGTCTGGGTCTGCTCCACAGACTGCTTGCCTGGCTTTGATACCTCGAATCTGTGTGTTCTTTGTGGCTAAATTGGTCCTTGGAAACATTCATATCCAGAGTCACCAGGCCTTGATTGTTTCTCCTGGTTTCAACTGATGCCTTCCATTGTGGCACCATGCCTAAGTTTTACCTAAGACCCCAAATATCTCATGTCTTCAAATTGCCTACTTACAAATCCCCATCCCAATAAAAATTCCCACTTCCTTGACACAACTTATTTACTTGTACATCAAGAGAAAGGCATAATTTTGAACTTATTAACTCCGATATGTCTGACTGGCTGAGAGTTCCTTATCCTTCACAACTTTGTGGGCACTGAATAACCTTGTCTATCCAGTAAGTGTCTGCTATGTCCTTTGTCATAAGCTTTCAGTATTGAGACCAAATTCTTGAGGAGCCTACAGTCTTGAGGGTGGAAAGACATATAAAAAAGAAGTTATTATGATGATAAAATGTAGTACTTGCAATGATGGAGATATAGTGTGTTATAGAGTAAGCACATCTTACTTGGTCTTGAGGTATCAAGGAAGGTAGCTTGGAGGAAGAGATGTGAACTCGGCTTGAGGATCAGGATTTAGCCAAGTGAAGTGAAGGTAAAGTTTATATTAAGCAGAATGGATAGCAGCAGGCAACAGTACTGAGAAGGAGCATCATGTATGAAGAAAACTGTGAAGCAATTCAGAGATACAGAGTGGTAAAGAATTAAATGCAAGACAAGAAGACAAAGCCAGGTCGTGTGAGGCTTTTATTGTGTCATAAAACTTGAGCTTCGTTCCAAGGGTGATGGGGAGTTACTGAAGTATGTTTATAAGGCTGAGGAAAAGAGCAGAAGAGAGAGATTGAAGATATGGGAGGAGTGAATGATAGAATGTAGGGATGAAGAGAGAAAGGAATGTGAATCAAAAGCATAGAAAAAAGGTTTGCCTATGCAGGAGAGTCTTCTTTTGTGCTTCTTCAAAAATCTATTAAAAATCCAGCTTTTGTATACTCTGTGAGGATAAAACACGTTTTTCTCTTTCTCGTTTTTTCCTTTGTCCTTTGGCCCAATCTCCAAACTGCACCCCTACCTAAGGTTCAGCGTGATAGACCTTGTGAAAATGGACTAGAATTGGCCTGTGAGAGGGATTTGATGTGTACTGGTGGCATTTGAGTGGCATTTGACAGTTTACAAAGCCTTTTCACATCCATTATCTCACAATAGCCCTGTAAGGCAGGCAGAAAAGCTATGGCCATCCCCATTTTATGAAGTTCAGAAAGTTTAAGTCGCTTGTTTGGTGTCAGGTCACTTAAAATGAATAAATGTCAGTGTTTCAACTGGCATCCAAGTCTTTTACTTCTAGATCCCATTCCCTTTTCACTACACTTGGATGCTTATTCAAGGTTTTACGTATGAATGAATGGGTTGTATAGGTGAATAAGTAATCGAACCATGATTTCAGCCTTTTGAGCACAATTCTGTAGCCAATGGATCTCATCTACTGGTCAGCACCATGTCATCATAAATAAACGAACTCAGTGTGGTCACCTCTATGAAATGGGAACTAGAACTTCATTTCATGCCTGGGCTTCTTTGGGGACAATGCATACAGAAACTAACTCTTTATTAATCATTTATTAATTGATTTTATAGATCACTAAGATGGTCTGATTCTTCTCTCTATCCATTCTCTTTATTTACCTTTGCTCTTTTGCCTTTTCCTTATGCACTTTGGGCTATCTCAGATGGAGTCAAAGTTGAAAAATATGGCATTAAGTGAGTGATATTAGATATCAGTAGTTTTTGTGTATGCTTAGCATTTGAAAGAGTTGATGTTTAATACCCAAGTCCAGTTTTGGTTTATCAAATTTTTCTAGCTTATAGTTTTTCCTCATTAGGATAGTTAAGACTTTACTGTATTTATTAGGCCTGTGGCTCTAATAAAATGAACAAAGTATGTGAATAAAGAACAAAATGAGCCATCTGGGTTATATACTGCAAGTGTTCTAACATTTATTTAACTGTCTGCCCCTGTAAGCACCTCAAATGAGATGGCATTGAAGACAAAATTAGAGTATATTAAATTATTCAAATATCTCCTCAATGTATCATGCTCTTCTATCTTTCTTTAACCCCTGTGCAGTTATAGTTCACAAACTTAAACTATTTGTGTGCTTGCTGATTATTATTATTCTGGGCAAGTAGATGCTTCATTTGAATATTCATCTTCAGTCTCCAACACTGATGTTTTTAGACTAGCATGGACCTACTGCCCACTTACAGTTGACACTTCCCTTGTCTTTTTGCATCTCACTAACATTTTTCACTTTCTTCAGTAACTTGTTGCACAGCATTCTGAGTTTTTCATTCTCTTTTTTTGCCATTTGTATTAAAAGGTAGAACCACTATTTTTACTCCCTGGACTCATGGTACTGTTTGCATTTTGGCTGGCTAGCTCACACTGGCTGCCAGGTGAAGTAGAGACTAAGGATTGCAGAAAGATATGTCAGGTGGGAGGCTGTCACTGCATTTTCTTGAGGATGAGGACTGGTAACCTGTTTGCCAGTAATAACTGACCCCAATTATGGTACGACTACTAAAATGCTGCTTTTAGAAAATATGCTGACTGAACTAGTGTTATTCATGCTTATTCTCACAGGGTCTGAAAGAGATGATCAATCTATCTTTCCTTCTTATATCTGCATTTGGAAAAAAAGTACTCCCATTTATGAGAGAAAATATACATATGAATATGTGTGATTAACAAGATCTTGAGCCCAGCAAATATTTTCAGCCATCCCTCTGCCCACTACTTTGCTTGTCCTTGCTCTTCACATATACTGTTTCCTGGGCAATACACATATACACTGTAGGGAGCCTTACATTATGAGGTATTCTACTTTCCTCAGAATATCCCTTCAGATATGTGAAGAAGTGCTCATACTTCATTTATTCATAGTTATATCTCCATTCAACAATTATTTGTTATCTCCTCTGTGCTAAGTGTTGTACCACATGCTGAGGATTCTATAGTGAGCAAGGTAGACATAGCATTTGCCCTCCTGGAGTTAAAAAAAAGTGACAGACTAAAAGGAGAGGACTACCTGAGATGTGGTCATCAGGTAAGATCTTTATGAAAAGGTAACCTAGCTAACACCTGAAGCATGAAACCAAACCAGATATAAAATCAATCAGTTAAACAAACCAGCTGACTATGGTGAAGAGTGTCCCAGGCAGACAGAGGAAAATATTTGGCAATTCTGAAGAATGGAAGGAAAGCCATTTCAGCTGGAGTATAGTGTGAGATAGAGGGTATGGTGCAAGATAAGAGCAAAGAGGTAGACAAGAGGCAAAGTTTTAGGGCCTTGTAGGTCATGACAAGAAATTTGAATTTTATTCTAAGTACACGGTCCTAAAAATCCCCTGGAGGGTTTTTATTCGTCAGAGTTCTCCAGAGGGACAAAACCAATGGAATATATATATATATATATATGGAAGATTATTACATATTAACTAAAACAATCACAAAGTCCTACAATAGGCCATCTGCAGGCTGAGGAGCAAGGAGAGCCAGTTCAAGTTCCAAAACTGAAGACTTTGGAGTCCAATGTTTGAAGGCAGGAATCATCCAGCATCAGAGAAAGATGTAGGCTGGGAGGCTAGGCCAGTCTATCTTTTCACATTTTTCTGCCTGCTTATATTCTAACCAAGCAGGCAGCTGATTAGATTGTGCCCACCAAGATTAAGGGTGGATCTGCCTTTCCTATCCCACTGACTGAAATATTAATCTCGTTTGGCAACATGCTCACAGACACATCCAGGTTCAATACTTTGTATCCATCAATCCAATCAAGTTGATACTCAGTATTAACTATCACAAGTCCACCCCTTGTCAACTTGAACCCATACACATCTCCTGAGCTTATACATGATCTTCAAATAAAGACAATAATAAAGTCATAATTATGCCTAACGTTATACAGCTATTCTTCGTACAACTGGAAATACACCAATCCCCAACCCAAATACTATTACGTAAGGTTAACAATACTTAAATGCTGATGTGAAGTCAATAAATCTTATGTCACATGATAAAGGAGAAAGAAAATAAAATGAAGATTTTTCTTATTATGAATGTATACATGCACAAACATCTTTTTAACAAAAACCAGAGGAAATACTCATGACAGTTACAGTCCTCGAGTCTGCAGCTGGTCACGTGGTTGTAGCTGGTATTGATGACTACCTTCTTCTACTACCCACTCTGTATTCCCTTTGCCTTCAGCAAGCACCTCAGCACGTTGTGGTTTTTTTCTTGGGGGAGTCACCCAAACCTGAAGGGTCTGGGCCATGTGTAGTCCTGCCTGGATTGGGCTGTTGTAGTTTCCCATTGACCTTAATCACAGGACATTGTAATACTAAGAGATGCCCAAATGAATCCCTTATATTCCATGCATACTCTTCCTTACCTCCATTATGGAGTACTAGACTGAATTCATCTTGATAGTCCAGGACAATCACCCCAGCCAACACTGTAACTCCCTTCTTAGACTGTTGACCTAAAGGTAGGAGGAGACCAAAGTGTCCAGGTAACAATCTTAACTCTTGGTTTAATGGAGTCATTGTTGTGTCTCCTGGTGGCAGTGTTCCTCCCTCTGGAACTAAGACCTCTCGGCCAGCAGAATCTAATGTCATGGGAACAGGAAGCACCCAAGACTAAACCAGGAAGAAGGCCAATCCCTGAATAGACCAATAACAAGTTCTGAAACTGAGGCAGTAATTAATAGCCTACCATCCAAAAAAAGCCCAGTACCAGACGGATTCACAGCCGATTTCTACCAGAGGTACAAAGAGGAGCTGGTACCATTCCTTCTGAAACTATTCCAAACAATAGAAAAACAGGGACTCCTCCTGAACTCATTTTATGAGGCCAACATCTTCCTGATACAAAAACCTGGCAGACATAAAACAAAAAAAGAAAATTTCAGGCCAATATCCCTGATGAACATCAATGTGAAAATCCTCAATAAAATACTGGCAAATTGAATCCAGCAGCACTTCAAAAAGCTTATCCACCACAATCAAGTCCACTTCATCCCTGGGATGCAAGACTGGTTCAACATGTGCAAATCAATAAATGTAATCCATCATATAAGCAGCACCAATGAAAAAAAAACACATGATTATCTCAATACATGCAGAAAAGGCCTTCTAAACTCTCAATAAACTAGGTATTGATGGAAAGTATCTCAAAATAACAAGAGCTATTTATGACAAACCCAAAGCGAATATCATACTGAATGTGCAAAAGCTGGAAGCATTCCCTTTGAGAACGGGCACAAGGATGCCCTCTCTCACCACTCCTATGCAACATAGTATTGGAAGTTCTGGCCAGGGCAATCTGGCAAGAGAAAGAAATAAAGGGTATTCAAGTAGGAAGAGAGGAAGTCAAATTGTCTCTGTTAGCAGATGACATTATGGTATATATAGAAAACCCCTGTCTAACATGTCCGTGTGAAGAGATCACCAAACAGGCTTTGTGTGAGCAACAAGGCTGTTTATTTCACCTGGGTGCAGGTGAGGGCTCAAGTTAAGGCAATGAGTTCGGCTTGCTGAGAAGTAGTGGAGGGAGGCAGAGTGGTAGCCTCAATGATAGATGTGGAAGATACTATAGCATAGCCTGCCTTTGCTAGTGAGTGGCAATTAGGCCTGGTGGAACTGCCATCAATAAAGCAAATGTGATCAGGGTGAAGAACAGGAAAGAAGGAAATATGGGGAAATGGGGTGAATGTCAGGTGGATCAGAGAGATACAGTCATGGGGGTCAGGTGTGGTATCCGGAATAATGTGGGAGGCCGGATTGAAGTCCGGGCCAGGAACAATGGTAACTGTGGGAGACTCAACAAAGAGTGAGTACAGCTGAAGGAGCCAGGGAGCAGACAGTATATGTGTCAGGTGTGAGGAAGAAAATAGATTTTGGAAGTTATGAGAACTGTAGAGAGTGAGTTGAGCATAGTTTGTGATTTTGGGGGCCTCTAAAAGTATTAGGGCAGTGGCAGCCGCCGCATGCAGACATGAAGACTAGGCTAAAACGGTAAGGTCAAGTTGTTTGGATAAAAAGGCTACAGGGCACAGTCCTGGCTCTTGTGTAAGAATTCTGACCACACAGCCCTGCTCTTTGGCTGTGTGTAATGAAAAAGGGTTGGGATGAGTTAGGGAGAGCTAGTGTGGGGGCAGCTTCTAGGGCTGTTTTTAAGGAACAGAAAGGAGTGGTGAAAGGATTTAGGATCTGTGGGGTCAGCTAGGTTTGCTTTTGTGAGTCGATATAATGGTTTAGTCAGGATGGTAAAACTAGGTATCCAAAGGCAGAAGTACCTAACCATGCCTAGGACGGAAAGGAGTTGTTGTTTTGTAGAATGGATTGGGGTTTGGGAGATTAGCCGGACAGGATCAGCAGGGAGAGCACGTGTGTTTTCATGAGAATTATGCCGAGATATGTAACAGATGAGGAAGAAATTTGGGCTTGACTGAATAATGGGGGCTGTGAAGCCTTGCGGCAGTACAGCCCAGGTAATTTGCTGAGACTGATGGGTGTCAGAGTCAGTCCAGGTAAAAGCAAAGAGAGGCTGGGATGACGGGTGCAGGGGAATAGTGAAAAAAGCATCTTTAAGATCGAGAACAGAAAAGTGAGTTGTGGAGGAAGGTATTGAGTACAAAAGAGTGTACGGGTTGGGCACTTCAGGGTGGATAGGCAAAACAATTTGGTTGATAAGGTGCAGATCCTGAACAAACCTGTAAGACTTATCTGGTTTTAGGACAGGTAAAATGAGGGAATTGTAAGGAGAGTTTATAGGCTTTAAAAGGCCATGCTGTAACAGGTGAGTGATAACAGGCTTTAATCCTTTTAAAAAGTGCTGTGGGATGGGATATTGGCGTTGAGTGGATTAAGGGTGATTAGGTTTTAATGGAATGGTAAGGGGTGCATGATCGGTCACCAAGGAGGGAGTAGAGGCATCCTATACTTGTGGTTTAAGGTGGAGAGATACAAGGGGAGGATGTGAAGGAGGCTTTGAACTGGAGCAAAAGGTGGCAATGAAGTATGGCTGTAGCCCAGGAACAGTCAGGGAAGCAGATAAATTAGTTAAAATGTCTCGACCTAATAAGGGAGCTAGGCAGGTGGGGATAACTAAAAAGGAGTGCATAAAAGAATGTTGT
>NW_026652282.1:98692127-98693082 GCF_009828535.3 Hylobates moloch | reverse complement strand
TTGCACTTTTTTCTATACTGGCTATTTTTTTGGTCAGCTCTTGTATTGTTTTATTTTGATTTTTAGCTTCCTTGGATTGAGTTTCAATGTATTCCTGCATGTTGATGATCTTCATTCCTATCCATATTCTGAACTCTATTTCTGTCATTTCAGCCATCTCAGCCTGGTTCAGAACCCTTGTTAGAGGGCTAGTGCAGTCATTTGGGGGAAAGAAGGTACTCTGGATTTTTGAGTTGCCAGAATTCTTGCACTGCTTCTTTTTCATCTATGTGGGCTGATGTTCCTTCAATCTTTGAAATTACTGTCCTTTAAGTGGTGTTTTTTCTTTTATCCTATTTGTTGAACTTAAGGGTTTGATTGCAGTATATGGTGGGTTCAGCTGATTGCCTTTCTTTCTCGAAGATTTTAGGGGTCCAGAGCTCAGCTCACAACTTCTGAACTGCATGTTCTAATTCTGAAGGACTGGTATCAGGTCCTGACTTTGTTCTCTGGATCCTTGAGGTTAGGAGTTCATTGTGCTGAGGTGATCAAGTTGCTCCTGGAGTGTTGGTCACAGCACTCCAATGGGTGGTTCATGCCAAAGCATTTTGTAGGGAGGTGGCAGCAGGATCCATCCTCATTCACACATGTTAGCAGCAGTGGCAGTGGTAGCACAGCAGGGTGCTCACTCCATGGCTGTGGCAGGGTGCTAGTGGATGCCAGGGTGCTGGCCTCTATATGGGAGTTTGCAGCTGCAGCAGAGGCAGCACAGTTCACAGTAGGTGGGAGGCCCCCTGCTGTTGACTATGCCTGTGGTTTCACTGGTGGTGATGTTAGCATGGCGGCAGAATGCTGGTGAGCATAGGGCTGTGTGCACCCTCTGTGTATGTTCATGGAGGCGAAGGTGGCTGCTCAGGGCAGGGGAGGGCATGCTATTCTTCATTCCTTGTTTCACTCTGGGGGTAGTGTTGGCACA
>NW_026652282.1:98643501-98692117 GCF_009828535.3 Hylobates moloch | reverse complement strand
TTTTTCAGCTCTATCAGGTCAGTTGCACTTTTTTCTATACTGGCTATTTTTTTGGTCAGCTCTTGTATTGTTTTATTTTGATTTTTAGCTTCCTTGGATTGAGTTTCAATGTATTCCTGCATGTTGATGATCTTCATTCCTATCCATATTCTGAACTCTATTTCTGTCATTTCAGCCATCTCAGCCTGGTTCAGAACCCTTGTTAGAGGGCTAGTGCAGTCATTTGGGGGAAAGAAGGTACTCTGGATTTTTGAGTTGCCAGAATTCTTGCACTGCTTCTTTTTCATCTATGTGGGCTGATGTTCCTTCAATCTTTGAAATTACTGTCCTTTAAGTGGTGTTTTTTCTTTTATCCTATTTGTTGAACTTAAGGGTTTGATTGCAGTATATGGTGGGTTCAGCTGATTGCCTTTCTTTCTCGAAGATTTTAGGGGTCCAGAGCTCAGCTCACAACTTCTGAACTGCATGTTCTAATTCTGAAGGACTGGTATCAGGTCCTGACTTTGTTCTCTGGATCCTTGAGGTTAGGAGTTCATTGTGCTGAGGTGATCAAGTTGCTCCTGGAGTGTTGGTCACAGCACTCCAATGGGTGGTTCATGCCAAAGCATTTTGTAGGGAGGTGGCAGCAGGATCCATCCTCATTCACACATGTTAGCAGCAGTGGCAGTGGTAGCACAGCAGGGTGCTCACTCCATGGCTGTGGCAGGGTGCTAGTGGATGCCAGGGTGCTGGCCTCTATATGGGAGTTTGCAGCTGCAGCAGAGGCAGCACAGTTCACAGTAGGTGGGAGGCCCCCTGCTGTTGACTATGCCTGTGGTTTCACTGGTGGTGATGTTAGCATGGCGGCAGAATGCTGGTGAGCATAGGGCTGTGTGCACCCTCTGTGTATGTTCATGGAGGCGAAGGTGGCTGCTCAGGGCAGGGGAGGGCATGCTATTCTTCATTCCTTGTTTCACTCTGGGGGTAGTGTTGGCACAGAGACAGGGCATTGGCAGGGTTAGGGCTGGTGGGCTCTGTGCCCACCAAGGCTCCAACTGCAATGGCAGTACAGTAGGAAAAAGGGAGGTGAAGTGTACTCATGCCAGCAGCAGTGGCAAGGCAGGGTGCATACACGTAGATCTGCTGTTAGGTCAGGGAAGGCAAGATCTGCCCATGCACACACATTCAAAGCAATGTAGGGGGTGGTCATGGCCCTGTGGGAAGCTGCAGTGAGTACAGGGTGCTGTCAGGCTGGTGCATGTCTTTGGAGGCCACTCTGCTGGAGCTCTCTGCTGGTAAGGTGGGTCTGCCAGCATAGGAGGTATAATGCAGGTCCCCAGGGCAACTGAGGGTGCACTGCAAGCAGGCGTGGGAAGGCTGGGGTCCTGGGAAAAGCCAGCAGACCAAGGGGTGCTCAGGTTGAACTGGTGACAAGACTGCCCTTCAGAGTTCAGTTCCTACCATTCTTTTAGGGCTAAAAAGTGTCCTATGGGAGCAAGTTGAGCCTAGGGAGATGGGTGTCCCTGGCTGTGCTCCACTACAGAAGATCACACACCAAATCCTCTGGGCTCTTCACTAGCTGGAGTTCTGCCCCTACCACTTCTCTTAGTAGCTCTCCCTGCCAACTCAAATGTCCGTGGTGGTCAAGGGGTCTCCTTCTGTTGGGATTCCAGAGGCCCATGGTGAGAGTGGTTTTCTAATTGCCAGTTCAACTCACACATTCCCCCGAGTTGTTGGGGGCCAGGAGCCAGTCGTGGTGCACAGTAGCCCTGTGCAGGGTTCCCAGCTTCTCCCCTCTTCATCCCAGCTTCTGTGTCTTCCGTCTGTCCACTTTCAGTGCATTCCTTCTGAAGATCAGTTAGGAGTGCACCAATGTCTCTCTTCCTTGGTGGCAGTTATTCCACATGGCTATGTCTAGTCGGCCATCATCAGTGAGTACACTTTCAACCAAATAGAAAATAAAATAACAAGAATGGCTGGAAGTACTCTATAGATTCTAACTATTTAGTTATCATTCATGTTCTAAATATAATTTTATCCAAGTGTCACCATACACCAAAGACCATTTTGTCCTTCAACCAGAAACCAAAATGGTTATGCTGTAGAAATTGCAGAAGACATGATTAGTGGAGTGAATTTACAAAGACGCACCTGGTATACTATTTTGAATTCTTCAACTGGGTCATTAAAAGAAATGGGTTGGTTCTTCTATCCTCTGGTTTTCCCATTTATATAAGATTTTACCTCTGGACTTTCAGATGGCTTGCTTATGTCCATTCCTGTGTGAGCTTTTTTTAAGTGTATATTTCTTGTTATTTCTTTTCTTGGTGTAAGATTTAAGATGGCTCCTAAGCAGCAGACTGGTTGCTGTCTTCTGAGCTGTGATGAATGGACACAGTAGACTTATCTGGCCACCTCAGATGCCGCAACCCCATTGGCTTACCCCATAGGATGGCAGTGGCTTACAGGAACTACTAGAACAACATTGTGTGATGTAGGGGTAAAGAAAAATTAAAGCTGGTTAGACTAGATTTACATAGCTGCTAAGGCATGTTCTTCTTTGAGTCACAGCTGGCATTGTTGCTAACAACAACAAAAGCAATATTTATAATGTTTGGAATGCTTATTGTTTCAGGAACTTTATATACATTTTAATATTTGGTTTTGAGAATCTTATAAGTAGATACTAATATCATCCTTGTTTTACAGATAAGGAAACTAAGCTATGTAAAGTAACTTGTTTGTAGACATAAAGTTAAGAATTTGTGGCCCACACATATATACCAAGACGTGTCAGACTCCAAAGCCTGACCTCTTTACTACTGAGCAAACAGCCTCACGAGGCAAAAATGTTACAAAGGCTTTGGACCCTGGAGGAATTTATGGTGAGCTGTGTTTGTATTTTGGAAAGTATAGCATTCAATTTTAAAACTAAGCTGATTTTACAAAGGTTATTGAATACCGTAAGAAAGCAGTGCTAATCTAAGGCAACTTTATGCTTTGTGGAACTTTCCATCTTTCTGAACTTTAGAAATTAAGTAGCTGTCAACTTTAATCTGAAATGGCTGTAAGTAAATACACTGACAGAGGATATAAAGATATCAGTGGCTGCATAAGACTATTATTACTAATACAATTATCTAATAGGGTTTTCTTACAAGGAAAAAGTTGAGTGGCTTATTTAGATTTGAGTTTTTATGTATAGTTGTAGAACTTAAAAATGAAATAAAAAGCTAATGCCATAATTTCCCTTCTGATATATTATCCAATTATTGTTTTGCATTAAAAAATACACAATAGGAGGAATGATAAAGACCAGCAGTTCCAACACATACATTTTCCTATTAGAAAGTAACCACCAGGGGTTATATGGCTTGCTCGAGGTTACATAGGGATTAGTGTCAGAGCCGAGACTAAAATCTTGTCCCATTAATTCTTTCACCATTCCCCTTTATATTCTGTACAAAATGTTCATTGTAATATAGAAACTTTTGAAGTCTGATAATTATGTGGTAATTAAAATCACCTTTTTATTAGTCTGAAGGCTTATAATTTTAGCTCATTTGTTTTAAAATAGAGATATTTTGTTGGCTTGACACAATAATAAAATGCTATTGAAACTATCCCATGTCTTTAACTGAGAAACCAGTCCATTTTTAAAGGAAACTATAATTCTGAAAAACTTCCCTTTAGCCACATCATTATTACCACTTATGAATGAGGCAAAGTTTGAACCATTGTTTATGAATCAAATTTCTACTCAAGTATTTGAGAATGAAGAAATAGAGAAAGAAATCAGCTTTGGAAAAACAAGCAATTGATGGGGCTAAATATAACCATAAGTTCTGATTGCTTATGTTCCAGTATTTATCTGCTAGTCATAGGCTATTATCATATTTATTTGATTCCATTTGTTTTCACTGGCTTTATTTTTTAATTGAATTTAACATGAACATATGACTAAACAAGTCTTGTTGCCAACGTTAAGTGTCATGATTTCTGCAAGAAATCACACATTACTGAAGGAAATAAGGTAGTTGCTATAGCTATGGCCACAGGAGTTTGAAACATCTACATGAAAAAAATAAAATAAAATATAAGCAATTTATTATGTCAGCTAAAACTTATATATTGTTATACAGAAACTTCCAGTTGTTAAGATATAGAAGCTTTCTGCTCCAATATCCCAGTGAGTATAAATCGCCTTTCGGTAGCATTTCTGACGCCTATTAGGTATTTATACAATTTGAATACTTTTAATAATGGGGATCTGATTGCTTACTAAGTTAGTCCATTTAGGTGTTGGACAGATTTTATTGTGAGAAAGATCTTTCTTATTTTAAGCTAAAATATAATTTCTTATTATTCCAATTCATTAATTCAAATTTAATCCTCTCAAGCAATATTTAATGCAGATGTTCAGCCAGATACACATAAGTAGAGCCATACCAGATGTTTATGGCAGGCATCCATTTGGTTTGGTCAGGCATATGTTTAAATTGGCTAGGTGTCCCTTTTCACCGGTGCCTGTTTCTTGCTAGTTGTTAATTATTTTGAACATCATCACTGGATGCATACATTGGTAGTGGTTTCCTAGTAAGATAAGAGGAGCACTATACTAAGGGGTTTAATTTTGATTCCCTTGATTTAGTTGCCAATGTTCTCATTTGTCAAATTTGGATATTCCATTAGATTAATGATTGCTAGACTTGGTTATATGCCAGAATCACCTGGAAAGATTGCTAGAATATATTTTCCTGGATTCTACCCTAGATGTATTGGATCAGAATCTTAGCAGGAAAGAGGGGTTGAAAACCTATGGCCAGAGTATAGGATCCAGAAAGGGTGGCAAGGGTAGGGAAAGTTTAAGTATGGGGCTTAACCCAGACTTCAAGAGCAAAATACTTCCAAACTGTCATTTGGCCCAAATGCATTTGGTGTTTTCTATGCCGTCCTCAAAGTGTTTGATGTAAGGGAAGCCAGAGAGGTTATTGTAAGTTTCATGTACAGATAGTCATGGCTTTTTTTTTTTTTTTTTTTTTGAGAAAAATCCTCTCAATACTGCTAAGCTGGAATTTTGGGCAGGTAAAGCTAGATTTGCAGCTTCAAAGTCAGCCCAAACCTCACAGAGGAGTTTATTTTACATTAAGGGAAAATGTGTTGAATGGCAGTTATAAGTGGTGTAATTTTAGAGCAGCGGAAACACTGACATCCCCCAGATTTTTCCCTTTTCTACCAGTTACTTTCTGGAATTCCATTTTTAAAGCATAATGGATTTAATTAAGGCCTTGGTTTCTATTAGATTGATTGACAAATCTGAGCATACATTTTAATGGATGGAATGAAGGAAGTAAGACAAATTTTTAAAAAAATATTGTTGTTGTACAAGGTGCTATGTAAAGTTAATCCAGGAATTTTATTTGGGGATAACAGGTACATAATATAGTTTGGCTCCATGTCCCCACCCAAATCTAATCTCAAATTGTAATCCCCATATGTCAAGGTAAGGAACTGATGGGAGGTGATTGGATAATGGGGATGGTTTTCCCCATGCCATTCTCATGGTAGTGAGTGAGTTCTCATGAGATTTGATGGTTTTCTCTTCTCTCTCCTGCTGCCTTGTGAAGAAGGTGCTTGCTTCCCTTTCACCTTCTGCCATAATTGTACATTTCCTGGGGTCTCCCCAGCCATGTGTAACTGTGAGCCAATTAAACCTCTTTCCTTTATATATTACCTAGTCTTAGATATTTCTTCATAGCAGTGTAAAAACAGACTAATACAGTACATAAGCAATCAATTGTACTTACTAGGGTCAAGGAGGTGAAGAGAGCAATGATCTTTTCCTAAATTAGGGTTTAAATAAAGTATCTGCAAACTCGTTTTTATTTATTTGAGGATTGATTGACTGAGTCAGGCTAGAGAAGAAACTTGGGTAATGTTCACAATGCAGGGGAGCTAATTTAAGGCAATGGCTGATTATCAGCTCACATTTCCTGCCCTCTCTCTCTTAGCTGAGCAAATAGGCACATAAAACTAGGGGTAGGGGAAAGAGATAAAGGAAATTGCTTAATAACCCCAGAAACTGATAAACAGCTTTATATTTAATGAATTCTAATAGATGATAGGAAGTAAAGCACCATGAGAAAAGAATTTTAAAAACTAAGCTGTGATGGGAATTTGAAGGAATTAGTTTCTTCTATCTGAGAGAGTTAAAAAATATCTCAGGGCATATTTCAAGTAATCTGTCCATTATGACTAGAGATTGAGGTTGTGAATAAAAGAGAAGGATACAGGAGACATAGTCTGTAGTAATAGTTTAAGGCTAGATTGTAGGGAGTTATAGAGGGATGATTTAGAAATTGAGCTAGCTCCTGAAGTCAGTGGAGCACTAGTAAGAGTATTTCAGCAGGACAATGACATGACTTCATGAACAGTAGTTTGTAGGATGGAAGCAGATTGGAGGAGAGATGACAGAAACAGAACAACTAGAAATATGAAGTCATGATTGCCTGGTGGAGGTAGAGAGGGGAACATAAAATATGCTGTTCTGCCCTTAGTGCCCTGAACATAAAAGTCTTCTTTCTTCTCTGAAGATTTTACTTTTTAAAAAAACTTGACCTTAATTTCCCTGATGGTACTCATATTGGGAGGGATTATTGGAGAAATGACTGATTCTGAGACTGGGAAGTAAAATATACTTCTACTAGTGCTGGAGTATCTTCTAGTTCCAGAAAGTAAAGCAGTTCTCAAACAAAACAAATAAAGCAAAACAATAAAAAACACAATAATGGGGTTATGTCAAAGGGGTAGAAAAGCCAACTGAAAGAACTCTCAGTAGTCAAAGGTGGAACAATGTAAACAACAAAATAAAGAAATATTGGATTATAACACAAATTATAAAAGCAAGTAATTATGAGTCCATACTGATATAAATAAGTGGTTGACTAAACAAATACATGGGGGAGAATACACAAATCTCCCTTGCAAAGACATTCCAAGTTATTTATGAAGATACCCTACCTTCAAGTAGATGGACCATAGCGGAGGCTGTACATAATGACCAGCTTTCTAAGAGTAGAATACAGAGAGGGGGAAAAATAGTAACTAACAAATACTACCTCAGTGGTGAAACCTGACAAATACTACCTCAAAAATGTGACCAAGGCCAACATTATCAATAATAAGCCATGTCAATAGCCTATATCTTGGGATATGATGTAATGAGGATGGCACTCTATTTCTGTGGTCTTATTACCAAAAACCAATAATCTCAGTCTAATTATGGAAAAAAATAAGAAAAATCCCAATTGGTGGACATTCTAGAAAATACCTGACCTGTACTCTTCAAAATTATCAAGGTCTTCAAAATCAAGGAAAGGAAAATCTAAGAAACTGTCACAGCCAAGAGAGCCTAAGAAGATATGACAACTAACTGTAATATGATACCTTGATGGGATTATAGAAAAGAAAAATAACACTAAGGAAAAAGTGTGGAGATCTGAATAAAGTATGACATTTAGTTAATAATAATGTATCAATATTGACTCATTCATTGTTGCATATATATGGTGCTAACATATTAATATGTTAATAAGTCAATATAGTAAGATATTATATTAACATCTTAATATAGTAAGATGTTAAAATAGGGGAATCTGAGTATGGGGTACACAAGAACTCTGTAATACCTCTAAGAATTCTGCAAACTTAAAATTGTTCTAAAATAAAGTTTGTTTAAGTAGAGACATTGTAGCATAGTTTGAGGTTATTAAAATCAATCTATTCTTAATCATGAGTAAGGTATTCAATTAAGCCTCAGCATTTGTTGACTAAGCTCTCTGCCTTTACTTTCCCTCTTCTTTTTAGAGACTCTTCATTGCAGATATCCTCTTAGTGTATTCCTAGGCTATTTAAGGAGAGAGTGCTAAAGCTGAAAATAAAAATGGCTCAGTTGTGAATATAAACCCCACTGCTGCAAGAAACCCACTTTTAGGGCCTGATTGTAACTTCTCTTAGGTGTTTGGATTTAACCTAAAAATTAAACCAGTGCAAACTCAAAATGGAGAAGGAAGATGGCAAAGGAAGCCTGAGGTTTTTGTTTTCCTTGAGTATTAGTCATTCTAAGGCCAACACCACATCTTAGCCCTTTGCTGAGCACTATAGTCCATCATTTCAGTGAGCTATTTGAATGACAAAATGGTAAACTTATAAATTCTGAAATCTTGGGAAAATGATTTCTGGCTCATTTTAAAGGATGACAGGAAAACGTTCTGTACATTTTGGATTCATCTGCTCTCTAAAGTCTTATCTTTAAAAATACACCCAAAGTCCTAGCTTCTGTAAGGATACTAATCTCACTCCTACACAGGTGCCATAAGAGCACAGAATGCTGCTGACCTTGTCAAGAAGAGAAATCTGTAACTCAGCTAAAGAGTAGGCCAAACCTCATTAAAGAAAATGTCCCTAAACCTATGTATTGATTAAATCAACAGAAGGAACAACATTACAGGGCTATTTGAACTAATATCAAAGTGGATGACAGAAAAATGTGATAGTGGGAGAAGTGACCATTAAAGAATATTTAGGCATCTCCCTCCCTTGATTTATGAAAAAAAAAAAAGATTTATGAAGAGAAGAAGACTAAAGGGTCATTGCATTTAGCAAATGAGAAACCTAGTATTTTCAAATGGAACTTTGATAACAAACAATTAGAACTTTAGAATATCTCAAATTCATACTTTGACAAAATACATTGTATACTGTGCTGATATTTAACAGATTTTTTTCTTTTTATAACTTTTATTTTAGGTTCAGGGGTACATGTGAAAGTTTGTTACATTGGTAATCTCATGTCACGGGGCTTTCTTGTACAGATTGTTTCATCATCTAGGAATTAAGCCCAATACCCAGTAGTTATGTTTTCTGCTCTTCTCTCTCCTCTCACCTTCCACACTCAGGTAGACCCCAGTGTCTGTTGTTTCCTTCTTTGTGTTCATAAGTTCTCATGATTTAACTCCCACTTATAACTGAGAACATGCATTATTTTGTTTTCTCTTCCTGCATTAGTTTGCTTGAGGATAATAGCCTCCAGCTCCATCCATGTTCCTGCAAAAGACATGGTCTCGTTTTTTTTTTTTTTTTTTTTTTTTGTGGCTGGTTAGTATTCCATTGTGTATATATACCTTATTTTCTTTATCCAATCTGTCATTGATGGGCATTTAGGTTGATTCCATGTTTTTGCTACTGTGAATAGTGCTGCAGTGAACATTCATGTGCATGTGTCTTTATGGTAGAATGATTTATATTCCTCTGGGAATACACCCAGTAATGGTATAGCTGGGTCAAATGATAGTTATGCTTTTAGCTCTTTGAGGAATCACCATACTGCATCCCACAGTGGTTGAACTAATTCACACTCCCACCAACAGTTTATAAATGTTCCCTTTTCTTCACAACCTAGCCAGCATAATAACACCTTCTGACTGGTGTAAGGTGGTATCTCTTGTGGTTCATTTTGATGTTGAGCGTTTTTTCATACACTTGTTGGCTATATGTGTGTCTTCTTTTGAAAAGTGTCTGTTCATGTCCTTTGTCCACTTTAGAGATGTGGGATATAAGACCTTTTTTCAGATGCATAGTTTGCAAATATTTTCTTCCATTCTTTATATTGTCTATTTACTCTGCTGATAGTTTCTTTTGTTGTGCAGAAGTTTTTCAGTTTAATTAGGTCCCACTTGTCAATTTTTGCTTTTGTTCCAATTGCTTTTGGTGTCTTCATCATAAATCTTTGCCCGTTCCTATGTCCAGGATGGCATGGTCTAGATTGTCTTTTAGGGTTTTGTAGCTTTGAGTTTCAGATTTAATTATTTAATCTATCTTGAGTTGATCTTTGTATATGCTGTAAGGAAGGAGCCCAGCTTCAGTCTTCTGCATATAGCTAGCCAGTTATCCCAGCACCACATATTGAATAGGAAGTCTTTTTCCCCATTGCTTGTTTTTTGTCAGCTTTGTTGAAAATCAGGTGGTTATATGTGTGTGGCCTTATTTCTGGGCTCTTTATTCTGTTCCATTGGTCTATGTGCCTGTTTTTATACCAGTACTATGCTGCTTTGGTTACTGCAGCTCTGTAGAACAGTTCAAAGTCAGATAATGTGATGACTCTAACTTTTTTTTTTTTCCTTAGAATTGCTTTGGCTATTTGGGCTCATTTTTCTTCCATACGAATTTTAAAATAGTTTTTTTTCTGGTTTTGTGAAGAATGTCATTGGTAGTTTGGCAGTAATAGCACTGAATCTGTAAATTGTTTTGGCCAATATGGCCATTTTAATGATACTGTTATTTTCTATCCATGAGGATTAGATTTTTTCATTTGTTTGTGTCTTCTCCAATTTCTTTGAGCAGTGTTTTGTAATTCTCATTTCAGACATCTTTCCCCTCCCTGGTTAGCTGTATTCCTAGGTATTTTTTTTTCTTTTTGTGGTGACTGTAAATAGTATTGCTTTTTTATTTGGTTCTTAGCTTGACTGTTGTTGATGTATAAGAATGCTAGTGATTTTGTACACTGATTTTGTGTCCTGAGATTTTACTGAAGTTGTTTAACAGCTTAAGGAGCTTTTGGGCTGAAATTATATGGTTTTCTACATATAGGATCATGTCATCTGCAAACAGACATAGTTTGACTTCCTCTCTTTCTGTTTGGATGTCATTTATTTCTTTCTTTTGCCTGAATGCTCTGCCCAGGACTTTCGATACTATGTTTAATTGGAGTGGTGAGAAAGGGCATCCTTTTCTTGTGCTGGTTTTCAAGGGGAATGCTTTCAGCTTTTGCCCATTCAGTATGATGCTGGCTATGGATTTTTATAGATGGCTCTTATTATTTTGAGGTATGTTCCTTAAATATTTAGTTTGTTGAGAATTTTTAACATAAATGGTGTTGAATTTTATTGAAAGCCTTTTCTGCATCTATGAAGACAATCATATGGTTTTTGTCTTTAGTTTTGTTTATGTGGTGAATTGCATTTATTGATTTGTATATGTTGAACCAACTTTACCTCCTAGGGATAAATCCTACTTGACCAAGGTGGATTAGGTTTTTGATGTGCTGCTGGATTCTGTTTGCCAGTATTTTGTTGAGAATTTTTGCATCGATTTTCATCAAGGATATTGGCCTGAAATTTTCTTTTCTTGTTGTGTCTCTGCCACATTTTGGTATCAGGATGACACTGGCCACAGAATGAGTTTGGGAGGAATTTCTTCTCCTCAATTTTTTGGAATAGCTTCTATAGGAATGGTACCAGCTCTTCTTTGTACTTCTGGTAGAATTCAGGTGTGAATCTATCAGGTCCAGTTTTTTTTTTTTTTTTTTTTCTGGTTGGTAGTCTATTTATTACTGATTCAATTTCAGAGCCTGTTATTTTTCTGTTCAGGAAATCAGTTTCTTCCTGACTCAGTCTTGAGAGGGTGCTGTGTTCAAGAATTTATCCATCCCTTCTACGTTTTCTAGTTTGTGTGCATAGAGCTGTTTATAGTAGTTTCTGTTGGTTATTTTTATTTCTGTGGACTCAGTGGTAACATTCCCTTTGTTATTTCTAAATCTGTCTTTTTGAATCTTCTCTCTTTTCTTCTTTATTAGTGTAGCTAGTGGCCTATATGTCTTATTAATTTTTTCAAAAAACTAACTACTGGATTCATTGATCTTTTGAATAGTTTTACATGTCTCAGTTTCCTTCAGTTCATCTCTGATTTTGGTCATTTCTTGTCTTCTGCTAGCTTTAGGGTTGATTTGTTCTTGCTTCTCTAATTATTTCAGTTGTGATATCAGGTTGTTAATTTGAGATCTTTCTAAATTTTTGACGTGGACATTTAGTGCCATGAATTTCCCTCTTCATACTGCCTTAGCCATGTCCCAGAGATTCTTATATGTTGTATTTTTGTTCTCATTAGTTTCAAAGAACTTCTTGATTTCTGCCTTGATTTCATTATTTACCCAAAAGTCATTCAGGAGCATGTTTTTAAATTTCTATGTATTGCATGGTTTTGAGCAATCTTGATTTATATTTTTATTGCACTGTGGAGAGTGTGTTTGGTATGATTTTGGCTATTTTGCATTTCCAGAGGATTGTTTTATGTCTAATTATGTGGTCCATTTTAGATTAAGTGTGTATGTTGATGAGAAGAATGTATATTCTGTTGTTTTTGGTGGAGAGTTCTGTAGAGGTCTACCAGATCCATTTGGTGCAATATTGAATTCAGGTCCTGAATGCCTTTGTTAATTTCCTGCCTTGATGATCTGCCTTATACTGTCAGTGGAGTGTTAAAGTCTGCCACTATTATTGTGTGGGAATCTATGTCTCTTTTTAGGTCTCTAAGAACTTGCTTTATGAATCTGCATGCTCCTTTGTTGAGTGCATGTATGTTTAAGATAGTTAGATCTTCTTGTTGAATTGAATCCTTTACCATTTTGTAATGCCCTTCTTTGTTTTTATTGATCTTTGTTGGTTTAAAATTGGTTTTGTCTTCAGCTACGATTGCAACCCCTGCTTTTTTTTTTCTGTTTTCCATTTGCTTGGTAGATTTTCATCCATCTCTTTATTTTGAGCCTATGGATGTCATTTCATATGAAATGGGTCTCTTGAAGACAGCATACCATTGGGTCTTGCTTTTTTATCCAGTTTGCCATTCTGTGTCTTTCAAGTGGGTCATTTAGCCCATTTACATTCAAGCTTAGTATTGATATGTATGGATTATCTCATGTCATTGTGTCCCTGGTCTATTTAGTTAAGTGTGTTTTTGTACTAGCTGGTAGTTGTCTTTCCTTTTTATATCTAGTGCTTCTTTTGAGATCTCTTGTAAGGCAGGTCTGGTGGTAAAAACCTCCCTCAACATTTGCTTATCTGAAAGGATCTTATATCTCCTTCACTTAGGAAACTGAGTTTGGCTGGATAAGAAATTCTTGGTTGAAGATTTTTTTCTTTAGGAATGTTGAATATGGGCTCCAAATCTCTTCTGCCTTGCAGGGTTTCAGCTGAGACATCTGCTGTTAAACTGATGGTGTTTCCTTTGTAGGTGACTTGACCTTTCTCTCTAGCTACATTTACCAGTCTTCCTTTCATTTTAATCTTGGAAAATCTGGTGATTAAGTGTCTTGGGGATGATTTTCTTGTGTGGAATGTTGCAGTTCTCTGTTGTCTCTCTAGCAAGGTTGGGGAAGTTTTCCTGGAGGATATTCTGAAATGTGTTTTCCAAGTTGTTTTTTTTTTTCCCCCTACCCTTTCAGGAATGTCAATGATTCATAGATTTGGCCTTTTTTTTTTTTTTTTTTTTTTTGCTACAAAGCTTCTGTACTTAAATTTTTTTAATATAAAATTATCAATTTATTATGGTTCAAATACATAAACTGACATTCAAACATCTTAAACTTTAGGAACAAAAGTTTAACATTCAAACAGAAGTACAATTTTCAGGAAACATCCAGAAAGTAATTTGTTGTCTAATCCAGAGTACTGACAAAGATTGCTTCATGATGAATAAAGTGTGTTTCATCAGCAAGTTTTGTTTTGTTTTGTTTTTTCATTCCTCCATAAAAATCACTGGCAGTTGGATTCAGACCAACTTCATAATGACCATGGCTCCCTACCTGAGAAGAAACTGCTAAATAAATCCCTCATGTTAACCAACAAGATTGGCCTATAATTCAGAGAGGATAAGTAAAGCATGTAAGTGAACAAATTAAATTGTTCTTTAGAGATGAAGATAAAAGCATGTCCATTACAGTAATTTTTGCCTCTGACAGATCATTCAGTTTTCAGTGTTTTCCTTATTTTTTTGGTGGGGTGAAGGAGGGACTTGCTCTGTTCCCAGGCTGAAATGCAGTGGCATGTTCATGGCTCACTGCAGCCTCAACCTCCTGGGCTAAATGCAATCTTCCCACCTCAGCCTCCTGAGTAGCTGGAATTACAGGCACATGTCACCTTGCCCAGCTAATTTTTTAATGTTTTGCAGAGGCAGGGTCCCACTATATTGCCCAGGCTGTTCTCAAACTCCTGGGCTCAAGCGATCCTCCCACCTCAGAATAAGCCACTGCACCTGGCCTTACCTGCTAAAAAACAAAACAAAACAAACAAACAAAGAACCAAAAAAGCAACTTAGGTTTTCTTGGAGTCTGCTATTTGCATCTTGCAAATGCAAACCACATATGCTCTTTATTGAAAACCTTTCTATGCACACCACTCTTAGGAAGAGCATCATTAAATCACTGACTTCTATAACCATAAAAGGATGATTTTAGTTTCAAGATTTTAGATTTACTAGAGATAGCCTGTATTTGAGTGTATCAATCATGTCATACAAAGAAAAATATTTCCAAAGTGTTCTCTGTTTAGAAACGTCACAAATGCTTCTCCTGTTTGTCATATCATTTTGCAATAGGTCAGCTAATACTTATCTACATAAAAACCTGAAAATTGGCTCAGGCAAGCATGTTGAATTAGTAGATTACCCCAATGGAACAGTATTGAGAATTATTTTGTCTTGTGGGCTCTGAGGCTCTGGGAGGTAGAGATGGACCCTGACAGTCCAGGTTATCAACATCCACATTCAGTTTATGCCTTTCCTCAGGCACAGTTCAGTATTGGATACTATTTATCATTCTGCAAAATGTTGTCTACATCTTTTAGGTGTTGGTCAGATTCTTAGATTAGCTTCTTAGCTCTGTTCTGTTGATGAACAGAAGACTTCAATTTTCAGGACTGATGATTCCAGCATCTTCCACAAGCTTTCACTTTCACATATTTAACTAAACTATTTGTTATATATTTGGTCTCCTTCAAAAGTGCCCTGAAGTCAACTTTGGTTGTAATATATTTGTCTCTGACATATTCTTCAAATTATCTTTGTTTTTTCCTGTCATTGGAGGAGAACTCCACCCTGAATCTTAATTTTTTTTTTACTTCTTCCACGTGGATGTTAAGGTACTCACAGAGGTTTCACCCAGAAGTCTTCCCTCTTCTTTCTGGTAAGTGCTTCAATGTGCTCATTAAGCTTCTCTTTCTCTTCCCTCACCAACAAAGATCTAGATTCCCAGTGGTGATCTTTTTGATGAGTCCTCTATCAAACCATGACACACGTGAAGAATGTACCCGAACAACCCTCAGAGAAAATGCAGGATTTTGCAAGAAAGTTCCAGGGTATCTACTTGTGTCAGTATACTTTCAGTCCTACACCTCAGAGTTTTTTTTTTAATAACAGCTTTATTGAGATACAATTCACATCTTTCACTTAAAATGTACAATTCAATGGATTTGAGTATATTCAGAGTTGTGCAACCTACACCACAAGCTAACTGTAGGATATTTTCATCACCCTGAAAAGAAACCCCACACCCATTAGCAGTTCCTCCATTCTACCTATAGCCAGCTTAGGTAACTACTAATCTTTCTGCCTATTCTGGACATTTCGTATGAATGGAATCATCATGTGATGTTTTGTGGCTGGTTTCTTTCACTTAACGTTTTCAAAGTTATCCACGTTTAGCATATATCAGTCCTTTGTTTATTTTTACTGCCAAATAATGGTTATGGGCCTAGGGGTAGAATTGCTAAATCATACGGCAGCTCCGTTTCATCTTTTGATGAACTGATGGTGTGTTTCCTGAAGTGGCTGCACCATTTTGCATTCCCACCAGTAATGTATGAGGGTTCCAATTTCTGCACATCTTCACCAATGCTTGCTATTATTTCTCTTTTTAATTACAGCCTTTCTAGTGAATGTGAAGTGATATCTCATAGTTTTTTTTTTTTTTTTTTTTTTTTTGAGACGGAGTCTCACTCTGTTACCCAGGCTGGAGTTCAGTGGCGTGATCTCAGTTCATTGCAACCTCTGCTTCCTGGGTTCAAGTGATTCTGCCTCAGCCTCCCAAGTAGCTGGGACTACAGGCATGCACCACCACCCCTGGCTAATTTTTGTATTTTTAGTAGAGATGAGGTTTCACCATGTTGGCCAGGCTGGTCTCAAACTCCTGACCTCAAGTGATCCACCTACTTCAGCCTCCTAAAGTACTGGGATTACAAGCATGAGCCACTGCGCCCTGGCCCCATAGTAGTTTTGATTTACACTTCCCTAATGCATCTTTTCAGGTGCTAACTGGCAATTTGTTAGTGGTTTTTCCTTCTTTTAAAAACTGCTGAGACATCCATAAACATTTTCAAAATGCAGGGTATGTTTTTCATTGCTAAGGCAACTGTTTTGATATGTGTTCCTTTGCTCTCTATCACCAAATACTGTATATACAAATAGTAACACTGGGCTTTTTGTTGTCCATTGTTAATCCTAAATGCAACAAAACACATGGAGACTTTGAAAATCCTTCAGAATAATGCTATAGTTAAGATTTTGCTAAAGCAAGTGTTTTTTTCTAACTCCTTGAGCTGCATATTGCCCTGAGTAATCAATCATCATCTGGATGGTATCCTCTTTGGGGGCACTTTTGTTTCCTTTCAGTTCTTGCCTTGCCCAATACTTCAGGTATTTGTGAGCAGAATCATTTGGAATGTGCCAAGTTGTTTGCAAAATCCTTCTGTAGCAGAGAATAACTTGTTGCCTTCTTATAAACTGCTTTAATGTTAGCGTTGCTGGGGGTAAGCAGGAAGTGGCCATGTCTGCCAGCGGTCTGTGACCTCTTTATATAATCACTTACTTCTCAGAGATTTTACTCTTTCCTTTTATTCTTTTTTTTTCTTTTTTTCTGATTGTCTTATTTCAGAGAACCAGTCTTTATGTTCTGATGTTCTTTCCTCTGCTTTGTTAATACTTGTGATTGCATTGTGAAATTCTTGTATTATGTTATTCATCTCTGTCAGACCCAGTAGCATCTTTGTTATATTGACTGTTTTGTCCTTCAGCTCTTGTATCCCTTTATTGTGATTCTTACATTCCTTGGATTAGGTTTTGCCATCTTCCTGAATCTTGATGATCTTCATTCCTATCTATATTCTTAATTCTATTTCTATAATTCCAGCCAGTTCACCCTGGTTAAGAACTCTTACTGGTGAGCTGGTACAGTCATCTAGAGGACATATGGCACTCTGGCCATTTGAGTTACTAGAGTTCCTGTGTTTGTATATTGCTAAAACTGCAATGTAGACTGAGTACAGTCAATAGACTTCTATTCTGAATGTTTTCACCAGGCCAAGGGTTTGTGTAGGGTCTTTATTTGAAGTTGATGTCTTATGTCTGGTTTCAGAGGGGGGTATGCTAGTGAGGTATTTTTGGTGTTCAAGCATTGAAGTGTGATCCAGTAGGTGGTACTTAGGCTTATTGCTTAGTTGGTAGACTCTTGCTTGGTTGTATGGCTTCCCTATGTTTCCTCACAGTTGCAATGGGGTTTGGGGTTTCTTCTCAATGCCCTGGAGATATGAGTTTCTCTCTCCCTTGAGTGCTGCCTCTAGATCACAGCTTGGCACTCCTGGGCTGCTCACTGCAGCTCTTGGGTGATCTCAGTATTTATTTTTCTTCCCCAACTTGGAGACAGCAGAGAAAGGGACTTTGGTAGTGGTTGTGGCCATTTGCTTGTCTCCTGTGGGCTCCACCCCAGAGAGATGCAGGTCAGCAATCACTCTGTGCAATCAGCCCAGGATGGAGGGTCTGTGCTGTGGGCCCATCTATGGGTTCCCTGTCTGGTGATGAGCAGTGGGGTGTATGTGGGTGACATAGTTTGGCTCTCGGTCCCCACCCAAATCTCATTTCAAATTGTAATCCCCACATGTTGGGGGTGGTACCTGGTGGGAGGTGATTGAATCATGGGGGTGGACTACCCCCTGCTGTTCTTGTGTTAGTGAGTTCTCACTAGATCTGGTTGTTTAAAAGTATGTGGTGCTTCACACATCTCTCACTCTCTCTCTCTCCTGCCACCTTGTGAAGAAGGTCCTTGCTTTCCCTTCACCTTCTGCCATCATTGTAAGTGTCCTGAGGCCTCCAGATCATACTTTCTCTTAAGCCTGCAGAACTGTGAGTGAATTAAACATCTTTTCTTCATAAATTACCCAGTCTCAGGTAGTTATTTATAGCACTGTGAAAATAAACTAAAACAGAATATTGGTACCAGCAGTGAGGTACTGCTATAAAGATAACCTGAAAATGTGGAAGCAACTTTGGTAGTGGGTAATGAGCAGTGGTTGTAATAGTTTGGATGACTCAGAAGACAGGAAGATGTGGAAAGTTTGGAACTTCCTAGAGACCTGTTGAATGGTTTTGACCAAAATGCCAATAGTGATATAGACACTGAAGTCCAGGCTGAGGTAGTCTCAGATGGTGATGGGGAACTTGTTGGGAACTGGAGCAAAGGTGACTCTTGCTATTCTTCAGCAAAGAGACTGGTGGCATTGTGCCCCTGCTCTAGGATCTGTGGGTATGTGCTAGAAGAAATTTCTAAGCAGCAAAGCATTCAAGATTTAACCTTGCTGCTCCTAACAGCATACAGTCATATGTATTCACAAAGAGATGGTTTGAGATGGGAACTTACACTTAAAACAGAAGCAGAGCATAAAAATTTGGAAAATTTGCAGCCTTGCCATGTGGTAGAAAAGAAAAACCCATTTTTCTGGGAAGAACTTCAAGCTGGCTGCAGAAATTTGCATAAGTGACAAGGAGCCGAATGTTAATAGCCACAACAATGGGGAAAATGTCTCCAGAGCATGTCAGAGATCTTTGCAGCAGCCCCTCCCATCACAGGCTCAGTGGCCTAGGAGGGAAAAATCGATTAATGGGCTGGGCCCAGGGCCCTGCTGCTCTGTGCAGCCTCAGGACCTGGCATACTGTGTCCCAAACACTCCAGCTCCTGCTGTGCTGAAAAGAGGCAAAGGTACAGCTCAGGTCAGTGCTTCAGAGGGTGCAAGCCCCAAGACATGGCTTCCACATGGTGTTGGGCCTGCAGGTGCACAAAATGCAAGAGTTAAGATTTGGGAACCTCCACCTAGAATTCAAAGGATGTATGGAAATGCCTGCACGTCCAGGCAGAAGTCTGCTGCAGGGACAGAGACCTCATAGAGGACCTCTACTAGGGCAATGCAGAGGGGAAATGTGGGGTTGGAGTCCCTACAGAGTCCCCACTGGGGCACTGCTTAGTGGAGCTGTGAGAAGAGGGCCACCATCATCCGGAACCCATAATGGGAGACCCACTGACAGCTTGCACTGTGTCTGGAAAAGCCACAGGCACTCAATGCCAGCCAGTAAAAGCAGCCACATGGACTGTACCCTGCAGAGCCACAGACATGGTGTGGTCTAAGGCCTTGAGAGCCCACCCCTTGCATCAGTGTGCCTTGGATGTGAAACATGGAGTCAAAGGAGGTTATTTTAGAATTTAAAGATGAAATGAGTGCCCTGATGGGTTTTGGAACTGCATGGGGCCTGTATCCCCTTTGTTTTGGCCGATATCTTCTATTGGAATGGGAGCATTTACCCAATTCCTGTAGCTCCATTTTATCTTGGAAGTAACTAATTTTTTTTTTATTTTTATAGGCTTATGGGCAAAAGGGACTTGCCTTGTTTCAGAGGAAACTTTGGACTTGCAGTTGAGTTAATGCTGGAATGAGTTAAGACTTCTGAGAACTGTTGGGAAGGAATGATTGTATTTTAAAATGTAAGAAGGACATTAGATTTGGGAGGGGCCAGAGTGGAAAGATATGGTTTGGCTTTGTGTCCCCACTGAAATCTCATCTTGAAATGTAATCCCCACATGTTGTAGGAGGGGCCTGTTGGGAGGTGATCAAAGCATGGGGGTGGCCTTTCCCCTTGCTGTTCTTAGGATAGTGAGTGAGTTCTCATGAGATCTGGTTGTTTAAAAGTGTGTGGCATTTCACCCCTCATGCTCTCTTTCTCCTACCATCATGTGAAGGTTCTTGCTTCCCCTTTGCCTTCTGCCATGATTATAAGATTCCTAAATGATCCCAGCCATACTTCCTGTTAAACCTGTGGAACTGTGAGTCAATTAACCTCTTTTCTTCATAAATTACCCAGTCTCAGGTAGTTCTTTATAGCAGTGTGAAAATGGACTAATACAGTGGGACACATGGGAAATGAACTAGCCTCCTCTCCTTGGGTTGACTGCAGCTTCTTGGTGGCATGGATAAGGAAGTCAAGGTCTTTGCTCCCTTGCTAGTCTGAGGGCAGCAAGGGGAGTTCCACTGCAGAGGCAGTGGCAGAGACACTTTCAGTTGCCTCTAGATGCTCTTTCCAGGGAGTTGTCAGGTTGCTACTGGCTCGATAGCTCTGGTTGGATGGGGGGGTGTTTGGAGGCCCAGGCCTGGAGTATTTGCCTAGTGAGGAGATATGGGAACAGCCACCCATGTAATAGTCTGGCTGCTTTTCCACAGGATTGCTGCAGTATGCTGGGGGCCCGCTCCTGTCTGCATTCACCTCAGATTTTCCAGTACCTGGAGGTATCACCAGTGAAGGCTGTGAAACAGCAAAGATGGCAGCCTGCCTCTCCCTTTGGGACCTCTGTTCCAGGGAGGTACAGACCTGTTGCTTGCCTGAACACACCTATAGGAGGTGGCTGGATACCCCAGTTGGGATGTCCCACCCAGTGAGGAGGAATACGATTGGTGCCCCACTCAGAAAACCATTCTGGACGTGTTTTCATAGAGCAGCTATGCTGTGCTGGGGGTCCACTTCAGTCCCCAGTTTGCTCAGATACTCCAAAGCCTGAAGGCTGGAATAGCTAATCACCC
The DNA here is from genome assembly GCF_009828535.3 of Hylobates moloch. Classification (NCBI taxonomy): domain Eukaryota; kingdom Metazoa; phylum Chordata; class Mammalia; order Primates; family Hylobatidae; genus Hylobates; species Hylobates moloch. Next base: position 98,671,415 of record NW_026652282.1, on the reverse strand, counting down.
AAACAGCAAAGATGGCAGACTGCCCCTCCCTCTGGAAGCTTCATCCCAGGGAGATTTGAAACCTATGTTAGCCGGAGAGCACTTGTGGGGGTAGCTGGAGATCCTAGTTGGGAGGCCACACCCGATGATGAGGATCAGGATCAGGGACCTGCTTAAAAACGTTGTCTGGGGTGGGAGCGGTGGCTCACGCCTGTAATCCCAACACTTTGGGAGGCCGAGGCAGGTGGATCACCTGAGGTCAGGAGTTCGAGACCAGCCTGGCCAACGTGGTGAAACCCTGTCTCTACTAAAAATACAAAAATAGCCAGGCGTGGTGGTGGGCACCTGTAATCCCAGCTACTTGGGATGCTGAGGCAGGAGAATTGCTTGAACCTGGGAGGCAGAGGTTGCAGTGAGCTGAGACCATGCCACTGCACTCCAGCCTGGGCAACAGAGTGAGGCTCCATCTAAAAAAAAAAAATGTTGATCTGGCCACATTTGTGTAGGGCTACTGTGCTGTGCTGGCAGGCTACAACAGCCCCTGGTCACCTTTGACTCTCCAAAATCTAAAGGCTGGAATAGCTAAGTCACCCAAACAACAAAGATGGCAGCCCACCCCTCCTTCTTGGAGCTCTGTCCCAGGGAGATTTCAAATCTATGTTGGCTGGAGAGCACTGATGGGGGTGGCTGGAGACCCCAGTTGGGAGATCCCATTCAGTGAGGAGAGATGGGATTAGGGACCTGCTTTAAAAAGCAGCCTGGCCACGTTTTCACAGAGCAGCTGTGCTGTATTGGGGGACTGCCTCCTCCTCTGGTTGGCTCAGACCCTCCAAAGCCCCAAGGCTGGAATGTCTAAGTCACTCCAACAGCAAAAATGGTGGCCCATCCCTCTCTTTGGGAGCTTCATCCCAGGGAGGCTTCAAATCTCTGCTGGCTGGAGAACACCAGCAAGGGTGGCTGGAGGCCCTGGTTGAGAGATCCCACTCAGGGAGGGGGAATGAGATTAAGAACCTGCTTAATACAATAGCTTGGCCATCTTTTTGTGGAGCCAGCTGTGCTGTGCTGGGGGATCCCTTTTGCCCGGTTGGCTTGGACACTCCAAATCCTGAAGGCTGGAACAGCTAAGCTGCTCAAACAGCATAGATAGAGGACCATCCCTCCCTCTGGGAGCTCCACCCCAGAGAGTCTTCAAATCTCTGTCGGGTGGAGAACACCAGCAGGGTGGCTGGAGGCCCCAGTTGGGAGATCCCACCCAATAAGCAGGAACAGGATTGGGGACCTGCTTAAAAAAGCAGTCTGGCCACGTTTTTTAGTAACAGCTATGCTGTGCTGCGGGATCCCTTCCACCTCAGGTGGGCCTGTCCTTTCCAAAGCCGGAAGGCTGGAAGGACTGACAAGGTCACCCAAACAGCAAAGATTGCAGATCGCCTGCCCTGCCCCCACGGAGCTCATCCCAGGGAGATGCAATGCTGCTAGCTGCTACTGGTGGCTGGCTGGAATTCCAAGACAGTGGGTCTATCCTGTGAGGTGTGGTGGAAGTGGGGCCTGCAGACTGTCACTGCTCAGCCTCCTTGATTTAGCCTCTTTCCTACGGGTATGTATGGGGATCTTACCTCCCGCATGCCAGAGCTGCAGTTACTTCTGCTGGAAAGCCCAAGTATCTAAGGCTCCTGGGTCTCCATGTGTGCCTGAGAAGCTGCTCTGCCAAGACTCCATGTAGCTCTATGTGACAGACTGAAGGCTCTGGTGGAGTGGGTTCATGATGGGATCTCCTGACAACCTGAGGGTTGCTAATATCTGTAGGAGTAGTGTGGATTCCCAGGGTCACACATTCACTCACCCTTTTCCTGAGTGAGGGAGGTTCCCTTGGCTCCAAGTTGCTCCTGGTGGGGGTTGTTGTCTTGCCTTGCTTTTCTCTGTTCTCCGTGGGTCAATTTGTTTCCTTGATTAGTCCCAATGTGGGTTCCTGGATGTTTCATTTGAAGGTTCTTTATTTACTCACCCCTTCCGTTCCTATCTGTGAGAGCCATGAACACTAACTGCTTCTAGTTAGCCATCTTGGCCACCTCCTTAGAATTTTTTCTTTACTTTGTAAGTTTCTTTAAATCTCCAGCATCGCTCCTGTGCCTCCTGCCGTTACTTACTTAACACTTGTGTGTTATAAGAATTATTGTTTTCTTTTTATCAACTGTCTATTCTTCTGATTCCTTGGCTCTTTCATGTTCACCTGTTCTCATCTCCATTCTCTCCCATGTTGTATTTAGAAATAAGCTGGTGGCATCCACAAAAGTGGCCAGGAAACATGACTTCAAAAGCCACATGCATTCAACTCTAGGAACTTGAGAAAGAAGAGTTGGTTGGTGTGAGTTGAGCGTATTTTCTCCTAGTGAATTTAATGAAGCTATGAGGTCTTTGTCTTATTCTTCTAGGAATTCTAAAGTTTTTGTGGGCTATGAATAAATTTAAGCACCATAGTTTAATAGTATTAACATTTTCTTCTTAAATACATGGTTTTAAATCATATAATGTGGTTCTTCATTCCCCTCTGTAGCCCTTCTATTTTATTTGGTTTTATTTATTTTTTCCCCAAGGAGTATATCTCATGTGTTATAATGAAAGCCAAGGCAAAAAGTAATTCAAAATATATACATTCAATACAAGAACTATAAGGAACATCTCTTGTCCCTGACATAAATTAACCCTGTTCTGCAATACTATGGAAGAACTAGCAAAGTTTATTATACCAATATGTTGACTCTATGCTCTAAAAGCTTTATAGTTCATGACTGAGATCTATAAATTTAGAGAAGAAACACCGTGACTATACTTACATGGCAGAAATAGAGGGCATAATTGAGTCAGTGCTTTGGATATCTAGTTGTTTATTTGGATAAGTATTGTTAATACAATTAAAACCATAACATTGACAAATCAATTAGATGATGTGATTGCTATGAAATCTTGGAGATTATTGAATCACATCTTTTAGGTAGCAGTAGTGGTTAGTAAGAAATAATTCTCTGGTTCTATTGTTATGTGTCATTCAATTCCCTGATTCTGGAAAGATGCTAGACTTACTCCTTTCCTTTTTTATCTGTTTTCCTTTCTTCTTTCCTTCCATTGTATATATGTGTTTATACATAGCCCTCGCATTCTTCCCTTAGGAGATGTCTATCTCTATCTATCTATCTATCTATCTATCTATCTATCTATCTATCTATCTATAATTTAGTATGCTAAATAAATTTACTTGATTAATAATATATATCACACTCCTTTCTTGAGATATGAATATTTATATATCTATATTGTATATGTATATATAAATATATATTTATAAGTAGATACATATTTATACATATATGTACATATAATATATATGTATACAGAGACACAAATAAATAAAGAAGTAAATAAGTAAGTATAGATATATTCCAAGAGAGAAGTATGCATGGGGTTGAGGGTAAAGAGGTATGCAGTTCTCATCTTTAGGCCATTTATAAATGAAGGGGAGAATTGATAAGCTTTCTTGATCAAAGCCTTAATCAATTTTACATATTTTACTGTATTGCAAGAACTATAGATCAAAGGTATTTTATTTGCATGTTCATAGCTTTTTGTGGGGTAAGAGGTGGCAAATATAATAAATTACTACATCCTATTAGTTGTGCAAAAATGATTTTACAAGGAAACAACTTGGTTTCTTTCTCTCTATGACACTTAACAAACACATTTAGCGTGATAGTGCACTAACCTGCATAAATGTTGTACCTCTCCTCCTGTGTTTTAAGCTTCTGGATGGTAATGACAGTGTTTGATTCCTATTTTATCCCTCATGGTATTTAACAGGGCATCTAACATACCTGGAACAAAGCAAGTACTCTGCAAATGCTTCTTGAATAAATGAATCCTAGGAAGTTGAGAGCTGTAAGACAACATTTTAACTTTGAACAAAACAGTAGTCCTTGAGGTATATTACCTGGATTCTGTGTACGTTTCAACATAATTCATAAAGGTGAAAACTTACCCTCATTAATTGTAAAGGTTTATGTTGTCAACCACTTAGTTCCTATGGTTACATCTCTGAGAAATTATAAAATAGGTATTTCAAGAGTTTGGTAACAGGAACAAATTGGCTGTTATAGAATTCACGAATGCTAATAACTCATTTACTTATAATGGTTATAATTAATTAGTTTAGAATCATCTACTGCAGTCTTAAAATGAATAGGATATTTAAAGGTCACCATTGCTCTAAGCTCTCATTTAAAACTCTAATTGAACAAAAATACATTGAAGATATCAATTAAAACATTTCAAATTAGTCTCTAGCTAAAATAGTCCTAAAATAGTAAATGATAGATTTATTTGCTTTCTCTTAAATGTTGTGATCTGTATACTATGCTATTAAGTTATTAAAAAACATTAATTTCCAAGGTTTTGGATCACAGGGGATATGCCCATCATTTATGACATAGAATGAAGCAGATAAATCATGTACACACTAAGGTAATTTCTTACTAGATGTTTAGCAATGAATTTTCACTTTTTCCCCCTTCACTGGAAATGCAAATTGATATCATGTGCTAAATCATGTTTAATACTAAAGATATGAAATTCAATTAGAAAGTCTATTTATCAATGACAGATAACATCCAACAATAAATCTCAACATAACAAAGCAACCTATCTACACATAATGGGAACACAGAAGAAATAGCATTTCTCATTGTAATTTTTGACTAGAGGTATGTTAGGAGATATGTTGATAATATTAAAATGGGGCATTTGTAATTGGAAAATAGTAAATCCTTGAAGAAAGTTGTTGCTGTTGGATCATGGCAGAATCTTTCAAACTATATCTCACATGATATTGTTTCAGAAAATGTTGCTATCAGTGCCATGTAAAAAAGTCTCCACAATCAAAGAGGTTTGGAAAATTGTTTATAGTGGTTCTTTAGCCATGCCTTCCTGGTGTCAGTAGGTTTTTCTATGGTTCTGAGTGGATGTAGGAAAGCAGGTCTACCCACTCAATTATGTCTTTTGTATGAAAGCAAACAACTTATCAAAACATCACAAACCAGCTTATTTAAATATGATATATAGATCAACAATATATAAAGTATAAATGCCAAGTGTGACAGATTGTATTTTCTAAAGATGATTGCAACAGTATCTCCCATCCCACACATTCTTCTTACAAAGTAATGTGGACACTTTTCCCATGGAGAAGTGGGCTCTTTGTTGCCTTCCCTTAAATTTGGATGGGCTTGTGACTATAGCAGACATGATGCAATGTAACTTCTGAGACTAGTTCATAAAAAGTGATATAATGTCTGGTTCTTTTGGATACCTGCTTGTAGCCCTGAGCTGCCACATAAACAAGTGTCTCAAGGCCACCATGCAGTGCCATGAGGATGCCCAGATTATACCATGTGGAGACTACATGTGGTGGAAAAAATACCTGGCTTGCACCCTACTGCTTCAGCCAGAACCCCTGCAATTCCAGCTCTAATCACCATCTGACCACAATCACATCTGAGACTGAAGCAGTCAGAACTATTCAGCTGAGCCCTTTCAGAAACCCCTGACCCACAGAAACCATAGGAGGAATAGATGTTTTTTTTAAACCATTACATTTTGGGGTGATTTGTTATGCAGCAATAATAATAATAACTTTGGGTACCATATTTAACATAATATTTAGTAATAATACATACCTTTGTATTCATAGTATAATACATACATATAATAATACATACCTTAGTATTCAAACCAATCATAACCTCATTGACCTTCAGCTTTTGACACTGTAAAGTGAGGCTATTATTTTGAATTTAACAAAGGAATAAGAAAAGCATATTAAATATTTTTACACATTCCAAATCTTGAGATATCTTGTAGATAAGCCACATGTTCACTGCCCAAAGTATTTCCAGGAACATAATTTAGGGTTACCGAGCCACTAGGAACATATTATTTTACTGTTCTTCTTGAATTATTTAAATAACAGAGAGTATTAGAAATGTTGACACCTGTTTCTTTACCATTTACAACCCACAAAAATCTTAGTGTGATTCAGTGATTTAAAATGAGGTGAGCACTTGAGTGTTATCAGCTGGAGTCCTATTTCTGGACTTAAAAAGGCCCCAGGAATATCTAAGAGCACCCAGAGATCTCCCTGAGAACAGTGATTCAAAAACTTCTTACAGGATGATGTTCCCTCACATGGGAAAAACTGAGAAGATACCACAAGTAGATTTTCTGAAGTTAGGAGTCCAATATGCTTCCTTAGTCATAAAGAGCCATTAAGTCAGTGTGGTTGCCAATATTTTCCTGAAGAGTGGAGGGCAGACTGCATATTCATTAAGTTAGCAAATTTGAAAAAGGCCATTTAAAAGGAGGTTCTGATGATATACATTTGAAAGAGGAAGCAATATATGTCTGGGGAAATATTTTAAGACCTAGAAAAATGTCCAGTGTTTGTCTAGGAGTATGGAAACATCAACTCTCATTTGCCAGTCAAGATTTGAACTTTCTCCAAATACAGACGTGTAATGTTGTCTTAATCTGGTGAGGTTAATTTTCTCTTTGTCCTCTAACTAGTGAATGATTAGATACCATCATGCTCATTGAAATTCACTTAATACAACTTACCATTTATCCCTTACCATCCACCTGTCATGTGTATTAAGTCTTTTAATCATCACAACAACTCTATGAGACATAGGCACTGTTATAATCCACATTTTACAGATGAGGGCCCTGAAGCCCAGAAAGGTTAACTTGCCCAAGATTACACAGTCAGTAATTGATAGTCTGGAATTAAACACAGGCAGTCTGGCTCTAGAACCAGTGCTGTTCAACTCCATGCTATATTACCTGTCTTGGATATTTGTTGGTATATAGTCCTAGCCAAAGATGGTGCTAAGTTAAAATTTTGTTGTTTTTTTTTTCAAGACCTCTGATCTTAGATAAGTTGCTTAATTGTTCTGACTCTTTGTCTCTGCAACTATGTGAATAGAATAATAATATAGTTCCTATGCTTATACTGCAGTTGTGAAGATTATAGGTAGTATATGTAAAGTACCTAGTATGATACTCAGTACATACTCTCGGTGCTGATAGTGGTGGTAGTATCTTCTTTCTCTAGTATGTCCTACTCAAATCTTAATATAATAGTACATGGAAACACAGGGACAGATGTGTAACTCAGCAGACATTGGAATATAGATCTAGGAGGTTAAGACTAAGGTAAAAACATTATATTAGCAAGGCAAGATTTAGGCAGAAATGATTCACTATCTTCTCTATGGCATCAAGAAGAGGCAGATAGGCTAGGGAAAAGGATTAAAACAGTTCATTAATCCAAGATTCCCCAATGCTACTGATAGCTCTGTCTTTCCAAGGTTTATGCTAAGGTGAGAAAAAGAAAGGCAGGAGGATCATTCAATGTAACTTTGAACATATAAAAATGAAGTTATGATGATATGAGTAAGAATTTTCTTTGAAAAACTCATTTGTACTGGAAAATGTGCTGAAAATTCATATGAACATATTAGAAACAGTTTAAAAGACTGTAATTATAAACAATAACAGAAAATAATTATAATTATATTTCCAAAGTCTTCAGATAATCTCTTGCTTTAGAAATGGTTTTGAAGTATTTATAATAGTCTGTGGAAATATGAATTTTTTAAAGTGCTGTAGTTACATAACTAGGCAATTATAGCAATCTTGCATTTTAACACTTTGTGATGACTAGGCTAATATGTTGATAAAACATCTGTGTTAAGGTAGATAAGAATGGAAGCAGAGAGACCAGTTATAATTAAGGAATGGGGAATTGGTGGTCGAGATTGAAAGAAGTGGTAGGAAGTGAGGCCAGAGAGTTAGTCTGGGGCCAAATTTTATAGGACCTTGAAGACCATCATATAGGATCTGGTTTATATCTTGAATTCAAATGGAAGCCCTTGGAAGGGTTAAGCAGGTAACAGATGCAATCTGATTAATCTTTTAAAAAGGATCAATTTGAAAGCTTTGAGGAGAATCAGTGGAGCATATAGGGAATAAAAGTGGGAAGAATAGTTAGGAGGCGAATGTAGTAGTCTAGTCAAGATATGAATGGTAATTTTGTGGATGGAGGCATGGGGATATATAGAAGGGATAATAAGTCATGGAATTGATAGGACTTTGCAGTGGAGGTTTCTGGAATGAGCTGTAGGGTACATTGACTGAAATAAGGATGGTGGGGAAAATGGCAAGTGAAGGTACTTTGAGGTGGCAAGCCTGTGTGTGTGTGTGAGTAGGGGCATTCAGGTGAAAAATTCAAATATAAGTCTCACAACAACAGAATGACATATTAGCCCTATTTAGAAATGAGGGTCAGAGGAGCTTAGAAATGAATGAAATAACTTGATCAATCTCACACATCTACTAAGTAATAGAGATGGATTCAAATCCATGTCTGTTTGATTCCACCTGCCATGTTATTTTAACTTAACCACCCAGCAAAAAAGGGCATTTTCATGGTAGTGAGTCTTTACTAGAATGTGTGTGCAAGGAAAGAAAAGATATGATGTGGCAGAAAGGAAGTACAGAGGTCTCTTTAATTGGGCTTCTCCAGACCTAAATGATAATGTGGAGGTACCAGGAAAGAACCTAGGTTTAGGAAAGGGAAGCCACAGTGAAGAACTAAGAATGTGCAGAAAAATGAGCAATGATAAGTCATAGAGTGCAGGAATTTGGTGCAAAGCCTAAAAGTTCACTCACAATCAAGAGTATTATTTGCATTTGACATGCTGTAGGAGTGGTATACTATAGGTTTGAGAATAGCGGAGTTACATAATTGAACATCCCAGAGGGAACATATTTTCTTATTACCATGGAGAAGAGGGCTTGGTGGTAATTAAGGAGACAAGCAGTTATCCAGCTGGTTACAATTTGGGTTAAGCCTATAATTTTGGAAATAGAGAGTAAGGGGCACATCTAAGACCTCTAAAATTTAGTAGACCCTCAACATTCTTGAGGGTTATGTCTTGAGATCTTTGCAGATTCCCAAATTCATGAATACAATTATAACATATAATTTCATTATAAAATGTAGTGAAGTATGACTGAAAAATGTATGGGAACCCTTTGGGTCATTAACAATCCAATAAATGCGTCTAAATAATTCATAAAGCTCTTAAGATAAATTCTACCAATAATACCACATCCTTAGACCATTTCACATACATTACCATTACTTGCAAATTGGCATTCTTTGTACAGCCTTTTTACAAGGAAATTATCTCTTCCACCCCTACCCCAGTTCCTAAAAATTACTGTTACACATTTCCAACAGAGAACAACAAAGCCATGTTAAGATGCAGGCACTTAAAGGAAATGATATCTGTGGTGGGTGATCAGCTGGGTTCATGCACTAGCTAAGTAACTCACCTCGACACACCAGCCAAAAAGAGTACATGGTACAATTTCATGCTTCAGTACACTGACAAATTGACTATGTGCCATGAACCTTCAGAACCACTTGAAAATAATTAGAACTGAATTTCAAACCTGTGAATGCTTAGTAAAGGTTGACTATACATTAAACTTTGTGTCACCTAGTTAAGATAAGACTATTGGTCTAAGCCCCTATCTACCCAGTAAGCATAATTACACAATTGGAACGCTTTTGCTTATAAGGACTAAATCATGTGTCAATAGGGGAGTGCATATGAGCATGAAAATCTTGTCTCATTTACATGAAACTGCTCTATTATATCCGTGAAAACCCTATGTCAGTGATTTTGCCTCCCAGGCAATATTTGGCAAAGTTTGTATACAGTTTTAGTTGTCACAACTTGGGGAGTTGTGTTACTGCCATCAAGTGGGTAAAGGCCATGAATGCTGCTAAATATCCTACAAATGCAAAAAACAGTCCCCTACAACAAGTAATTATTCAACCCAGTACTGTTGAGGTTGAGAAACCCTGCCTTATGTCAAGAGAATAATCTTATCAGAGAGAGGCCACTTTAAATTTTTCCCACTGTGATGAATTTAATGCATCAACAAGACTGGACCATGGGATGCCCAAATAGCTCATTAAAAATTGTTTCTGGGTATGTCTTCGAGGGTGTTTCTGAAAGAGATATGCATTTGAATTGGTGGAATGACTGAAACAGATTGGGTGGGCATCATCCAATCTGTTGAGGGCCTCAAGAGGGCAAAAAGATAGACGAAGATTAAATTAACTGCCTGACTGTTGAGCTGGGTCATTGATCTTCTCCTGCCCTCAGTGTTTCTGGTTCTCAGGGCTTCAGACCCAAACTGGGATCTACCCCATTGGCTCCTTGGCCTTTGAGCTATGCCAGTGGCTTTTTGGGGTGTCCAGCTTTCAGACAGCAGATCATGGGGACTTCTAAGTCTCCATAACTTTACAGTAAATCTCTCTCTCTCTATATATATATATATACACACACACATATACAGATATATATACACACATATATGTACATGTAATAGATCATATATGTATGTATATATCTATGTATGTATATATGTACATATATAGATACGTATCCATATATCTAGATATATATCTAGATATATGGATACGTATCTATATCTAGATATATAGATATATATACACACACATATATATACTGGTTTTGTTTCTCTAAAGAATCCTGACTAATACAGTATACCCATTAAAAGCTATGTTTAGTCCCCAGTTCTTGGTTCCTCTTGGTTTTCAGTCCAATAATTAGGAGAATCTACAGTCCCCAGTGTCAAGGATGTAACATTTTCATATCTACAAGATCACTTATTTTGAGTAAGCCACTGATCTTTGTGATTTATACATGTAGCCCATGCATAAATATTTAGTATCTACTGTGCTAGTTCTGAGTTACAGTGAAGAATAAGTTGGACAAGCTGTTTTCCCTTAGGGTTCTATAGCATTTAGATTTTGTTGAGGGATACAGACAAGCAAGCAGACAATTACAATGTCGAATGGTAGCTGCTGTGTTAGCAGAAGTCCAGGTTCTCTGGGAGCATACTATGCATCTTTTAAAATCAGGTGTTTGTGGGAAACTCACCTTAAAAGTGTATCTCTTCTCTGATAGTTTCTTGAACTTGTCATTTTTCCTTTTCTTTGGGCATTTAACTGGGCCAACCAATGACCTACTTTTCCTGATCCTTGATGTAACCCTGCCTTGCAGTCAGAATTGGTGGAGAAATGGAGAAATATAGAACATGGGAGCATTTTTCTGGAGGAAGTGACATCTAGGCAGAAACAGCAAGACAGAAATTAACCATATGAAAATGGAAAAAAAGAGGAGAAAGAGGGTATCCTAGGCTAAAAGAAAAACGTGTGTGAGAACCTAGAGGAGCATGGACTCTTTAGGAAATTAAATTGGCTATCTGCAGCCTGAGCTACTTTTTATTTTATTTTATTATTATTTTTTGTTTTTTTATATTTTTTAATTATACTTTAAGTTCGAGGGTACATGTGCACAACACGCAAGTTTGTTACATAGCTATACATGTGCCATGTTGGTGTGCTGCACCCATTAACTTGTTATTTACATTAGGTATATTTCCTAATGCTATCCCTCCCCCCTCCCCCCACCCCACAACAGGCCCCAGTGTTTAATGTTCCCCTTCCTGTGTCCAAGTGTTCTCATTGTTCAATTCCGACCTATGAGTGAGAACATGCAGTGTTTGGTTTTTTGTCCTTGCGATAGTTTACTGAGAATGATGGTTTCCAGCTTCATCCATGTCCCTACAAAGGACATGAACTCATCATTTTTTATGGCTGCATTTAATTTGTGTTGTTGTGTGAGAAGAATGGTGAATTGGAGGGCAAGGCTTATCAAGATCACACTGGTATCATCTCCAATCCTGAAATCACCATCTTCCTTTTTCTTCTTGTGTATGTTACAAAAATAATCCTCACTCACTGTTAAAATTTTCTAAAGTATATAAAATGAGACATAAAAATTCCACTCAACATCTATCAATTTCCTTTTTCAAAGCAGTGCTGTGGTTTAAATGTGTCCTCTAAAAGTTCATGTGTTGGAAACTCAATCCCCCTGCCCCCAGGAATAAATTAATGGATTAATTATGTATCTGCCCTCATGAATGGACTAGTGCCACTATTGTAGGAGTGGGTTTCTTATCACAGGAGTGGCTTTGTCATAAAAGTAAGCTTTCTCTTTCTCTCTTGCCCTCTCACTACGTGATGCCCTCCTACATGTGATGATGTGGAAAGAAGGCCCTCAACTGATGCTGGCACCATGCTCTTGGACTTCCCATCTTTCGAAACCAAGAGCTAAATAAGATTATTTTCTTTATAAATTACCCAGTCTGTGGTATTATGTTATAGCAACAAAAAAATGGTTTAGTAAAGTGGTGTCAATAGTGTGTTTTCTGCAAGCCTTATCTTCACTTCCTTTTTAATGCCGTTACATTCACAAACTGTATATAGTCTTGGAGTTTTTAAAGCATAAATTATATCTATCTATCGATCTATAGATGTAGACCTCTTCCCTTTTTCTGTTTGAAATATTTTCTGAAAATCTTTTTACATCAGCATACATGAATCTACATTATTATTTTGCTATTTGCTTAGCTGGATGAGCCATAATTTTGGGTGGCTGTTACTTCACCAGTTATCCCAGTTACAGATTACTTTTCTTCTAAGGGGGTGGGGCACTGGGGTGCCTCTTGAGAAATCAGTGGTCTGCAGGATGATGGGGAAAATAATTAGAACTCCTTAGTCAAGGCTTATATAGAGACCATCTGCACCTGAAACCTTCACCCTAAAACACCACCTCCTGCTCAAAGCATTTTCCTTTCCTACTTTTACAAAAGCCCTTTAGGCTGCAAGTTTTTGTCTGCCATGCCTGTCAATAATGCCTTTGATATTTGCCTTAATGTGATTTCATTTGGATAAATGTATCTGAGGGGGAGAAAGGCAGGGAAGCACCCAATGGGATTTGCCCCAGAACCTGCCCACTCTCTTTTTCCATCTGTGCTTCAGATGAAACACAGTCAGTTGCTTTTGGATGCAATTTAAATGATAATAAGGCTGTTAGAAATATAAATAAGGTGGGGAAAGGAACTTGGGAAATTCACAAAAACAGGCAGAATGCAGTTGACAGGAAGCAGAGAGTGGAGGTACCTGGCTGTGCAAGCTGACAGTAAAATAACATATGTTTGAAGGACCCCAGGCTTAGAGAAATTTATTTGAATTTGTTAACTGTATTATTTTTTATTCCTGTCTTTGCCAGCTTTATTGGTATATGTTTTCAGGATCAAGAAAACAGGCAGTCTGACTTACTGTTTAAAAAAAGTATCTGCACTTCACCTTTTACTTTACAGTTTTTATAAAAGATGGAATCATTTTATCCCTCCAGATGATCACAAAGAAGAATTGGATATCAGTTTTCTGTTACTGTTTTCAACCAAAAATGGTGTTGACTGAGGCAGATGTGATCATTGGAGAGTAGATTGTTCAAGGCACCCTAGGAAGGCTGGAGTTGATAGGCAAGAGATAAGAACATGAGGACCTGGGCTAGGGCCAATGTTGAGAGGGCCCAGGAGATGAAAAAAAAAGGAAGGCAGACTGAAGAGGGCAGGAGCCAGAGCAGAAAACAGGGCAGAAATTGAGAGACAGATCAATCAACCTGGTCAGGGACAGGAATAAAGAAGCCTAAAGACCATTCAAATAGACTGCCAGTGGACCAGGTTAAGTGCCCAGGGAACAGGATTGGCAAAAAGAATGCCTCTGTTGAGAAGTTACACTACTGAAATGAGTTACACCAAAATTGCCTGATCTTAGAGTGAGGTGAGAAGAGTTTGATTTTAGTGGGGTAGATTAAAGGACTCTGAGGGAAGCAGAGCAATGGGTCAATTCTCAGATATAAAGCATTTCGGTCCGCATTCTTCCCAGTCTACTGGGTATTTAACCACCCTTTTGTAGAACTGAAAGTTCACGCAATCTGTACCTTATATTCTTTTGAGCCATTTATTGTTTTAAAGTACAGTAGCTATAGATACGGTAAGAAGAGAATAGAGTCAATTTTAGTTGCAGTGGGCAGAGAGAGGAATGTCATGGTTCCTGAATATGGATAATACTTGTAACAAGAGTGCTGTGAGGCTTAAGAGCCTTAACAATGGTGCAGAGCTTTATGAACATGTCTTCTAGTTTCTTGAAGAGATGGATCAGTATAGTAATATAGGTGCACATCCTTTCCAGACATCTCTTTTGAACAGGCTAGTCATTGGGATGCCAAGTGTTTACTTACTTATTGTAATTGACTTTGCTCCATTATACTTTGTGGGTAGCTCAGAATTTACTTAGGACAGTAGTTTCTAAATTTTATTTTTAACAGTAGGTTTTTTTTTTTAAATCAAATGGAATCTCACATAGAGCTGTACTATTTAAACATATGTTAGAATATTTTAAGCTCAAATCCACCCTATTTCAGCACATGAATAAAGTTTTGATGAATGCAAGCCTTTAAAATACGGGCTTCTGTGTGACAGTTGTATTCTTATGTTCAGCTTTCACATCTAACTTATTCTTCTGTAAGATTTTGGTTGCACAGTGTAGAGACATTCCTAATTCACATAGATGAATTGGAAACAAAAACAGCATTTCTGATAGCTCAGCTTGCAGTCTCAGGGGACTCTTGAGATAAATAAAATGGTAGGAGTCGCTACCAATCAATGTCTGCACCAAAAACTAAATCATCTGGCAGCAAAAATTAGCACTGTATGTGCTAATCTGGTGTACATTCCATTTCGGTGTGTTATTCTACTACGTTTGAAAGATATTTAAAAATATAGGCCGGGCGCAGTGGCTCACGCCTGTAATCCCAGCACTTTTGGAGGCTGAGGCAGGTGGATCACCTGAGGTCAGGAATTCGAAACCAGCCTGGCCAACATGGCAAAACGCTGTCTCTACTAAAAATGCAAAAATTGGCGGTGGGTGCCTGTAATCCCAGGTACTCGAGAGGCTGAGTCAGGGGAATCACTTGAACCTGGGAGGCAGAAGGTGCAGTGAGCCGAGATGATGCCACTGCACTCCAGCCTAGGTGACAGAGTTAGACTCCATCTCAAAATAAATAAATATAAATAAATAAATAAAACTTATTATAATTCAAACTGAATGCCTTTGGAATCACCATAACATCTTTGAAGAACCTTAGAGGTTTTTGAAATACAGTTGTAAAGCCTTTGGCCTAATAACGTGTCTGCTCTAGGAACAGCATAGTGAGAGATGAGTCAGGGAACTGAATCAAAGGAAAAAACTTGTAAGAAAATGGTGTTGTCAATCAAGCCAGATGATCATGTAAGCAAGTTCCATGATTCATAAAAGGGTTACTCAATTGTTTTTTTGGATGATGCAACAATGTAAACACTGACTACCTGACTACGAGTGCTTGGGACAGGGTTGTGGTAGAGCAAAGTAGGCTCCTGACTGGAAAGCAAAGATTAAGCTGCTTCAAAAGTATTTTTGTTTCCTTTCTTTCTCTTTGTATATTTAGTTTTTACTACAGTAGGTTTTCAATAAATATTAATTAAATTAATTAAGAGGAATATGAATGGCGATCTTGATGAAGAATTAACAGAGGTAAGATAGCCTCTGTGAGTATATTGCTGCCCTCAGATACCATAAGGATACTTAGTCTATTCTGGCTGATATAAAAAAATACTATAAATTGAGTAGCTATAAATAACAGGAATTTATTGCTCACAATTTGCAAGCCTTGGAAGTCAAAGATCCGGGTGCTGGCAGATAAAATGTCTGATGAGGGCCCACTTCCTGGTTCCTAGATGGTGCCTTCTTGCTGTGTCCTCACATGGTAGAATCGGGCCAGTAGTCTCTCTGGGGCCTCTTTTATAAGGCCAGTAATTCCATTCATGAATGCTCTGCTCCTGTGACCTAACCACCTCCCAAAGGCCCCACCTCCTAATACCACTACCTTGGGGATTAGGATGTCAACATATGTATTTTGGCGGGACATCAACACTCAGAACATAGCAGATGCCTTACACATAATTGCTGTACCATGTATGTTTATTGAATGAATGCAGAACTTTAATCTTGGAATCCAGGGCCTGTATATGTTTTTGTAGAGCTTCAAGCACTAATTTTTGTCTTCTTCATCTGGCTTTACCCCATTACATTGGGCTTTCTTTTAAAGAATATGACTCAACCTATGACTGACTAATATAGTGCTAATTAACAGATTCCTTCCCTGTCAGTTCTAGGCCTCCCAGAACAAATGTCCCAACAAACTTTCTTTTGTGCTCATCTGCTTGTAATCAATTCCAACCTTAATTGCTTCTGATATTGCCTTTTGTTTTTCCTGGGTACACCTGGTTTTAGCAAATTGCGCATCCTCTTAACATATGCCCCTCAATGACATTGAGCCCCTCCCACCCCTGCCACAACAACTCATGTAATGCCTTTTTTTCATTAATCCTTTTTTATCATCATCCACTGTTTCCCTTGATATCCCCAAATGTGGAATAGTGAGGCTAAATTGTAATAATAGGTCACATTTTTTTCTTTAGCATTTACTATGTGCCAAGTATGGAGCTAAATGCTTCACATGCTTTATCTGCATCAAAAACCCAATGCAGTAGATACTGTATTTTCCCCCATTTTACAGCTGAGACAAATGAGGTCCATAAATAATAACTAACTTGAACAAAATCACACACCTTGTTAGTGAGAGCCAGAATCTGATTCCAAACACTATTTCCTAATTAATTCTTATAGTCACTCCCTACAAAACAGCTTGTTGGAAGGAAGCATATTATTAGCAAAAACGTCATTTTTTGTGATTCTGGCTGGAGTCCAACTTTTACATAGGCCTCTGGAATGAAGATCAGGACATCACCTTTTCTATCTCTACTGCCACTCCTAAAGGCAAATACCAATTCAATGTATTGTGTTTTATCAAATTTGAGGGTTAAGAGTGATTATCTTAGTATATTCAGGCTACTATAATGAAATACCTTATGCTGGGTAACTTATAAACAGCATAAATTTATTGCTCACAGTTCTGGAGGCTGAGAAGTCCAAGATCAAGGCACCAGCAGATTCACCAGTATCTGGTGAGGGCTTGCTCTCTACTTTGAAGATGATGCATTCTAGCTGTGTCCTCATGTGGCAGAAGAGGGGAATGAGCTCTCTTGGGCATCTTTTGTAAGGGAATTAATATTATTTATGAGGACAGAGCACTCATGACTTAATTGCCTTCCAAGAGGCCCCTACTATTGTGGATTAGATTTTAATAAATGAATTGTGGACAGGTAGATTGGGGGGAGGGCAAACATACATACCATAGCAATGGTTCTTCCTATTTCAGGAACTATAATTATAAGGGCCACTGAGAGGGTAAGAGTCACATATCAAAGGTGTGGCAGAAGTGGGAAACAAACCTGTGGGTTGTCAATCCTGGTCCACCTACACTCACAGGCTACGCCTAGATAAGGGACATGCAGAATTTCCAGATGTATTTGAGACTTCCATATTGCTCTGAAAAAATATCTTGAGTGAGTCCTCTTCCTTTCCTTCCAATGCCCCCTCAACTAAATTTTTCCTCAGCAAAACTGATTTTTGAAATCATATCCTATTTATTCCCACTTTCCATGAAATTTTGTAGTGGGTTCCAACCTCTTCTACAGACTTATTATTTCCTGTTTGTCTCTATCTCTTCTTCCCTAGTCTGGAAAGTTTTATGCTAATACTCCTAACACTTAGTGAGCAGACTTGAGGTGCTCCTACCTTCTCCACACACAGGCATAAGAATGGCAAGGTTTGTGGCCTGTGTTGACTATGTGAACACAGTGCCTGCTTAGGACCCTTTGAGGTGATACGGTTATGTTTCCTAAGGCAGCCTATACAAGGTCTATATTATGACTTTGAGGATAGTAACTAAATATAGGGACAGGCTGGAAGCTATGGTTGAGAAAGCAAAGAATATGCAGAAGTCTAGGTCAGCAACTGAGTGGGTGATTCTTGTTTGCATTTATGAGAGTTTTATCCAGACCACCTGAGGAGGTGGAATTCAACATATGCTTGCTCCCTTCCTGGATTGTTAGACATTGTCTTCCCCCAAACCTGTTAACAACCACTATTATTTACAGGATTGTGACATACCCCTTTTTTACAGGAGGAAAAAAATAATAATTAACATCAGTTAAATATACCTTAATCATATGTGTCTGGTATATTATGTGCCAAGCATATAGTGTTAAGGTGTATTTATTCATATAATCCATGCATATACTCTAGAAAGTAAGTACAATTGTTATTATCTCAATTTTTCATTTGAGGGAACTGAGGCAGAAAAAGAGCAGCTTGCCCAACATCACATAGCCACTAAATGGTAGAAGTGGGGCTAGTTAAAGCAGTGTGACTCCAGAATCCACTTCTTTACTTAGTCTGCTATACTGCATCTCAGAAGCATGATCACTCAGATTCCAATGAACATGGTATCTTAGTACATTAGGGCTGCTGTAACAAGACTACTATAGACTGAGAGCTTATAAAGATATCTCCCTGTATATAGATAGATATCTCCATCTATCTATCTGTCTATCTGTCTATCTATCTATCTATCTATCTATCTATCTATCTATCTATCTATCTATCTATCTATCTATCTATCTATCTATCTATCTATCTATCTATCTATCTATCATCTATCATCTATCTATCTATCTCCTACAATTCTGGAGGCTGGAATGTCCAAGTTAAAGGTGCTGGCACATATAGTGTCTGGTGAGGGCCTGCTTCTCGGTTCATTGACAGCCATCTTCTTGCTGTGTCCTTACATGGAAGAAAGAGTGAGAGAGTTCTACAGGGTCTCTTTTATAAGGTCACTGATCCCATTCATAATGATAACACAGGGTAAATCAAAATATATGTGTTGGGCTTCTATCTATATTTTACAATAAGCCACTTTAGTTTTTTCTTTGAAGGGTTCAGGAAACAGATAATACAAAAGTAATCCTGGGACCCTGGTAGTGACTGAGACATCTGCAAGGAACTGAAAGGACACAGTCTGTAAGGAGTTGAAGTTGAAGGAGTAATGTAGCAACCCTAAGAGATCGCTAGAATTAATTGCTGCTCTAACATTTCCTAGAGCTCTTCTGATGCCTTCAAAGAAAGTGATATGTTCTTGGCCTTTTATATACTTCATTTATTCCTCACAATAACCTAATTATGTAAGTATTCCTTTTGCCCCCCGCCCCCCACCTATCAGAAGAAGGGACTCAAGTCCTGAGAAGACAAATATTTTGTCCAAGGTCTCAGAACTGGTAAGTGGCAGAGCAGCCTGGATTTAAACTCAGGCAGTTTGTTTTTAGAGCCCACATATTTAAATGTTGCAAATGGTAGAAAATCTAGAGTTCAAAAGCTCACGCAAACAAAGCGTCAGAGCAATGAGTCAGCAATCTGGGGAAAGTAATATCCTGAAGGACCAAACTATTGAAAAGCAAACCCAACAGCCAGTCAAAAGGTCAATGTCAGAATCGCCTCAAGCAATGACAAAGCAAAATGAATTAGAAAACACTCTTGAGGAATAGTAAAAGGAAATTTGAATTTTACCTGTCCCAGCTAGCAAACACCATGTATGTTTCCTATTAGTGCAAAGACCAGTCCAGTGGTATAGCTAGCCTAAGAGCTGTAGGGAGAAGTAGGTTCAGTAGAAACGACTGAATGGACTGGCAGTAGCAGAGAAGAACATATTCAGATAAAGTCTTGCTAGAGACCATTTAGAAAATAATAGAATCATGGACTATTAGAAATCAGAAAAAATACTAGACTCCTCTATACCATATTTATTCTTAAGTCATTTTTTATGACATTCCTGTGAAAAGGTCACCTAGTGCCTGCTCAAACACTATCTCCTGGGGAAGCCTGTGTGGTTTTCAGGCAACTTTCCTGTTTCAAAATTTACTTACGTTGAGCTGAAATCTACCTCCGTGTACTTTCCTTCTTTGGGCCTCAGTTATTTGCTCCTGGAGCACATTTGAATAAGTCAAACCTCTGTCCACATGGCAACACCCTTTTGGGGCACATTTTGGAGAGAAATGGGGGAGGATAAGTTGTGCTATTAGCTTAACCTGATTGGAAGAGTAAGCATAGGCTGACTTTTCTCATGAAAAGTCTGTTTTCTTTGATCATGGAATGTATAGTTCATTAATCCATGACTTCTCCACAAGGGGATTTTATTTTGGAATTGCTATCGTCTGAACTCATTCTTATGGATTTTCTAAAACACCCTCAAAGCAGTTCATTCCCATGGTAGGCTCAGTTGTAGTTTGACTTTGTTTATTTACTTCTGGCCCTGAGATCTTGGCTCTATTCAGTGAAGAGTATGAGGAAGCAATTCCTGTTCCAAATGTAGGTAAATCCTAGCAAACTCTCTCTTTCTCTCACTATTCCTGCAATTATTACATACATCTCCAAATATATTCTTTCTTTATAGCTAACCTAGTAATTCAGAACAAACATTCAGTATTTACAGAGATACAGTATAAGTGAAATAAGAACAGAAAGAACAGGCTTTGTCTTATTTTGTTGATGACATTAATAGCTAAATAAGTAAGATAAAATAATACAGGTTAAATTGGATTCTGTGCCTGAGTCCAAAAAAAAAATAATATAAGCTAAGGGTCACACAAAAAGTTATGCATTGTTTGTTTTGTGTGTGATAGAGAGAGAGTTAGTACCAGACAGAAAGAGGAAAATGTCATACAGAGTTGTCTGGAAAGACCATCCAAGATATACAGCTTCTTGGCTTCTGTATGATGAGAAAGGAAGGAAAAATGGAAGCAATGGCAAGTATAGATGAAAACTAGAGCTTGTGAATCAAAATTAAGAAGGATGTATGAACCACATAAAGAGAGGAATTCCATACCAGATACTTGTGATTTTTTCCAACCAGAAGTCCTGAAAATTAGGAAAAAAAATGAATTAAGAAGTTGAGACAGTGTGAATTTAAGAATTAAAAAAAAAGAATCATTGGTCCTAAATTGGAACTCAAAGAAGCAGAAAAAAATGATTTTCACAGAAGCTTGGAATAGTGTTTCAAGGGGTTCCTTTTCTTCCCCTTTGGTGTGTGTATGGGGGCAGGGGATCTGGCTTGGCAAAGGTCCAGCTGTCTAAAGGTACTAGTGTAGTTTTTGTTATGGGGCACCCTGGAATGGTAGAGTGGGCAGGGGTGGGTAGCTGGCCAAACCTAGTTAAGGAAAAAAGGGAACGAGGAACACAGAAGGCTATAAAGAACAGAGGAAAGATCTTCCAGTTAGGCCACAAACTCTATTGGATCTTATAAGTACTGTTTCTCAGTTCTGCTGCTGTCAAAGTCAGATAAAGTGCAAAGAAGGGCTATGAGGCAGTTTTGGTAAATGAATAGACATTAAGGGTACTGGGGAAGTAGATGGAAACACTCACACATGCACAGATATTCACACATATTCATACATCTATACAACACATACACACACATGCATACACACACACTCACTCATGAATGGCATTACTAGAGAATGGCTTATAACTTTAGCCAAAGAGTAATTTAGACCAAGGATGCAGTCCTATAGGCTCTTCAAACATCAGTGGTGATCTGGATACTGAAAAATTGCCTTTAGCCCCAACCCACAGAGGGTGAATCCAGGATTCACAGACAGGCTGCATTCTCATAAGTGGATCTCATAAGAATTTAGATGTCTTGGAAGAGAGATATTCTAGGGTTTTTTCAGAGTCAGGGAGAAAGAAAAGTTACACCGAGTGCACAAGGCAAAGGGAGCTAGGCAGAATCTCTCTTCTCTATCCCTGCTGCTGTCAAGTACACACTCAAGAAGTCTTGAGTGTATATTGTGTGAGACATGAGGCAAACTTTTCTGACCCAATAATTTCACTGAAGATGATGAAAAGGATGAGTGGGTCCTTTCTGTTTCCAGTAGCAACAGTTGAATAACAGGAATGAAAACTCTCCTGCCTATGAGATATAAGATGGGAGAACAAAAGGTCAAGGGATAGAATCCACAATCAATGACTAATTGACCTTTCTACACTAAGGAGCTCTTGTTGGATTTTAAGATGTGATTGTTTAATCCCTCATAGTGCCACGTTGTTTATCATTTACCCCAGATAAGAAGTGCATTTTCTTGCTGATGCTTAAAATGCAAAGATATTCAACCCTGAACAAATTAAAGGCAGCATAAAGTAAATGACCTTTATTCATTATGATGTTCTCAGATCTAGCTGAATAAAGAACATCTTTTTACACCTAAATTTTAAATGACAGGGTCCCTTAGATCAAAATCATAATGATATTTATCTTGTTATCTGATGCCTGTAAGAAGTTGAAGGGATTCCTAAATATAGTTGTCTCTATGTTTCAGACACATTTTTTCACTTTATTTGACAGTTATTAAGTACATTAATTTGCTGATGGTAATTTCAACATAACAACCATATAAAAATTTAAGTCTTGTTTTCTCATCGAAAAAGAAGAAACTGGCAAGTATCTTGAGAGCCATAAATCAAAATATTAAAGACTCTTCAAATACCATTTAGGGAGTGAGGTGGAATTCTGGGTATCAAAGTTCAGTTGGACAAGAAATATAATGTGGTTACAGTTAAAGGAATTTTTCTATGTGGTGTTTCCCTAACCCAGATAGAGAGATATGGTAGTTTTACCAGAATAATTGGTAAGCAACAAATATGTAGGTACAAGACAAGATCTTGAAGTCTTCGTTGATTCTACCAAAACAAACTCATAAATAATGTGAAAAAGCTTATTGACACAGATAGCTTGAAAATCAAATAACTTGAGAGTAAACATTGACTTTCTTAGTAGAATGTTTTGTGAAGGCCCTGAATTTATTTCCTTGAGGTGAAGCTAATCAGTTTTGCTCTGTTCCATGGCTCTAGGCTGTACCCCCCTAGCTTTAGCTAGGTCTCCTGCAAATGCATATAGTTGGCCCCAAGGGAACTGAACCAAAGATCAGGAAAATGGCCTAAATCCACACACACCAATGGAAAAACAACTCAAAGTGTATTTCTTCTCCATAAATGTAGGGTAGCATATTATTAGTAACAAAAATATCACTTTTCTTCAAAAACTTTGATTTTAGGATATACATGGTTCTTAATGTGATTGTTAAAAGTCCCAAATGAGCCCCAGAGTATGCTAGGGATCAAGCATGACAGAACATTTTATTTATCCTGGCTGGTAGTATTATCCCTATCCTTTGTTTTGAAGCAACACAGGTGGATTTCTTGTTCATTTTAAGACTTTCCTTTTAGACACACCCATATAACATTCACATCCTGGTCCTATACAGTTCGTGTAATTTCACTTTATTACTTTCCTTTTTCTTTTTTTAAAAATAGTATTACCAAAATAATTTATGTGTATAGTTTAAAATATAATTTATGTTGAAAAATGAGTCCCTTTATTCATATCTCTCCACAGCTCAGTCCCATTTGAAACTTTTTGCTATTTCTTCATTTACCTTCATATTTCTAAATGACATACTATGTTGCATTTTCTTGACTTATTGACATTACACATTGCCTATTAACTTCTTATAATAAAATATAAGAATTTAAGCTCTCTAACTTCTCTCTCACACACATGCACTTCTATTATTATTTAAAATAGTATGCCTATGTAAGTAGTGTTCACTGTTGAACTAAGTGTTCTACCATGATTCTATTTTTCTCTTGCAATTTTTTTTTTTTTTTTTTTTTTTGAGATGGGGGATGGCGTTTTGCCCCGTCGCCCAGACTGGAGTGCAGTGGCGCAGTCTCGGCTCACTGCAAGCTCCACCTCCCGGGTTCACGCCATTCTCCTGCCTCAGCCTCTCCGAGTAGCTGGGACTACAGGCGCCCGCCACCACGCCCGGCTAATTTTTTGTATTTTTAGTAGAGACAGGGTTTCACCGTGGTCTCGATCTCCTGACCTCGTGATCCGCCCGCCTCGGCCTCCCAAAGTGCTGGGATTACAAGCGTGAGCCACCGCGCCCGGCCTGACAATCATTATTTTTTAAAAGTACTCAAATACTCGGAAAAAGTTGAAAATCCCCCACCAGTTCCATTCTTCCCTGTAAGCTTCTTTCCCACAGTCCTGTGTCCTCTTTTTTCTTTCCTTTTTTTTTTTTTTTTTTGTTCTTTTTCAACTTTTATTTTAGGATCTGGGGGTAAATGTGCAGGTTTTTTACAAGGATAATATTGCATGACACTGAGTTTTGGGATATTACTGAACTTGTCACCCAGGTAGTGAGCATACTACCCAATAGGTAGTTTTTCAGCCCTTTCCCCTCTCCTCCTCTCCCCTACGTTGTAGTCACAAGCGTCTATTGTTCTCATATTTATGTCTTCATGTACCTAATGTTAAACTCCCACTTATAAGTGAGAACATGCAATATTTGGTTTTCTGTTTCTGCTTTTTTTTTGCTTAGGGCAATGGCCTCCAGCTACATTCATGTTTCAATCTAGAATGGATGTTCTCTGTTGTCTAGGAATGGGCCACAATTGTCCCATAACCTCCTTTCATCATTCTGTGTTGGATCACCTGTTCAATAGATTCCATTGTCTGTCTAGGGTTATTCTCTCACTTTGATAAAGCATATGCCACCTAAGAAAAGACACATGGAAAATAAAGTTTTGAGTTCTTATAATCAGCCCTTTAAAAATCCTATGCTGGTGGGAATGTAAATTAGTTCAGCCATTGTGGAAAGCAGTTTGGAAATTCCTCAAAAAGCTAAAACCAGAACTACCATTCAACCCAGCAATGCCATTATTGGATATATACTCAAAGGAATATAAATCATTCTACTATAAAGACACATGCATGCTTATGTTCAACACAGCTCTTTGCACAGTAGCAAAGACATGAATTCAACCTAAATGCCCATGGATGGTAAACTAGATAAAGAAAATGTGGTATATACACACCATTAAATACTATGCAGCCACAAAATGAACAAGATCATGTCGTTTGCACGGACATGGATGGAGCTAGAGGCCATTATTCTTAGCAAAGTAATGAAGGAACAGAGAGCCAAATACCACATATTCTCCATTATAAGTGGGAGATAAACATCAAGTACATATGGACACAAGAAGGGAAAAAGAGACACCAGGGCCTACTTGAAAGTGGAGGATGGGAGGAGGGTGAGGATTGAAAAACTATCTATTAGATACTCTACTTATCCCCTAAGTGACAGAATAATCTGTACACCAAACTCACTGTGACATGCAATTTACTTATACAACAAACCTGCACATGCACCCCTGAACCTAAGACAAAAGTTAAACAAATAAATAAAATAAATGAAAGGATAAAAGAAAGAGAAAAATCCTTTTAAAAAAGAATTTCTCTCAATTTGGAAAATTGCTTGGGCACTTCTTGGCTACATGGTTGATACATTATAAACTTGATTAACAGTTTTATATGTACGTGAGATGTGAGATGAGAGGTTGAACACTGCTGCTTGATGGGTTTGCTTGAATGGTGATCAGGCAAGAGCTGAACACTTCATAGCCACCCTCCAAATGTCAGAGGCCTTTTTCTCTAAGGACCTTAGTTTTTCCGAGAATCTTTATCTACTACATCGTCCTGAGCAGAGTAGCAGTGATACATACTTAGCTGTTTCTAGGAACAGGGCAGGGGAAAGAAGTGAGGGTCCTAGTGCTCAATATGGGATTTTTACTTAATCTTCTCGTTCTCATACCCATGACTTATCCTTGTCCTACACTACAGTCCTTGAGCCTGGAGCCTCCCAGTTCAATTCTTCCAGAGACTAAATTTCTCTTCTCTTGGGGGAAGAAGGGGTAGACACTACCTGCATGGATCAGAAGAGGGGAACTGGTGAGTTCAACCACTCTGTGTATTATCTTTCAACCTGAAAATATCTCTTCATCTGAAAACAACTTTTTCAGTTGCAAGCCATTTCCTTACCTTCTGCAGTACCTAGTGCCTCCAGGCATTGAGCCTCAGATTCTGCAGAGATACTGGAGTTACTTCTCATTGTTTTTCCCCCTCTGCAGGCACTTAAGTTATAAATTCCATTTCTCTGCTAAATCAGTTAATACTTTTCTTTCCACTTTTCATTTTGTAAAAAAAAAAAAAAAAAAGTCTTTTAAAATCTTTTGTCTCCTCTTCTATTTTCTTAGTTCCTGTCAGTTAATATCATCCATTACTCCTATCCATGGCTCTTAATAAAGGCTTAGGGAGAAAACAAGATAAACTCATGGTCAATTTGCCATATTTAACTAGAAGTCTGTTTATCCATTACTTTCCTATAAGCGTGGTGGTTTGCACATTCTTCTCTCCTTATCTATAATTACAGTTGATTTAGTGTGGCTTTGACCGAATGAACAAGAAAGCTGAATTAAAGTAGCCTTTATATAAAGATTAGTTCTTGATTCCAACTCAGCAATACTTCTTAGGGTCCTATAGTAAGTGGTTTTATTTTTCTCGACTTTAGGGGACATTATCAATATCATCTTGGGCCTATTACTAATTAGCAAATATCAGTGTACCCTTAATAAGTTGTCTTTCAAACACGTTGTGTCCTAAATGTTCTGGCAAGAGAATTATAAGGAGACATTAGCTTGAAATTCCACAAAAGTAAATCCAGTCATTTGTGTGATAAATTTTTAACTAACTTGCATTTATTAAATAAATTTAAACATAAGATAATCATGTATAGCTTCAAGTTCCACTCAAAAGTTTCCTGCAATTCTGCACACACTAATTCCTTAGTTATTTATTTAGAACTATCCCTGCTAGTGAGCAGTTACATAGCTTTCATTGTTTCCCACTTATTTAGGTAAGAATTATCTACAGCAAGAGGTTGGACTTCTTTTTTGAAAAGTGAAAGAGATGATTTGGAGATGGATTCAATAGAAACCCAAAACCCAGCATTACACAATATACTTATGTAACAAACCTGCACATGTACCCCCTGAATCTAAAATAATAAAAAACAACTTGTAAAAAAAAAGTGCAAGAGGAACACTGTATAATTCCCTTTAAAGCATTTATTATTTTGTTAAATGTCTTAAAGAATCGTAAAAGAAATAGTCTTTTTTAAAATAGTCTTTTTAAAAAAGCTATGATATACAAAATTATAAGCACCAAATATATATCTCCTGGAGCCTCTGAATATGTATTGTTACTTGGCAAGGACAAATTAAGTTTGCGGATAGAATTAGGGCTGCCAATCAGCTGATCTTGGAATGAGGAGATTAGCTTAAATTATCCAGGTGGGCCCAATGTAATCACAAGGGTACTTATAATTGGAAGAGGGAGGCAAAAGAGAGTGTCAGAATAATGCAGAAAGATTTTACAAACCACTGCTAGCTTTGAAGATGGAAGAATGGGGGCCAGGAGCGAAGGAATGTGGGAAGTCTCTAGAAGCTAGAAAAGGCAAGAAAATGAATGATTCCCTGGAAACTCCAGAAAGGAATGCAGCCCTGCTGATACCTTGATGTTAGTCTAGTGAGACCTGTGTCATACTCCTGACATGAAGAATCATAAGATAATAAATTTTTGTTGTCTTAAGTCACTAAATTAGTGGTAACTTGTTACAGTAGCCATAGGAAACTAATACAGAAGTCATATACTGAAACTTCACTTTCTCCATTCAATATACATATTGAACAGGAATTAGTACCAATAACCATGCAGATAATATGGCAGCTACAAGGATGAAACATGAGGACCATGATCTTAAGGAACTTATAGACCAGTATATAAGATTTTGTGCTGTTTCAAGTGTGCTATGGATTGGTGGAAACAGTCTCTCTCTCCCTCCTTCCCTCCCTCCTTCCTCTCTTTCTCTTTCTTTTCTTTTCTTTTCTTTTCTTTTCTTTTCTTCTTTCTTTCTTTCTTTCTTTC